>NC_092737.1:23068891-23423767 GCF_047496885.1 Scyliorhinus torazame
CTCTCTCTGTCTGTCTCTCTCCCTCTCCACTTCTCCCTCTCTCTCCCTATTTCCCCCTCTCTCTCTCTATCTCTCTGTGCCTCTTTCTCTCTCACCCCCTGTTTCTCCATCTCTCCCTTTCAGCTCCTCACTCTCTCCCTCGACACCTCTCTCTCACGCTTTTTTTCCCCCTCTCTTTCACTCTCTCTTTATTTCCCTCTCCACCTCTCCCTCTCCCTCTCTCCCTCTGTCGCTCTTCCCCCCCCCACCCCCCCCTCTCCCTCTCCCTCCCCACTCCTATATCTCCCAGCCCCCGCTTGATCAGAGTACCCGTTGGCGATGACGGAAGCCCAGGCAGAACGCGACCTGGAGCCGCTCCGTCTGGCCCTGCCCGTCCTCACTGGTGACCAGGCAGCAGGAACATTGTCCATTTCCCGCCACCAGCCCCGCTCGACCCCCTCACTGACACTGAGTGGATTGTGCGAAGTAGACGGAGGAGAGCGCGTGGGAGGGAGCGCCCCTGCCGACGGGACAATCGGTCCCGGTATCCGCTAAAAACGCAGAACGTTGCTGGAGAAATGGACGGGAAAGTAGCGCTGGGACCAGGCTGGCATCACAGCGGGTAGAGAGAATGGACAACTCAACGGGGCATCGATGGGGTCGAGGTGGAGAGGAGATGCTTCCAGTTGTGTGTGTCGGGAGGGGGGGGGGGGGGGGGGAGAGATCATAACTCGGGGCATCGATATCAGAGAATGACTAATGTATCCCACTGCGGGGATTCAGGAGAAACGCCTTTCCCCAGGGATTGGGGAGAATGTGGGACTCGCTCCCCACGGGGAGGGGGGAGAATGTGGGACTCGCTCCCACAGGGAGGGGGGAGAATGTGGGACTCGCTCCCACAGGGAGGGGGGAGAATGTGGGACTCGCTCCCACAGGGGAGTGGGGAGAATGTGGGACTCGCTCCCACAGGGGAGTGGGGAGAATGTGGGACTCGCTCCCCACGGGGAGGGGGGGGAATGTGGGACTCGCTCCCAAAGGGAGGGGGGAGAATGTGGGACTCGCTCCCACAGGGGAGTGGGGAGAATGTGGGACTCGCTCCCCATGGGGAGGGGGGAGAATGTGGGACTCGCTCCCCATGGGGAGGGGGGAGAATGTGGGACTCGCTCCCACAGGGGAGTGGGGAGAATGTGGGACTCGCTCCCACGGGGAGTGGGGGAGAATGTGGGACTCGCTCCCACAGGGATTGGGGAGAATGTGGGACTCGCTCCCACAGGGAGTGGGGAGAATGTGGGACTCGCTCCCCACGGGGAGGGGGGAGAATGTGGGACTCGCTCCCACAGGGAGAGGGGAGAATGTGGGACTCGCTCCCACAGGGAGTGGGGAGAATGTGGGACTCGCTCCCACAGGGGAGTGGGGAGAATGTGGGACTCGCTCCCACAGGGAGTGGGGAGAATGTGGGACTCGCTCCCACGGGGAGTGGGGAGAATGTGGGACTCGCTCCCACAGGGGAGTGGGGAGAATGTGGGACTCGCTCCCATGGGGAGTGGGGGGAATGTGGGACTCACTCCCACAGGGGAGTGGGGAGAATGTGGGACTCGCTCCCACAGGGGAGTGGGGAGAATGTGGGACTCGCTCCCACAGGGGGTGGGGAGAATGTGGGACTCGCTCCCACGGGGAGTGGGGAGAATGTGGGACTCGCTCCCACAGGGGAGTGGGGAGAATGTGGGACTCGCTCCCATGGGGAGTGGGGGGAATGTGGGACTCACTCCCACAGGGGAGTGGGGAGAATGTGGGACTCGCTCCCACAGGGGAGTGGGGAGAATGTGGGACTCGCTCCCACAGGGGGTGGGGAGAATGTGGGACTCGCTCCCACGGGGAGTGGGGAGAATGTGGGACTCGCTCCCATGGGGAGTGGGGGGAATGTGGGACTCGCTCCCACAGGGAGTGGAGTCCCACATTTTCCCCACTCCCTGAATTCGATGTTCAGGGCCGGAAGGCTGTAGCGTTCCTAACCGGAAGATGAGATGTTGTTCCTCCAGTTTGCGTTGAGCTTCACTGGAACATTGCAGCGGGCCGAGGACAGGCATGTGGGCGTGGGAGCAGGGTCTTGTGTTAAAATGGCAACATCGAATTCAACAACTTCAGACGATCACCTCTACCCCACCTCGACCCATTTGTTTTCATCCCATTTCATTTTAACTGTCTTTTACCATTTCTTTCTCTTTTGTCTTTCTTTATATATATTCACCCCCCCCCCCCCTTTCCTTACCCTTTCTCCCCTTTGCTTCCCCATTCCCCTCCCCCCACATTCACATATGTCACAGTTTACCCTCTGATGATAGTTTCCCTGCTGTTTGACTTTTCACATCTTTTGTCCTCTCTGGGGACTGCCATTCGCACTCTGTTCCCTGGGTTTCTGTGGCCATTCGCACCCGGTTTCCCTGGGTTTCTGTGGCCATTCGCACTCTGTTCCCTGGGTTTCTGTGGCCATTCGCACTCTGTTCCCTGGGTTTCTGTGGCCATTCGCACCCGGTTTCCCTGGGTTTCTGTTGCTATGACTATCTTTCATTCTCACTCCACAGTAACAAAGAACACAGAAAATGACCGCACAGGAACAGGCCCTTCGGCCCTCCCAGCCTGCGCCGATCCAGATCCTTTATCTAAATCTGTCTTCTATTTTCCAAGGATCTACTTCCCTCTGTTCCCACGCCCGTTCATATATCTGTCTAGATGCATCTTAAATGATGCTATCGTGCCCGCCTCTACCACCTCCGCTGGCAAAGCATTCCAGGCACCCACCACCCTCTGCGTAAAAAAACTTTCCACGCACATCTCCCTTAAAGTTCCCCCTCTCACCTTGAAATCGTGACCCCTTGTAATTGACACCCCCACTCTCGGAAAAAGCTTGTTGCTATCCACCCTGTCCATACCGCTCATAATTTTGTAGACCTCAATCAGGTCCCCCCTCAACCTCCGTCTTTCAACGAAAACAATCCTAATCTACTCAACCTTTCTTCATAGCTAGCACCCTCCATACCAGGCAACGTCCTGGTGAACCTCCTCTGCACCCTCTCTAAAGCATCCACATCCTTCTGGTAATGTGGCGACCAGAACTGCACGCAGTATTCCAAATGTGGCCTAACCAAAGTCCTATCCAACTGTAACATGACCTGCCGACTCTTGTACTCAATACCTCGTTCGATGAAGGCAAGCATGCTGTATGCCTTCTTGACCACTCTATCGACCTGTGTTGCCACCTTCAGGGTACAATGGACCTGAACTCCTAGATCTCTCTGTACATCAATTTTCCCCAGGACTCTTCCATTGACCGTATAGTCCGCTCTTGAATTGGATCCAAAATGCATCACCTCGCATTTGCCTGGATTGAACTCCATCCGCCAGTATAAATATTTCCCACTTTCTCTGTCTGTTAGCTTTGACAAAGCGGCACCTGGACTCGAAACGTTCGCTCTTTTCTCTCCCTACAGATGCTGCCAGACCTGCTGAGATTTTCCAGCATTTTCTCTTTGGTTGACATCAGGATGTTGTCTGGGCTGGAGAGTGTTAGCTGTGCAGAGAGATTGGTTAGACTGGGGTTGTTGTCCTTGGAGCAGAGGAGACTGAGGGGGGGGGGGGCGTGATGGAGATGTATAAAATTATGAGGGGCTCAGAGAGAGTCGACAGGAAGAAACGTTTCCCCTTGGCGGAGGGCTCAGTGACCAGGGGGCAGAGATTTAAGGTGAGGGGGCGGGAGGTTTAGAGGGGATGTGAGGGGGTGGGGGGGGAGTCTGGAACTCGCTGCCTGAAAGGGGGGTGGAGGCAGAGACCCTCAGAACATTTGGGAAGGGTTTAGATGTGCGCTTGCGATCCCAGGGCAGACGAGGCTCCTGGGACAAGTCCTGGGAAGCGGGGCTAGAATAGTTAGGTGGTTGTTTCTGACCGGCACGGACTGGATGGGCCGAAGGGGCCTTTTCTGGGCTGCAAATCTCGATAACTCTACGAAACATTGGCACAAAGCAAATTGGGTTGAGTGTGTGTGTGTACGTGTACGGGTGTGTGTCCTGTTCAGCTCCAGTACCAGTCCAGTGTGCACCATTGCTGCCTTCCGTAGCACAGAACGTCACTCTGGTCTAAACCCAGGGCCGTTTCTGTGAAGATTCTGTTTAGCCGAACAGTAACGGACCCTGTCTCTCTCTCTCTCTCTCCCTCCCTCCCTCCCTCTCTCTCTCGCCTTCTCTTCCAGATATCCGAGACAGCGGTCCCAAGCCTGTGATGATGTTTGTCCACGGGGGATCGTACATGGAGGGGACTGGGAACATGTTTGAGGGGAGCGTTCTGGCGAGCTATGGCAACGTTATCGTTGTGACAATCAACTATCGACTGGGTGTACTCGGTAAGACCTGGTGTTGGTGTGCATGTTGCCCTCTGCTCTTGGGCGTTCTGCTATGTTCCAGCGCTTGGACAATGATTGAATCGGCGTCGCCAAATAACACCTCGTTCGCCTCGCTAAACTCGCCAAATTTATTATTGCATCACAAACCACGGGTTGGGAACTATTGCCAACAAACTGGAACTAACTCAAACACAACTAACCACTGACTTGCCCACAGGCTCCCCCCAGGTTACGATATCACATCGCCTAACTTGCCTGCCACCTTGTGGTTGGAGGTCAAATATATTTACACGTGCAATTGCCGATGCATCGTGTACCTCGCTCGGGCCGCCCTGACTACAATTCTGGTGATCGTTCGAGGTGTCTAGAATTCTGAAAGGTTTTGATGGGGAGTGGGGAGAATGTGGGACTCGCTCCCACGGGGAGGGGGGAGAATGTGGGACTCGCTCCCTCAGGGGAGTGGGGAGAATGGGGAACTTGCTCCCACAGGGAGTGGGGAGAATGTGGGACTCGCTCCCACAGGGAGTGGGGAGAATGTGGGACTCGCTCCCACAGGGGAGTGGGGAGAATGTGGGTCTCGCTCCAACAGGGAGTGGGGAGAATGTGGGACTCGCTCCCACAGGGGAGTGGGGAGAATGTGGGACTCGCTCACACAGGGAGTGGGGCGAATGTGGGACTCGCTCCCACAGGGAGTGGGGAGAATGTGGGACTCGCTCCCACAGGGAGTGGGGAGAATGGGGAACTTGCTCCCACAGGGGAGTGGGGAGAATGTGGGACTCCCTCCCACGGGGAGTGGGGGAGAATGTGGGACTCGCTCCCACAGGGAGTGGGGCGAATGTGGGACTCGCTCCCACAGGGAGTGGGGAGAATGGGGAACTTGCTCCCACAGGGATTGTGGAGAATGTGGGACTCGCTCTCACAGGGAGTGGGGAGAATGTGGGACTCGCTCCCACAGGGAGTGGGGAGAATATGGGACTCGCTCCCACAGGGAGTGCGGGTGAATATGGGACTCACTCGCACAGGGGAGTGGGGAGAATGTGGGACTCGTTCCCACAGGGGAGTGGGGAGAATGTGGGACTCGCTCCCACAGGGAGTGGGGAGAATGTGGGACTCGCTCCCACAGGGAGTGGGGGGAATGTGGGACTAGCTCCCACAGGGAGTGGGGAGAATGTGGGACTCGCTCCCACAGGGAGTGGGGAGAATGTGGGACTCGCTCCCACAGGGAGTGGGGGGAATGTGGGACTAGCTCACACAGGGAGTGGGGAGAATGTGGGACTCGCTCCCACAGGGAGGGGGGAGAATGTGGGACTCGCTCCCACAGGGAGTGGGGAGAATGTGGGACTCGCTCCCACAGGGAGTGGGGAGAATGTGGGACTCGCTCCCACAGGGAGTGGGCAGAATGTGGGACTCGCTCCCACGAGGAGTGGGGAGAATGTGGGACTCGCTCCCACAGGGGAGTGGGGAGAATGTGGGACTCGCTCCCACAGGGGAGTGGGGGGAATGTGGGACTCGCTCCCACAGGGAGTGGGGAGAATGTGGGACTCGCTCCCACGGGGAGTGGGGAGAATGTGGGACTCGCTCCCACGGGGAAAGGTCGAGGTGAACAGTATTGGGATATTTAATGAGCAAGTTGCATAAACACGTGAGGGGGAGAGGAACAGAACGATTTGCTGATAGGGTGAGATGGAGAGAGGGGTGCGGGAGGAGGCTAACGTGGAGCAGGTAAACCAGCACCGAGCAGATGGGCCGAATGGCCTGGTCCTGTCACAAATCCTATGTAACCCTCTGGAAACCTGTCTGCGGAATAAACAGCGTGCCAGCCAGGAATGCGTTCGAGTTTACCATGATGTCATCGGAAACCGAGGCAATGAAAATCGCTAGGATGGGGTTTAGATGGAGCGAATAAGGAGAAAGATTTTCCCAGTGGTGGAGGGTGCGGAACCAAGGATGGGGGGGCGGGGGTGGGGCGAGGTTGAGCTGGTGAGCGAAAAGCATCGACGGTCTCGACGGGCTTGGAAAAGCTCTTTCCCCACGGAGCGTTTCCCAATGTCCGTGGTCGCTGGACTCTGATGGAGTGAAGACGGGACCCCCCTCCCCTCTGTCAGGTAGCAGTGCTAACCACTGTGCCAGCATTGCCCCTCGCCTAGTAAACCAAAAGTTCATTCACATCTCCATCCAGCCCACCCCCTCTTCTTCCTTATCCAATCCCTCGTTGTCTTGTCCAGCGCGATCAAACCTTCACCCTCCCCCCCCCCCCCCCCCCCCCCCCCCCCCCTCAATCTCCTTCACTCCCAGAGGGGCGAACAGTCCCAACTCCATCCCCAACCCCCCCCCTGCCCAATCCTGGAACCGTTCTGATGAACCTCTCTCCGGGGACTCTCCCCTCCTCCCTGAAGCGACCAGAGAAAATGTTGGTCTCTGGTGTCCGCGGAGTGTGTGTGCCTTTGACGGGGCACGATCGCAGGTGAGCTGTTGCATACCCATTGAGTCCAAGGGGGGAAATATTAAATGCCATGTCAGACACTTGTATGGAACAAGTAGCAGTGACTCACAATGCCAGGCAAACCACTCCTTCAACAAATTGTTCTGATTAACGGAAGGTCAACAATGGTCAGGTGTTTACTGAAGCTGGATTGTGGAGTTATAGAGGGTAGTGTTCTGGAGGGTAGTGTTCTGGAGGGTGGTGTTATAGAGGGTGGTGATATAGAGGGTGGTGTTATAGAGAAGGGTGTTATAGAGGGTGGTGTTATAGAGGGTGGTGTTATAGAGGGTGGTGTTATAGAGGGGGGTGTTATAGAGGGGGGTGTTATAGAGGGCGGTGTTATAGAGGGTGGTGTTATAGAGGGTGGTGTTATAGAGGGCGGTGTTATAGAGGGCGGTGTTATAGAGGGCGGTGTTATAGAGGGTGGTGTTATAGAGGGTGGTGTTATAGAGGGTGTTATAGAAGGCGGTGTTATAGAGGGCGGTGTTATAGAGGGTGTTATAGAGGGCGGTGTGAGAGAGGGCGGTGTTATAGAGGGTGTTATAGAGGGTGTTATAGAGGGTGGTGTTATAGAGGGTGGTGTTATAGAGGGTGATATAGAGGGCGGTGTTATAGAGGGTGGAGTTATAGAGGGTGGAGTTATAGAGGGGGGTGTTATAGAGGGCGGTGTTATAGAGGGCGGTGTTATAGAGGGCGGTGTTATAGAGGGCGGTGTTATAGAGGGCGGTGTTATAGAGGGCGGTGTTATAGAGGGGGGTGTTATAGAGGGCGGTGTTATAGAGGGCGGTGTTATAGAGGGCGGTGTTATAGAGGGTGTTATAGAGGGCGGTGTTATAGAGAGCGGTGTTATAGAGGGCGGTGTTATAGAGGGCGGTGTTATAGAGGGCGGTGTTATAGAGGGTGTTATAGAGGGCGGTGTTATAGAGGGCGGTGTTATAGAGGGCGGTGTTATCGAAGGCGGCGTTATCGAGGGCGGAGTCATCGAGGGCGGAGTCATCGAGGGCGGTGTCATAGAGGGCGGTGTCATAGTGGGCGGTGTCAGAGAGGGCGGTGTCATAGAGGGCGGTGTCATAGAGGGTGTTATAGAAGGCGGTGTTATAGAAGGTGGTGTTATAGAGGGTGGTGTTATAGAGGGTGTTATAGAAGGCGGTGTTATAGAGGGTGGTGATATAGAGGGCGGTGTTATAGAGGGTGGAGTTATAGAGGGGGGTGTTATAGAGGGCGGTGTTATAGAGGGCGGTGTTATAGAGGGCGGTGATATAGAGGGTGGTGTTATAGAGGGTGTTATAGAGGGTGTTATAGAGGGCGGTGTTATAGAGGGTGTTATAGAGGGTGTTATAGAGGGCGGTGTTATAGGGGGCGGTGTTATAGAGGGTGGTGTTATAGAGGGTGGTGTTATAGAGGGCGGTGTTATAGAGGGTGTTATAGAGGGCGGTGTTATAGAGGGTGTTATAGAGGGTGGTGTTATAGAGGGCGGTGTTATAGAGGGCGGTGTTATAGAGGGCGGTGTTATAGAGGGTGATATAGAGGGCGGTGTTATAGAGGGCGGTGTTATAGAGGGGGGTGTTATAGAGGGTATTATAGAGGGCGGTGTTATAGAGGGTGTTATAGAGGGTGGTGTTATAGGGGGCGGTGTTATAGAGGGTGTTATAGAGGGCGGTGTTATAGAGGGTGTTATAGAGGGCGGTGTTATAGAGGGCGGTGTTATAGAGGGTGTTATAGAGGGCGGTGTTATAGAGGGTGTTAAAGAGGGCGGTGTTATAGAGGGTGGTGTTATAGAGGGCGGTGTTATAGAGGGGGGTGTTATAGAGGGTGGTGTTATAGAGGGTGGTGTTATAGAGGGTGTTATAGAGGGCGGTGTTATAGAGGGTATTATAGAGGGTGGTGTTATAGAGGGTGGTGTTATAGAGGGTGGTGTTAAAGAGGGCGGTGTTATAGAGGGCGGTGTTATAGAGGGTGTTAAAGAGGGTGGTGTTATAGAGGGGGGTGTTATAGAGGGTGGTGTTATAGAGGGTGTTATTGAGGGCGGTGTTATAGAGGGTGTTATAGAGGGTGTTATAGAGGTTGTTATAGAGGGTGTTATAGAGGGTGTTATAGAGGGTGGTGTTATAGAGGGTGTGTTATAGAGGGTGTTATCGAGGGTGTTATCGAGGGTGTGTTATAGAGGGTGTGTTATAGAGGGTGTTATAGAGGGTGGTGTTATAGAGGGTGTGTTATAGAGGGTGTTATAGAGGGTGTTATAGAGGGTGTTATAGAGGGTGTTATAGAGGGTGGTGTTATAGAGGGTGTGTTATAGAGGGTGTTATAGAGGGTGTTATAGAGGGCGGTGTTATAGAGGGCGGTGTTATAGAGGGCGGTGTTATAGAGGGCGGTGTTATAGAAGGTGTTATAGAGGGCGGTGTTATAGAGGGCGGTGTTATAGAGGGTGTTATAGAGGGCGGTGTTATAGAGGGTGTTATAGAGGGTGTTATAGAGGGTGGTGTTATAGAGGGCGGTGTTATAGAGGGCGGTGTTATAGAGGGCGGTGTTATAGAGGGTGATATAGAGGGCGGTGTTATAGAGGGCGGTGTTATAGAGGGGGGTGTTATAGAGGGTATTATAGAGGGCGGTGTTATAGAGGGTGTTATAGAGGGTGGTGTTATAGGGGGCGGTGTTATAGAGGGTGTTATAGAGGGCGGTGTTATAGAGGGTGTTATAGAGGGCGGTGTTATAGAGGGCGGTGTTATAGAGGGTGTTATAGAGGGCGGTGTTATAGAGGGTGTTAAAGAGGGCGGTGTTATAGAGGGTGGTGTTATAGAGGGCGGTGTTATAGAGGGGGGTGTTATAGAGGGTGGTGTTATAGAGGGTGGTGTTATAGAGGGTGTTATAGAGGGCGGTGTTATAGAGGGTATTATAGAGGGTGGTGTTATAGAGGGTGGTGTTAAAGAGGGCGGTGTTATAGAGGGCGGTGTTATAGAGGGTGTTAAAGAGGGTGGTGTTATAGAGGGGGTTGTTATAGAGGGTGGTGTTATAGAGGGTGTTATTGAGGGCGGTGTTATAGAGGGTGTTATAGAGGGTGTTATAGAGGCTGTTATAGAGGGTGTTATAGAGGGTGTTATAGAGGGTGGTGTTATAGAGGGTGTGTTATAGAGGGTGTTATCGAGGGTGTTATCGAGGGTGTGTTATAGAGGGTGTGTTATAGAGGGTGTTATAGAGGGTGGTGTTATAGAGGGTGTGTTATAGAGGGTGTTATAGAGGGTGTTATAGAGGGTGTTATAGAGGGTGTTATAGAGGGTGTTATAGAGGGTGTTATAGAGGGTGGTGTTATAGAGGGTGTGTTATAGAGGGTGTTATAGAGGGTGTTATAGAGGGCGGTGTTATAGAGGGCGGTGTTATAGAGGGCGGTGTTATAGAGGGCGGTGTTATAGAAGGTGTTATAGAGGGCGGTGTTATAGAGGGCGGTGTTATAGAGGGTGTTATAGAGGGCGGTGTTATAGGGGGCGGTGTTATAGAGGGCGGTGTTATAGAGGGCGGTGTTATAGAGACCGGTGTTATAGAGGGCGGTGTTATAGAGAGTGGTGTTATAGAGGGTGTTATAGAGGGCGGTGTTATAGAGGGCGGTGTTATAGAGACTGGTGTTATAGAGGGCGGTGTTATAGAGAGTGGTGTTATAGAGGGCGGTGTTATAGAGGGCGGTGTTATAGAGGGCGGTGTTATAGAGGGCGGTGTTATAGAGGGCGGTGTTATAGAGGGTGGTGTTATAGAGGGTGTTATAGAGGGCGGTGTTATAGAGGGTGGTGTTATAGAGGGTGTTATAGAGGGCGGTGTTATAGGGGGCGGTGTTATAGAGGGTGGTGTTATAGAGGGCAGTGTTATAGAGGGTGATATAGAGGGCGGTGTTATAGAGGGTGGAGTTATAGAGGGGGGTGTTATAGAGGGCGGTGTTATAGAGGGCGGTGTTATAGAGGGTGTTATAGAGGGTGGTGTTATAGAGGGTGTTATAGAGGGTGGTGTTATAGAGGGTGGTGTTATAGAGGGTGATATAGAGGGCGGTGTTATAGAGGGTGGAGTTATAGAGGGGGGTGTTATAGAGGGCGGTGTTATAGAGGGCGGTGTTATAGAGGGCGGTGTTATAGAGGGCGGTGTTATAGAGGGCGGTGTTATAGAGGGCGGTGTTATAGAGGGCGGTGTTATAGAGGGTGGTGTTATAGAGGGGGGTGTTATAGAGGGCGGTGTTATAGAGGGCGGTGTTATAGAGGGCGGTGATAAAGAGGTTGGTGTTATCGGGGGCGGTGTTATAGAGGGCGGTGTTATAGAGGGTGTTGTAGAGGGCGGTGTTTTAGAGGGTGTTATAGAGGGTGGTGTTATAGAGGGTGTTATAGTGGGCGGTGTTATCGAGGGGGTTGTTATAGAGGGCGGTGTTATAGAGGGCGGTGTTACAGAGGGGGGTGTTATAGAGGGCGGTGTTATAGAGGGCGGTGTTATAGAGGGTGTTATCGAGGGTGTTATAGAGTGTGGTGTTATAGAGGGGGGTGTTATAGAGGGTGGTGTTATAGAGGGTGTTATTGAGGGCGGTGTTATAGAGGGTGTTATAGAGGGTGTTATAGAGGGTGTTATAGAGGGTGTTATAGAGGGTGTTATAGAGGGTGTTATAGAGGGTGTTATAGAGGGTGGTGTTATAGAGGGTGTGTTATAGAGGGTGTTATCGAGGGTGTTATCGAGGGTGTGTTATAGAGAGTGGTGTTATAGAGGGCGGTGTTATAGAGGGCGGTGTTATAGAGGGCGGTGTTATAGAGGGTGTTATAGAGGGCGGTGTTATAGAGGGTGTTATAGAGGGCGGTGTTATAGAGGGCGGTGTTATAGAGGGCGGTGTTATAGAGGGTGTTATAGAGGGCGGTGTTATAGGGGGCGGTGTTATAGAGGGCGGTGTTATAGAGGGCGGTGTTATAGAGGGCGGTGTTATAGAGACCGGTGTTATAGAGGGCGGTGTTATAGAGAGTGGTGTTATAGAGGGTGTTATAGAGGGCGGTGTTATAGAGGGCGGTGTTATAGAGACCGGTGTTATAGAGGGCGGTGTTATAGAGAGTGGTGTTATAGAGGGTATTATAGAGGGCGGTGTTATAGAGGGTGTTATAGAGGGTGGTGTTATAGGGGGCGGTGTTATAGAGGGTGTTATAGAGGGCGGTGTTATAGAGGGTGTTATAGAGGGCGGTGTTATAGAGGGCGGTGTTATAGAGGGTGTTATAGAGGGCGGTGTTATAGAGGGTGTTAAAGAGGGCGGTGTTATAGAGGGTGGTGTTATAGAGGGCGGTGTTATAGAGGGGGGTGTTATAGAGGGTGGTGTTATAGAGGGTGGTGTTATAGAGGGTGTTATAGAGGGCGGTGTTATAGAGGGTATTATAGAGGGTGGTGTTATAGAGGGTGGTGTTATAGAGGGTGGTGTTAAAGAGGGCGGTGTTATAGAGGGCGGTGTTATAGAGGGTGTTAAAGAGGGTGGTGTTATAGAGGGGGGTGTTATAGAGGGTGGTGTTATAGAGGGTGTTATTGAGGGCGGTGTTATAGAGGTTGTTATAGAGGGTGTTATAGAGGCTGTTATAGAGGGTGTTATAGAGGGTGTTATAGAGGGTGGTGTTATAGAGGGTGTGTTATAGAGGGTGTTATCGAGGGTGTTATCGAGGGTGTGTTATAGAGGGTGTGTTATAGAGGGTGTTATAGAGGGTGGTGTTATAGAGGGTGTGTTATAGAGGGTGTTATAGAGGGTGTTATAGAGGGTGTTATAGAGGGTGTTATAGAGGGTGTTATAGAGGGTGTTATAGAGGGTGGTGTTATAGAGGGTGTGTTATAGAGGGTGTTATAGAGGGTGTTATAGAGGGTGTTATAGAGGGCGGTGTTATAGAGGGCGGTGTTATAGAGGGCGGTGTTATAGAGGGCGGTGTTATAGAAGGTGTTATAGAGGGCGGTGTTATAGAGGGCGGTGTTATAGAGGGTGTTATAGAGGGCGGTGTTATAGGGGGCGGTGTTATAGAGGGCGGTGTTATAGAGGGCGGTGTTATAGAGACCGGTGTTATAGAGGGCGGTGTTATAGAGAGTGGTGTTATAGAGGGTGTTATAGAGGGCGGTGTTATAGAGGGCGGTGTTATAGAGACTGGTGTTATAGAGGGCGGTGTTATAGAGAGTGGTGTTATAGAGGGCGGTGTTATAGAGGGCGGTGTTATAGAGGGCGGTGTTATAGAGGGCGGTGTTATAGAGGGCGGTGTTATAGAGGGTGGTGTTATAGAGGGTGTTATAGAGGGCGGTGTTATAGAGGGCGGTGTTATAGAGGGTGTTATAGAGGGCGGTGTTATAGGGGGCGGTGTTATAGAGGGTGGTGTTATAGAGGGCAGTGTTATAGAGGGTGATATAGAGGGCGGTGTTATAGAGGGTGGAGTTATAGAGGGGGGTGTTATAGAGGGCGGTGTTATAGAGGGCGGTGTTATAGAGGGTGTTATAGAGGGTGGTGTTATAGAGGGTGTTATAGAGGGTGGTGTTATAGAGGGTGGTGTTATAGAGGGTGATATAGAGGGCGGTGTTATAGAGGGTGGAGTTATAGAGGGGGGTGTTATAGAGGGCGGTGTTATAGAGGGCGGTGTTATAGAGGGCGGTGTTATAGAGGGCGGTGTTATAGAGGGCGTGGGCGTGTTATAGAGGGCGGTGTTATAGAGGGTGGTGTTATAGAGGGCGGTGTTATAGAGGGCGGTGTTATAGAGGGCGGTGATAAAGAGGTCGGTGTTATCGGGGGCGGTGTTATAGAGGGCGGTGTTATAGAGGGTGTTGTAGAGGGCGGTGTTTTAGAGGGTGTTATAGAGGGTGGTGTTATAGAGGGTGTTATAGTGGGCGGTGTTATCGAGGGGGTTGTTATAGAGGGCGGTGTTATAGAGGGCGGTGTTACAGAGGGGGGTGTTATAGAGGGCGGTGTTATAGAGGGCGGTGTTATAGAGGGTGTTATCGAGGGTGTTATAGAGTGTGGTGTTATAGAGGGGGGTGTTATAGAGGGTGGTGTTATAGAGGGTGTTATTGAGGGCGGTGTTATAGAGGGTGTTATAGAGGGTGTTATAGAGGGTGTTATAGAGGGTGTTATAGAGGGTGTTATAGAGGGTGGTGTTATAGAGGGTGTGTTATAGAGGGTGTTATCGAGGGTGTTATCGAGGGTGTGTTATAGAGAGTGGTGTTATAGAGGGCGGTGTTATAGAGGGCGGTGTTATAGAGGGCGGTGTTATAGAGGGTGTTATAGAGGGCGGTGTTATAGAGGGTGTTATAGAGGGCGGTGTTATAGAGGGCGGTGTTATAGAGGGCGGTGTTATAGAGGGTGTTATAGAGGGCGGTGTTATAGGGGGCGGTGTTATAGAGGGCGGTGTTATAGAGGGCGGTGTTATAGAGACCGGTGTTATAGAGGGCGGTGTTATAGAGAGTGGTGTTATAGAGGGTGTTATAGAGGGCGGTGTTATAGAGGGCGGTGTTATAGAGACCGGTGTTATAGAGGGCGGTGTTATAGAGAGCGGTGTTATAGAGGGCGGTGTTATAGAGGGCGGTGTTATAGAGGGCGGTGTTATAGAGGGCGGTGTTATAGAGGGTGGTGTTATAGAGGGTGTTATAGAGGGCGGTGTTATAGAGGGCGGTGTTATAGAGGGTGTTATAGAGGGCGGTGTTATAGGGGGCGGTGTTATAGAGGGTGGTGTTATAGAGGGCGGTGTTATAGAGGGTGATATAGAGGGCGGTGTTATAGAGGGTGGAGTTATAGAGGGGGGTGTTATAGAGGGCGGTGTTATAGAGGGTGTTATAGAGGGCGGTGTTATAGAGGGTGATATAGAGGGCGGTGTTATAGAGGGTGGAGTTATAGAGGGCGGTGTTATAGAGGGCGGTGTTATAGAGGGTGTTATAGAGGGCGGTGTTATAGAGGGCGGTGTTATAGAGGGGGGTGTTATAGAGGGTATTATAGAGGGCGGTGTTATAGAGGGTGTTATAGAGGGTGGTGTTATAGGGGGCGGTGTTATAGAGGGTGTTATAGAGGGTGTTATAGAGGGTGTTATAGAGGGTGGTGTTATAGAGGGCGGTGTTATAGAGGGTGGTGTTATAGAGGGTGGTGTTATAGAAGGCGGTGTTATAGAGGGTGGTGATATAGAGGGCGGTGTTATAGAGGGTGGAGTTATAGAGGGGGGTGTTATAGAGGGCGGTGTTATAGAGGGTGGTGTTATAGAGGGCGGTGATATAGAGGGTGGTGTTATAGAGGGTGTTATAGAGGGTGTTATAGAGGGCGGTGTTATAGAGGGTGTTATAGAGGGTGTTATAGAGGGCGGTGTTATAGAGGGTGGTGTTATAGAGGGCGGTGTTATAGAGGGTGTTATAGAGGGCGGTGTTATAGAGGGTGTTATAGAGGGTGGTGTTATAGAGGGCGGTGTTATAGAGGGCGGTGTTATAGAGGGTGTTATAGAGGGCGGTGTTATAGAGGGCGGTGTTATAGAGGGGGGTGTTATAGAGGGTATTATAGAGGGCGGTGTTATAGAGGGTGTTATAGAGGGTGGTGTTATAGGGGACGGTGTTATAGAGGGTGTTATAGAGGGCGGTGTTATAGAGGGTGTTATAGAGGGCGGTGTTATAGAGGGCGGTGTTATAGAGGGTGTTATAGAGGGCGGTGTTATAGAGGGCGGTGTTATAGAGGGGGGTGTTATAGAGGGTATTATAGAGGGCGGTGTTATAGAGGGTGTTATAGAGGGTGGTGTTATAGGGGGCGGTGTTATAGAGGGTGTTATAGAGGGTGTTATAGAGGGTGTTATAGAGGGTGTTATAGAGGGTGGTGTTATAGAGGGCGGTGTTATAGAGGGTGGTGTTATAGAGGGTGTTATAGAAGGCGGTGTTATAGAGGGTGGTGATATAGAGGGCGGTGTTATAGAGGGTGGAGTTATAGAGGGGGGTGTTATAGAGGGCGGTGTTATAGAGGGCGGTGTTATAGAGGGCGGTGATATAGAGGGTGGTGTTATAGAGGGTGTTATAGAGGGTGTTATAGAGGGCGGTGTTATAGAGGGTGTTATAGAGGGTGTTGTAGAGGGTGTTATAGAGGGCGGTGTTATAGAGGGTGGTGTTATAGAGGGCGGTGTTATAGAGGGTGTTATAGAGGGCGGTGTTATAGAGGGTGTTATAGAGGGTGGTGTTATAGAGGGTGGTGTTATAGAGGGCGGTGTTATAGAGGGCGGTGTTATAGAGGGTGTTATAGAGGGCGGTGTTATAGAGGGCGGTGTTATAGAGGGGGGTGTTATAGAGGGTATTATAGAGGGCGGTGTTATAGAGGGTGTTATAGAGGGTGGTGTTATAGGGGACGGTGTTGTAGAGGGTGTTATAGAGGGCGGTGTTATAGAGGGCGGTGTTATAGAGGGTGTTATAGAGGGCGGTGTTATAGAGGGCGGTGTTATAGAGGGTGTTATAGAGGGCGGTGTTATAGAGGGTGTTATAGAGGGCGGTGTTATAGAGGGTGGTGTTATAGAGGGCGGTGTTATAGAGGGCGGTGTTATAGAGGGCGGTGTTATAGAGGGCGGTGTCATAGAGGGTGTTATAGAGGGTGGTGTTATAGAGGGGGGTGTTATAGAGGGTGGTGTTATAGAGGGTCGTGTTATAGAGGTTGTTATAGAGGGCGGTGTTATAGAGGGTATTATAGAGGGTGGTGTTATAGAGGGTGGTGTTATAGAGGGTGGTGTTAAAGAGGGCGGTGTTATAGAGGGCGGTGTTATAGAGGGTGGTGTTATAGAGGGCGGCGTTATAGAGGGTGTTATAGAGGGTGGTGTTATAGAGGGCGGTGTTATAGAGGGCGGTGTTATAGAGGGCGGTGTTATCGAGGGCGGTGTTATAGAGGGTGTTATAGAGGGCGGTGTTATAGAGGGCGGTGTTATAGAGGGTGTTATAGAGGGCGGTGTTATAGGGGGTGGTGTTATAGAGGGCGGTGTTATAGAGGGTGATATAGAGGGCGGTGTTATAGAGGGTGGAGTTATAGAGGGGGGTGTTATAGAGGGCGGTGTTATAGAGGGTGTTATAGAGGGCGGTGTTATAGAGGGTGTTATAGAGAGTGTTATAGAGGGTGGTGTTATAGAGGGTGGTGTTATAGAGGGCGGTGTTATAGAGGGCGGTGTTATAGAGGGTGTTATAGAGGGCGGTGTTATAGAGGGCGGTGTTATAGAGGGGGGTGTTATAGAGGGTATTATAGAGGGCGGTGTTATAGAGGGTGTTATAGAGGGTGGTGTTATAGGGGGCGGTGTTATAGAGGGTGTTATAGAGGGTGTTATAGAGGGTGTTATAGAGGGTGGTGTTATAGAGGGCGGTGTTATAGAGGGTGGTGTTATAGAGGGTGTTATAGAAGGCGGTGTTATAGAGGGTGGTGATATAGAGGGCGGTGTTATAGAGGGTGGAGTTATAGAGGGGGGTGTTATAGAGGGCGGTGTTATAGAGGGCGGTGTTATAGAGGGCGGTGATATAGAGGGTGGTGTTATAGAGGGTGTTATAGAGGGTGTTATAGAGGGCGGTGTTATAGAGGGTGTTATAGAGGGTGTTATAGAGGGCGGTGTTATAGAGGGTGGTGTTATAGAGGGCGGTGTTATAGAGGGTGTTATAGAGGGCGGTGTTATAGAGGGTGTTATAGAGGGTGGTGTTATAGAGGGTGGTGTTATAGAGGGCGGTGTTATAGAGGGCGGTGTTATAGAGGGTGTTATAGAGGGCGGTGTTATAGAGGGCGGTGTTATAGAGGGGGGTGTTATAGAGGGTATTACAGAGGGCGGTGTTATAGAGGGTGTTATAGAGGGTGGTGTTATAGGGGACGGTGTTATAGAGGGTGTTATAGAGGGCGGTGTTATAGAGGGCGGTGTTATAGAGGGTGTTATAGAGGGCGGTGTTATAGAGGGCGGTGTTATAGAGGGTGTTATAGAGGGCGGTGTGAGAGAGGGTGTTATAGAGGGCGGTGTTATAGAGGGTGGTGTTATAGAGGGCGGTGTTATAGAGGGCGGTGTTATAGAGGGCGGTGTTATAGAGGGCGGTGTTATAGAGGGCGGTGTCATAGAGGGTGTTATAGAGGGTGGTGTTATAGAGGGGGGTGTTATAGAGGGTGGTGTTATAGAGGGTGGTGTTATAGAGGGTGTTATAGAGGGCGGTGTTATAGAGGGTATTATAGAGGGTGGTGTTATAGAGGGTGGTGTTATAGAGGGTGGTGGTAAAGAGGGCGGTGTTATAGAGGGCGGTGTTATAGAGGGTGTTATAGAGGGCGGTGTTATAGAGGGTGGTGTTATAGAGGGGGGTGTTATAGAGGGCGGTGTTATAGAGGGCGGTGATAAAGAGGTCGGTGTTATAGGGGGCGGTGTTATAGAGGGCGGTGTTATAGAGGGTGTTGTAGAGGGCGGTGTTATAGAGGGAGGTGTTATAGAGGGGGGTGTTCTCGAGGGCGGTGTTATAGAGGGCGGTGTTATAGAGGGCGGTGTTATAGAGGGCGGTGATAAAGCGGTCGGTGTTATAGGGGGCGGTGTTATAGAGGGCGGTGTTATAGAGGGTGTTATAGAGGGTGGTGTTATAGAGGGCGGTGTTATAGAGGGCGGTGTTATAGAGGGTGGTGTTATAGAGGGTGGTGTTATAGAGGGGGGTGTTATAGAGGGCGGTGTTATAGAGGGCGGTGTTATAGAGGGTGGTGATAAAGAGGTCGGTGTTATAGGGGGCGGTGTTATAGAGGGCGGTGTTATAGAGGGTGTTGTAGAGGGCGGTGTTTTAGAGGGTGTTATAGAGGGTGGTGTTATAGAGGGTGTTATAGTGGGCGGTGTTATCGAGGGCGGTGTTATCGAGGGGGGTGTTATCGAGGGGGGTGTTATAGAGGGCGGTGTTATAGAGGGCGGTGTTACAGAGGGGGGTGTTATAGAGGGCGGTGTTATAGAGGGCGGTGTTATAGAGGGTGTTATCGAGGGTGTTATAGAGGGTGGTTTTATAGAGGGGGGTGTTACAGAGGGTGGTGTTATAGAGGGTGTTATTGAGGGCGGTGTTATAGAGGGTGTTATAGAGGGTGTTATAGAGGGTGTTATAGAGGGTGTTATAGAGGGTGGTGTTATAGAGGGTGTGTTATAGATGGTGTTATCGAGGGTGTTATCGAGGGTGTGTTATAGAGAGTGGTGTTATAGAGGGCGGTGTTATAGAGGGCGGTGTTATAGAGGGCGGTGTTATAGAGGGCGGTGTTATAGAGGGTGTTATAGAGGGCGGTGTTATAGAGGGCGGTGTTATAGAGGGTGTTATAGAGGGCGGTGTTATAGAGGGCGGTGTTATAGAGGGCGGTGTTATAGAGGGTGTTATAGAGGGCGGTGTTATAGGGGGCGGTGTTATAGAGGGCAGTGTTATAGAGGGCGGTGTTATAGAGGGCGGTGTTATAGAGACCGGTGTTATAGAGGGCGGTGTTATAGAGAGTGGTGTTATAGAGGGCGGTGTTATAGAGGGCGGTGTTATAGAGGGCGGTGTTATAGAGACCGGTGTTATAGAGGGCGGTGTTATAGAGAGTGGTGTTATAGAGGGCGGTGTTATAGAGGGCGGTGTTATAGAGGGCGGTGTTATAGAGAGTGGTGTTATAGAGGGTGTTATAGAGGGCGGTGTTATAGAGGGCGGTGTTATAGAGGGTGTTATAGAGGGCGGTGTTATAGAGGGCGGTGTTATAGAGGGTGGTGTTATAGAGGGTGGTGTTATAGAGGGCGGTGTTATAGAGACCGGTGTTATAGAGGGCGGTGTTATAGAGAGTGGTGTTATAGAGGGCGGTGTTATAGAGACCGGTGTTATAGAGGGCGGTGTTATAGGGGGCGGTGTTATAGAGGGTGGTGTTATAGAGGGCGGTGTTATAGAGGGCGGTGTTATAGAGGGTGGTGTTATCGAGGGTGTTATCGAGGGTGTGTTATAGAGAGTGGTGTTATAGAGGGCGGTGTTATAGAGGGTGTTATCGAGGGTGTTATCGAGGGTGTGTTATAGAGGGCGGTGTTATAGAGGGCGGTGTTATAGAGGGTGTTATAGAGGGAGGTGTTATAGAGGGCGGTGGTCTAGAGAGTGTTATAGAGGGCGGTGTTATAGAGGGCGGTGTTATAGAGGGCGGTGTCATAGAGGGCGGTGTTATAGAGGGTGTTATAGAGGGCGGTGTTATAGAGGGTGGTATTATAGAGGGCGGTGTTATAGAGGGCGGTGTTCTAGAGAGTGTTATAGAGGGCGGTGTTATAGAGGGCGGTGTTATAGAGGGCGGTGTCATAGAGGGCGGTGTTATAGAGGGTGTTATAGAGGGCGGTGTTATAGAGGGCGGTGTTATAGAGGGTGTTATAGAGGGCGGTGTTATAGAGAGCGGTGTTATAGAGGGTGGTGTTATAGAGGGCGGTGTTATAGCGGGTGGTGTTATAGAGGGCGGTGTTATAGAGGGCGGTGTCATAGAGGGCGGTGTTATAGAGGGTGTTATAGAGGGCGGTGTTATAGAGGGTGGTGTTATAGAGGGTGTTATAGAGGGCGGTGTTATAGAGGGTGGTGTTATAGAGGGCGGTGTTATAGAGGGCGGTGTTATAGAGGGCGGTGTTATAGAGGGCGGTGTTATAGAGGGCGGTGTTATAGAGGGCGGTGTTATAGAGGGTGTTATAGAGGGCGGTGTTATAGAGAGCGGTGTGATAGAGGGTGGTGTTATAGAGGGTGGTGTTATAGATGGCGGTGTTATAGAGGGCGGTGTTATAGAGGGCGGTGTTATAGAGGGCGGTGTTATAGAGGGTGTTATAGAGGGCGGTGTTATAGAGGGCGGTGTTATAGAGGGCGGTGTTATAGAGGGCGGTGTTATAGAGGGCGGTGTTATAGAGGGCGGTGTTATAGAGGGCGGTGTTATAGAGGGCAGTGTTATAGAGGGTGTTATAGAGGGCGGTGTTATAGAGGGCGGTGTTATAGAGGGTGTTATAGAGGGTGGTGTTATAGAGGGTGTTATAGAGGGTGTGTT
This sequence comes from Scyliorhinus torazame, assembly GCF_047496885.1. Classification (NCBI taxonomy): domain Eukaryota; kingdom Metazoa; phylum Chordata; class Chondrichthyes; order Carcharhiniformes; family Scyliorhinidae; genus Scyliorhinus; species Scyliorhinus torazame. The sequence continues at coordinate 23,089,718 of NC_092737.1, forward strand.
ATAGAGGGTGGTGTTATAGAGGGTGTTATAGAGGGTGTGTTATAGAGGGTGGTGTTCTCGAGGGTGTTATAGAGGGCGGTGTTATAGAGGGCGGTGTTATAGAGAGTGGTGTTATAGAGGGTGTTATAGAGGGCGGTGTTATAGAGGGCGGTGTTATAGAGGGCGGTGTTATAGAGACCGGTGTTATAGAGGGCGGTGTTATAGAGAGTGGTGTTATAGAGGGCGGTGTTATAGAGGGCGGTGTTATAGAGGGCGGTGTTATAGAGGGCGGTGTTATAGAGAGTGGTGTTATAGAGGGTGTTATAGAGGGCGGTGTTATAGAGGGCGGTGTTATAGAGGGTGTTATAGAGGGCGGTGTTATAGAGGGCAGTGTTATAGAGGGTGTTATAGAGGGCGGTGTTATAGAGGGTGTTATAGAGGGTGGTGTTATAGAGGGTGTTATAGAGGATGTGTTATAGAGGGTGGTGTTATAGAGGGTGTGTTATAGAGGGTGGTGTTCTCGAGGGTGTTATAGAGGGCGGTGTTATAGAGGGCGGTGTTATAGAGAGTGGTGTTATAGAGGGTGTTATAGAGGGCGGTGTTATAGAGGGCGGTGTTATAGAGGGCGGTGTTATAGAGACCGGTGTTATAGAGGGCGGTGTTATAGAGAGTGGTGTTATAGAGGGCGGTGTTATAGAGGGCGGTGTTATAGAGGGCGGTGTTATAGAGGGCGGTGTTATAGAGAGTGGTGTTATAGAGGGTGTTATAGAGGGCGGTGTTATAGAGGGCGGTGTTATAGAGGGTGATATAGAGGGCGGTGTTATAGAGGGCGGTGTTATAGAGGGTGGTGTTATAGAGGGCGGTGTTATAGAGACCGGTGTTATAGAGGGCGGTGTTATAGAGAGTGGTGTTATAGAGGGCGGTGTTATAGAGACCGGTGTTATAGAGGGCGGTGTTATAGGGGGCGGTGTTATAGAGGGTGGTGTTATAGAGGGCGGTGTTATAGAGGGCGGTGTTATAGAGGGTGGTGTTATCGAGGGTGTTATCGAGGGTGTGTTATAGAGAGTGGTGTTATAGAGGGCGGTGTTATAGAGGGTGTTATCGAGGGTGTTATCGAGGGTGTGTTATAGAGGGCGGTGTTATAGAGGGCGGTGTTATAGAGGGTGTTATAGAGGGAGGTGTTATAGAGGGCGGTGTTATAGAGGGTGGTGTTACAGAGGGTGGTGTTATAGAGGGCGGTGTTTTAGAGGGTGGTGTTATAGAGGGTGGTGTTATAGAGGGCGGTGTTATAGAGGGTGTTATAGAGGGTGTTATAGTGGGCGGTGTTATAGAGGGTGTTATAGAGGGCGGTGTTATAGGGGGCGGTGTTATAGAGGGCGGTGTTATAGAGGGTGTTATAGAGGGTGTTATAGAGGGCGGTGTTATCGAGGGTGTTATCAAGGGTGTTATCGAGGGTGTGTTATAGAGAGTGGTGTTATAGAGGGCGGTGTTATAGAGGGCGGTGTTATAGAGGGCGGTGTTATAGAGGGTGTTATAGAGGGCGGTGTTATAGGGGGCGGTGTTATAGAGGGCGGTGTTATAGAGGGTGTTATAGAGGGCGGTGTTATAGGGGGCGGTGTTATAGAGGGTGGTGTTATAGAGGGTGTTATAGAGGGTGTTATAGAGGGCGGTGTTATAGAGGGCGGTGTTATAGAGGGTGGTGTTATAGAGGGCGGTGTTATAGAGGGCGGTGTTATAGAGGGTGGTGTTATAGAGGGCGGTGTTATAGAGGGCGGTGTTATAGAGGGTGTTATAGAGGGCAGTGTTATAGAGAGCGGTGTGATAGAGGGTGGTGTTATAGAGGGTGGTGTTATAGAGGGCGGTGTTATAGAGGGCGGTGTTACAGAGGATGGTGTTATAGAGGGCGGTGTTATAGAGGGTGTTATAGAGGGCGGTGTTATAGAGGGCGGTGTTATAGAGTGCGGTGTTATAGAGGGCGGTGTTATAGAGGGCGGTGTTATAGAGGGCGGTGTTATAGAGGGTGTTATAGAGGGCGGTGTTATAGAGGGCGGTGTTATAGAGGGTGTTATAGAGGGTGGTGTTATAGAGGGTGTTATAGAGGGTGTGTTATAGAGGGTGGTGTTATAGAGGGTGTTATAGAGGGTGTGTTATAGAGGGTGGTGTTCTCGAGGGTGTTATAGAGGGCGGTGTTATAGAGGGCGGTGCTTTAGAGGGCGGTGTTATAGAGGGCAGTGTTATAGAGGGTGTTATAGAGGGCGGTGTTATAGAGGGTGGTGTTATAGAGGGTGTTATAGAGGGTGGTGTTATAGAGGGTGTTATAGAAGGTGTGTTATAGAGGGTGGTGTTATAGAGGGCGGTGTTATAGAGGGCAGTGTTATAGAGGGTGTTGTAGAGGGCGGTGTTATAGAGGGCGGTGTTATAGAGGGCAGTGTTATAGAGGGTGTTATAGAGGGCGGTGTTATAGAGGGCGGTGTTATAGAGGGCGGTGTTAAAGAGGGTGGTGTTATAGAGGGCGGTGTTATAGAGGGCGGTGTTATAGAGGGCGGTGTTATAGAGGGTGGTGTTATAGAGGGTGGTGTTATAGAGGGTGTTATAGAGGGCGGTGTTATAGAGGGTGGTGTTATAGAGGGTGGTGTTATAGAGGGCGGTGTTATAGAGGGCGGTGTTATAGAGGGTGTTATAGAAGGCGGTGTTATAGAGGGCGGTGTTATAGAGGGCGGTGTTATAGAGGGCGGTGTTATAGAGGGCGGTGTTATAGAGGGTGTTATAGAGGGCGGTGTTATAGAGAGCGGTGTTATAGAGGGTGGTGTTATAGAGGGCGGTGTTATAGAGGGCGGTATTATAGAGGGCGGTGTTATAGAGGGCGGTGTTATAGAGGGTGGTGTTATAGAGGGCGGTGTTATAGAGGGCGGTGTTATAGAGGGCGGTGTTATAGAGGGCTGTGTTATAGAGGGTGTTATAGAGGGCGGTGTTATAGAGAGCGGTGTTATAGAGGGTGGTGTTATATAGGGTGTTATAGAGGGTGGTGTTATAGAGGGCGGTGTTATAGAGGGCGGTGTTATAGAGGGCGGTGTTATAGAGGGTGTTAAAGAGGGCGGTGTTATAGAGAGCGGTGTTATAGAGGGCGGTGTTATAGAGGGCGGTGTTATAGAGGGCGGTGTTTTAGAGGGTGTTATAGAGGGCGGTGTTATAGAGAGCGGTGTTATAGAGGGCGGTGTTATAGAGGGTGTTATAGAGGGCGGTGTTATAGAGCGCGGTGTTATAAAGGGTGTTATAGAGGGTGTTATAGAGGGCGGTGTTATAGAGGGTGGTGTTATAGAGGGCGGTGTTATAGAGGGCGGTGTTATAGAGAGCGGTGTTATAGAGGGCGGTGTTATAGAGGGTGTTATAGAGGGCGGTGTTATAGAGGGCGGTGTTATAGAGGGCGGTGTTATAGAGGGCGGTGTTATAGAGGGCGGTGTTATAGAGGGCGGTGTTATAGAGGGTGTTATAGAGGGCGGTGTTATAGAGGGTGTGATAGAGGGCGGTGTTATAGAGAGCCGTGTTATAGAGGGCGGTGTTATAGAGGGTGTTATAGAGGGCGGTGTTATAGAGGGCGGTGTTATAGAGGGCGGTGTTATAGAGGGCGGTGATATAGAGGGTCGTGTTATAGAGGGCGGTGTTATAGAGGGCGGTGTTATAGACTGTGGTGTTATAGAGGGCGGTGATATAGAGGGTCGTGTTATAGAGGGCGGTGTTATAGAGGGCGCTGTTATAGAGGGTGGTGTTATAGAGGGTGTTATAGAGGGCGGTGTTATAGAGGGCGGTGTTAGAGAGGGTGGTGTTATAGAGGGTGTTATAGAGGGCGGTGTTATAGAGGGCGGTGTTATAGAGGGTGTTATAGAGGGCGGTGTTATAGAGGGTGGTGTTATAGAGGGCGGTGTTATAGAGGGCGGTGTTATAGAGGGTGTTATAGAGGGCGGTGTTCTAGAGGGTGTTATAGAGGGCGGTGTTATAGAGGGCGGTGTTATAGAGGGCGGTGTCATAGTGGGCGGTGTTATAGAGGGTGTTATAGAGGGCGGTGTTATAGAGGGTGGTGTTATAGAGGGTGGTGTTATAGAGGGTGTTATAGAGGGCAGTGTTATAGAGGGCGGTGTTATAGAGGGTGTTATAGAGGGTGTTATAGAGGGCGGTGTTATAGAGGGTGGTGTTATAGAGGGTGTTATAGAGGGTGGTGTAATAGAGGGCGGTGTTATAGAGGGTGGTGTTAGAGAGGGCGGTGTCATAGAGGGTGTTATAGAGGGTGGTGTTATAGATGGCGGTGTTATAGAGGGCGGTGTCATAGAGGGCTGTGTTATAGAGGGTGTTATAGAGGGTGTTATAGAGGGCGGTGTTATAGAGGGTGGTGTTATAGAGGGTGTTATAGAGGGCGGTGTTATAGAGGGCGGTGTTATAGAGGGTGGTGTTATAGAGGGTGTTAAAGAGGGCGGTGTTATAGAGGGCGGTGTTATAGAGGGTGGTGTTATAGAGGGTGTTATAGAGGGCGGTGTTATAGAGGGTGGTGTTATAGAGGGTGGTGTTATAGAGGGTGTTATAGAGGGCGGTGTTATAGAGGGCGGTGTTATAGAGGGTGGTGTTATAGAGGGTGGTGTTATAGAGGGTGTTATAGAGGGCGGTGTTATAGAGGGCGGTGTTATAGAGGGTGGTGTTATAGAGGGTGGTGTTATAGAGGGTGGTGTTATAGAGGGCGGTGTTATTGAGGGCGGTGTTATAGAGGGTGTTATAGAGGGTGGTGTTATAGAGGGCGGTGTTATAGAGGGCGGTGTTATAGAGGGCGGTGTTATAGAGGGTATTATAGAGGGCGGTGTTATAGAGGGCGGTGTTATAGAGGGCGGTGTTATAGAGAGCAGTGTTATAGAGGGTGGTGTTATAGAGGGTGGTGTTATAGAGGGTGGTGTTATAGAGGGCGGTGTTATAGAGTGTGGTGTTATAGAGGGTGTTATAGAGGGCGGTGTCATAGAGGGCGGTGTTATAGAGGGTGTTATAGAGGGCGGTGTTATAGAGGGTGTTATAGAGGGTGTTATAGAGGGTGTTATAGAGGGCGGTGTTATAGAGGGTGTTATAGAGGGCGGTGTTATAGAGGGTGGTGTTATAGAGGGTGGTGTTATAGAGGGTGTTATAGAGGGCGGTGTTATAGAGGGCGGTGTTATAGAGGGCGGTGTTATAGAGGGTGTTATAGAGGGTGGTGTTATAGAGGGGGGTGTTATAGAGGGTATTATAGAGGGCGGTGTTATAGAGGGTGGTGTTATAGGGGGCGGTGTTATAGAGGGTGTTATAGAGGGCGGTGTTATAGAGGGCGGTGTTATAGAGGCCGGTGTTATAGAGGGCGGTGTTATAGAGGGCGGTGTCATAGAGGGTGTTATAGAGGGTGGTGTTATAGAGGGGGGTGTTATAGAGGGTATTATAGAGGGTGGTGTTATAGAGGGCGGCGTTATAGAGGGTGGTGTTATAGAGGGCGGCGTTATAGAGGGTGGTGTTATAGAGGGCGGCGTTATAGAGGGTGTTATAGAGGGTGGTGTTATAGAGGGCGGTGTTATAGAGGGTGGTGTTATAAAGGGCGGTGTTATAGAGGGTGGTGTTAGAGAGGGGGGTGTTATAGAGGGCGGTGTTATAGAGGGCGGTGTTATAGAGGGCGGTGTTATAGAGGGCGGTGTTATAGAGGGCAGTGTTATAGAGGGCAGTGTTATAGAGGGCAGTGTTATAGAGGGGGGTGTTATAGAGGGCGGTGTTATAGAGGGCGGTGTTATAGAGGCCGGTGTTATAGAGGGCGGTGTTATAGAGGGCGGTGTTATAGAGGGCGGTGTTATAGAGGGCGGTGTTTTAGAGGGTGTTATAGAGGGTGGTGTTATAGAGGGTGTTATAGTGGGCGGTGTTATCGAGGGCGGTGTTATCGAGGGGGGTGTTATAGAGGGTGGTGTTATAGAGGGGGGTGTTATAGAGGGCGGTGTTATAGAGGGCGGTGATAAAGAGGTCGGTGTTATAGGGGGCGGTGTTATAGAGGGCGGTGTTATAGAGGGTGTTGTAGAGGGCGGTGTTATAGAGGGCGGTGTTATAGAGGGCGGTGTTATAGAGGGCGGTGTTTTAGAGGGTGGTGTTATAGAGGGGGGTGTTATAGAGGGCGGTGTTATAGAGGGCGGTGTTATAGAGGGCGGTGTTATAGAGGGCGGTGTTATAGAGGGCGGTGATAAAGAGGTCGGTGTTATAGGGGGCGGTGTTATAGAGGGCGGTGTTATAGAGGGTGTTATAGAGGGCGGTGTTATAGAGGGCGGTGTCATAGAGGGCGGTGTTATAGAGGGTGGTGTTATAGAGGGTCTTATAGAGGGCGGTATTATAGAGGGTGTTATAGAGGGCGGTGTTATAGAGGGCGGTGTTATAGAGGGCGGTGTTATAGAGGGTGGTGTTATAGAGGGGGGTGTTATAGAGGGCGGTGTTATAGAGGGCGGTGTTATAGAGGGCGGTGATAAAGAGGTCGGTGTTATAGGGGGCGGTGTTATAGAGGGCGGTGTTATAGAGGGTGCTGTAGAGGGCGGTGTTTTAGAGGGTGTTATAGTGGGCGGTGTTATCGAGGGCGGTGTTATCGAGGGGGGTGTTATAGAGGGCGGTGTTATAGAGGGGGGTGTTACAGAGGGGGGTGTTATAGAAGGCGGTGTTATAGAGGGCGGTGTTATAGAGGGTGGTGTTATAGAGGGTGTTATTGAGGGCGGTGTTATAGAGTGCGGTGTTATAGAGGGCGGTGTTATAGAGGGTGTTATCGAGGGTGTTATCGAGGGTGTGTTATAGAGGGTGTTATAGAGGGCGGTGTTATAGAGGGTGGTGTTATAGAGGGCGGTGTTATCGAGGGTGTTATCGAGGGTGTTATCGAGGGTGTGTTATAGAGGGTGTTATAGAGGGCGGTGTTATAGAGGGCGGTGTTGTAGAGGGCGGTGTTATAGAGGGCGGTGTTATAGAGGGTGTTATAGAGGGCGGTGTTTTAGAGGGCGGTGTTATAGAGGGCGGTGTTATAGAGGGTGTTATAGAGGGCGGTGTTATAGGGGGCGGTGTTATAGAGGGCGGTGTTATAGAGGGCGGTGTTATAGAGACCGGTGTTATAAAGGGCGGTGTTATAGAGAGTGGTGTTATAGAGGGCGGTGTTATCGAGGGTGTTATCGAGGGTGTTATCGAGGGTGTGTTATAGAGGGTGTTATAGAGGGCGGTGTTATAGAGGGCGGTGTTATAGAGGGTGTTATAGAGGGCGGTGTTATAGAGGGCGGTGTTATAGAGGGCGGTGTTATAGAGGGTGTTATAGAGGGCGGTGTTATAGGGGGCGGTGTTATAGAGGGCGGTGTTATAGAGGGCGGTGTTATAGAGAGCGGTGTTATAGAGGGCGGTGTTATAGAGGGTGTTATAGAGGGCGGTGTTATAGAGGGCGGTGTTATAGAGGGCGGTGTTATAGAGGGCGGTGTTATAGAGGGCGGTGTTATAGAGGGTGGTGTTATAGACGGCGGTGTTATAGAGGGCGGTGTTATAGAGGGCGGTGTTATAGAGGGTGGTGTTATAGAGGGTGGTGTTATAGAGGGCGGTGTTATAGAGGGTGTTATAGAGGGTGGTGTTATAGAGGGCGGTGTTATAGAGGGTGTTATAGAGGGCGGTGTTATAGAGGGCGGTGTTATAGAGGGCGGTGTTATAGAGGGCGGTGTTATAAAGGGTGTTATAGAGGGTGTTATAGAGGGCGGTGTTATAGAGGGTGGTGTTATAGAGGGCGGTGTTATAGAGAGCGGTGTTATTGAGGGCGGTGTTATAGAGGCTGTTATAGAGGGCGGTGTTATAGAGGGCGGTGTTATAGAGGGCGGTGTTATAGAGGGCGGTGTTATAGAGGGCGGTGTTATAGAGGGCGGTGTTATAGAGGGTGTTATAGAGGGCGGTGTTATAGAGGGCGGTGTTATAGAGAGCGGTGTTATAGAGGGCGGTGTTATAAAGGGTGTTATAGAGGGCGGTGTTATAGAGGGCGGTGTTATAGAGGGCGGTGATATAGAGGGTCGTGTTATAGAGGGCGGTGTTATAGAGGGCGGTGTTATAGAGGGTGGTGTTATAGAGGGTGTTATAGAGGGCGGTGTTATAGAGGGCGGTGTTAGAGAGGGTGGTGTTATAGAGGGTGTTATAGAGGGCGGTGTTATAGAGGGCGGTGTTATAGAGGGTGGTGTTATAGAGGGCGGTGTTATAGAGGGCGGTGTTATAGAGGGTGTTATAGAGGGCGGTGTTCGAGAGGGTGTTATAGAGGGCGGTGTTATAGAGGGCGGTGTTATAGAGGGCGGTGTCATAGTGGGCGGTGTTATAGAGGGTGTTATAGAGGGCGGTGTTATAGAGGGTGGTGTTATAGAGGGTGGTGTTATAGAGGGTGTGATAGAGGGCAGTGTTATAGAGGGCGGTGTTATAGAGGGTGTTATAGAGGGTGTTATAGAGGGCGGTGTTATAGAGGGTGGTGTTATAGAGGGTGTTATAGAGGGTGGTGTTATAGAGGGCGGTGTTATAGAGGGTGGTGTTAGAGAGGGCGGTGTCATAGAGGGTGTTATAGAGGGTGGTGTTATAGATGGCGGTGTTATAGAGGGCGGTGTCATAGAGGGCTGTGTTATAGAGGGTGTTATAGAGGGTGTTATAGAGGGCGGTGTTATAGAGGGTGGTGTTATAGAGGGTGTTATAGAGGGCGGTGTTATAGAGGGCGGTGTTATAGAGGGTGGTGTTATAGAGGGTGTTAAAGAGGGCGGTGTTATAGAGGGCGGTGTTATAGAGGGTGGTGTTATAGAGGGTGTTATAGAGGGCGGTGTTATAGAGGGTGGTGTTATAGAGGGTGGTGTTATAGAGGGTGTTATCGAGGGCGGTGTTATAGAGGGCGGTGTTATAGAGGGTGGTGTTATAGAGGGTGGTGTTATAGAGGGTGTTATAGAGGGCGGTGTTATAGAGGGCGGTGTTATAGAGGGTGGTGTTATAGAGGGTGGTGTTATAGAGGGCGGTGTTATAGAGGGCGGTGTTATTGAGGGCGGTGTTATAGAGGGTGTTATAGAGGGTGGTGTTATAGAGGGCGGTGTTATAGAGGGCGGTGTTATAGAGGGCGGTGTTATAGAGGGTATTATAGAGGGCGGTGTTATAGAGGGCGGTGTTATAGAGAGCAATGTTATAGAGGGTGGTGTTATAGAGGGTGGTGTTATAGAGGGTGGTGTTATAGAGGGCGGTGTTATAGAGTGTGGTGTTATAGAGGGTGTTATAGAGGGCGGTGTCATAGAGGGCGGTGTTATAGAGGGCGGTGTTATAGAGGGTGTTATAGAGGGTGTTATAGAGGGTGTTATAGAGGGCGGTGTTATAGAGGGTGTTATAGAGGGCGGTGTTATAGAGGGTGGTGTTATAGAGGGTGGTGTTATAGAGGGTGTTATAGAGGGCGGTGTTATAGAGGGCGGTGTTATAGAGGGCGGTGTTATAGAGGGTGTTATAGAGGGTGGTGTTATAGAGGGGGGTGTTATAGAGGGTATTATAGAGGGCGGTGTTATAGAGGGTGGTGTTATAGGGGGCGGTGTTATAGAGGGTGTTATAGAGGGCGGTGTTATAGAGGGCGGTGTTATAGAGGCCGGTGTTATAGAGGGCGGTGTTATAGAGGGCGGTGTCATAGAGGGTGTTATAGAGGGTGGTGTTATAGAGGGGGGTGTTATAGAGGGTATTATAGAGGGTGGTGTTATAGAGGGCGGCGTTATAGAGGGTGGTGTTATAGAGGGCGGCGTTATAGAGGGTGGTGTTATAGAGGGCGGCGTTATAGAGGGTGTTATAGAGGGTGGTGTTATAGAGGGCGGTGTTATAGAGGGTGGTGTTATAAAGGGCGGTGTTATAGAGGGTGGTGTTAGAGAGGGGGGTGTTATAGAGGGCGGTGTTATAGAGGGCGGTGTTATAGAGGGCGGTGTTATAGAGGGCGGTGTTATAGAGGGCGGTGTTATAGAGGGCAGTGTTATAGAGGGGGGTGTTATAGAGGGCGGTGTTATAGAGGGCGGTGTTATAGAGGGCGGTGTTATAGAGGGCGGTGTTATAGAGGGCGGTGTTTTAGAGGGTGTTATAGAGGGTGGTGTTATAGAGGGTGTTATAGTGGGCGGTGTTATCGAGGGCGGTGTTATCGAGGGGGGTGTTATAGAGGGTGGTGTTATAGAGGGGGGTGTTATAGAGGGCGGTGTTATAGAGGGCGGTGATAAAGAGGTCGGTGTTATAGGGGGCGGTGTTATAGAGGGCGGTGTTATAGAGGGTGTTGTAGAGGGCGGTGTTATAGAGGGCGGTGTTATAGAGGGCGGTGTTATAGAGGGCGGTGTTTTAGAGGGTGGTGTTATAGAGGGGGGTGTTATAGAGGGCGGTGTTATAGAGGGCGGTGTTATAGAGGGCGGTGTTATAGAGGGCGGTGTTATAGAGGGCGGTGATAAAGAGGTCGGTGTTATAGGGGGCGGTGTTATAGAGGGCGGTGTTATAGAGGGTGTTATAGAGGGCGGTGTTATAGAGGGCGGTGTCATAGAGGGCGGTGTTATAGAGGGTGGTGTTATAGAGGGTCTTATAGAGGGCGGTATTATAGAGGGTGTTATAGAGGGCGGTGTTATAGAGGGCGGTGTTATAGAGGGCGGTGTTATAGAGGGTGGTGTTATAGAGGGGGGTGTTATAGAGGGCGGTGTTATAGAGGGCGGTGTTATAGAGGGCGGTGATAAAGAGGTCGGTGTTATAGGGGGCGGTGTTATAGAGGGCGGTGTTATAGAGGGTGTTGTAGAGGGCGGTGTTTTAGAGGGTGTTATAGTGGGCGGTGTTATCGAGGGCGGTGTTATCGAGGGGGGTGTTATAGAGGGCGGTGTTATAGAGGGGGGTGTTACAGAGGGGGGTGTTATAGAAGGCGGTGTTATAGAGGGCGGTGTTATAGAGGGTGGTGTTATAGAGGGTGTTATTGAGGGCGGTGTTATAGAGTGCGGTGTTATAGAGGGCGGTGTTATAGAGGGTGTTATCGAGGGTGTTATCGAGGGTGTGTTATAGAGGGTGTTATAGAGGGCGGTGTTATAGAGGGCGGTGTTATAGAGGGTGGTGTTATAGAGGGCGGTGTTATCGAGGGTGTTATCGAGGGTGTTATCGAGGGTGTGTTATAGAGGGTGTTATAGAGGGCGGTGTTATAGAGGGCGGTGTTATAGAGGGCGGTGTTATAGAGGGCGGTGTTATAGAGGGTGTTATAGAGGGCGGTGTTTTAGAGGGCGGTGTTATAGAGGGCGGTGTTATAGAGGGTGTTATAGAGGGCGGTGTTATAGGGGGCGGTGTTATAGAGGGCGGTGTTATAGAGGGCGGTGTTATAGAGACCGGTGTTATAAAGGGCGGTGTTATAGAGAGTGGTGTTATAGAGGGCGGTGTTATCGAGGGTGTTATCGAAGGTGTTATCGAGGGTGTGTTATAGAGGGTGTTATAGAGGGCGGTGTTATAGAGGGCGGTGTTATAGAGGGCGGTGTTATAGAGGGTGTTATAGAGGGCGGTGTTATAGAGGGCGGTGTTATAGAGGGCGGTGTTATAGAGGGTGTTATAGAGGGCGGTGTTATAGGGGGCGGTGTTATAGAGGGCGGTGTTATAGAGGGTGTTATAGAGGGCGGTGTTATAGAGGGCGGTGTCATAGAGGGCGGTGTTATAGAGGGTGGTGTTATAGAGGGTCTTATAGAGGGCGGTATTATAGAGGGTGTTATAGAGGGCGGTGTTATAGAGGGCGGTGTTATAGAGGGCGGTGTTATAGAGGGTGGTGTTATAGAGGGGGGTGTTATAGAGGGCGGTGTTATAGAGGGCGGTGTTATAGAGGGCGGTGATAAAGAGGTCGGTGTTATAGGGGGCGGTGTTATAGAGGGCGGTGTTATAGAGGGTGTTGTAGAGGGCGGTGTTTTAGAGGGTGTTATAGTGGGCGGTGTTATCGAGGGCGGTGTTATCGAGGGGGGTGTTATAGAGGGCGGTGTTATAGAGGGGGGTGTTACAGAGGGGGGTGTTATAGAAGGCGGTGTTATAGAGGGCGGTGTTATAGAGGGTGGTGTTATAGAGGGTGTTATTGAGGGCGGTGTTATAGAGTGCGGTGTTATAGAGGGCGGTGTTATAGAGGGTGTTATCGAGGGTGTTATCGAGGGTGTGTTATAGAGGGTGTTATAGAGGGCGGTGTTATAGAGGGCGGTGTTATAGAGGGTGGTGTTATAGAGGGCGGTGTTATCGAGGGTGTTATCGAGGGTGTTATCGAGGGTGTGTTATAGAGGGTGTTATAGAGGGCGGTGTTATAGAGGGCGGTGTTATAGAGGGCGGTGTTATAGAGGGCGGTGTTATAGAGGGTGTTATAGAGGGCGGTGTTTTAGAGGGCGGTGTTATAGAGGGCGGTGTTATAGAGGGTGTTATAGAGGGCGGTGTTATAGGGGGCGGTGTTATAGAGGGCGGTGTTATAGAGGGCGGTGTTATAGAGACCGGTGTTATAAAGGGCGGTGTTATAGAGAGTGGTGTTATAGAGGGCGGTGTTATCGAGGGTGTTATCGAGGGTGTTATCGAGGGTGTGTTATAGAGGGTGTTATAGAGGGCGGTGTTATAGAGGGCGGTGTTATAGAGGGCGGTGTTATAGAGGGTGTTATAGAGGGCGGTGTTATAGAGGGCGGTGTTATAGAGGGCGGTGTTATAGAGGGTGTTATAGAGGGCGGTGTTATAGGGGGCGGTGTTATAGAGGGCGGTGTTATAGAGGGCGGTGTTATAGAGACCGGTGTTATAGAGGGCGGTGTTATAGAGAGTGGTGTTATAGAGGGCGGTGTTATAGAGGGCGGTGTTATAGAGGGCGGTGTTATAGAGGGCGGTGTTATAGAGAGTGGTGTTATAGAGGGCGGTGTTATAGAGGGCGGTGTTATAGAGGGCGGTGTTATAGGGGGCGGTGTTATAGAGGGTGGTGTTATAGGGGGCGGTGTTATAGGGGGCGGTGTTATAGAGGGCGGTGTCATAGAGGGCGGTGTTATAGGGGGCGGTGTTATAGAGGACGGTGTTATAGAGGACGGTGTTATAGAGGGTGGTGTTATAGAGGGTGGTGTTATAGAGGGCGGTGTTATAGAGGGCGGTGTTATAGAGGGCGGTGTTATAGAGTGCGGTGTTATAGAGGGTGTTATAGAGGGTGTTATAGAGGGTGTTATTGAGGGCGGTGTTATAGAGGGCGGTGTAATAGAGGGTGTTATAGAGGGTGTTATAGAGGGTGTTATTGAGGGCGGTGTTATAGAGGGCGGTGTTATAGAGGGCGGTGTTATAGAGGGCGGTGTTATAGAGGACGGTGTCATAGAGGGTGTTATAGAGGGGGGTGTTATAGAGGGTGGTGTTATAGAGGGTGGTGTTATAGAGGGTGTTATAGAGGGTGGTGTTATAGAGGGTGGTGTTATAGAGGGTGTTATAGAGGGTGGTGTTATAGAGGGTGGTGTAATAGAGGGTGGTGTTATAGAGGGCGGTGTTATACAGGGTGTTATAAAGGGTGGTGTTATAGAGAGTGGTGTTATAGTGGGTGGTGTTATAGAGGGCGGTGTTATAGAGGGTGTTATGGAGGGTGTTATAGAGGGTGTTATAGAGGGTGGTGTTATAGAGGGTGTTATAGAGGGTGTTATAGTGGGTGGTGTTATAGAGGGTGGTGTTATAGAGGGCGGTGTTATAGAGGGTGGTGTTATAGAGGGGGGTGTTATAGAGGGGGGTGTTATAGAGGGCGGTGGTATAGAGGGCGGTGATAAAGAGGTCGGTGTTATAGGGGGCGGTGTTATAGAGGGCGGTGTTATAGAGGGTGTTGTAGAGGGCGGTGTTTTAGAGGGTGTTATAGTGGGCGGTGTTATCGAGGGTGGTGTTATCGAGGGGGGTGTTATAGAGGGCGGTGTTATAGAGGGGGGTGTTACAGAGGGGGGTGTTATAGAGGGCGGTGTTATAGAGGGCGGTGTTATAGAGGGTGGTGTTATAGAGGGTGTTATTGAGGGCGGTGTTATAGAGGGCGGTGTTATAGAGGGCGGTGTTATAGAGGGTGTTATCGAGGGTGTTATCGAGGGTGTGTTATAGAGGGTGTTATAGAGGGGGGTGTTATAGAGGGCGGTGTTATAGAGGGTGGTGTTATAGAGGGCGGTGTTATCGAGGGTGTTATCGAGGGTGTTATCGAGGGTGTGTTATAGAGGGTGTTATAGAGGGCGGTGTTATAGAGGGCGGTGTTATAGAGGGCGGTGTTATAGAGGGTGTTATAGAGGGCGGTGTTATAGAGGGCGGTGTTATAGAGGGCGGTGTTATAGAGGGTGTTATAGAGGGCGGTGTTATAGGGGGCGGTGTTATAGAGGGCGGTGTTATAGAGACCGGTGTTATAGAGGGCGGTGTTATAGAGAGCGGTGTTATAGAGGACGGTGTTATAGAGGGTGGTGTTATAGAGGGTGGTGTTATAGAGGGCGGTGTGATAGAGGGCGGTGTTATAGAGGGTGGTGTTATAGAGGGCGGTGTTATAGAGTGCGGTGTTATAGAGGGTGTTATCGAGGGTGTTATAGAGGGTGTTATTGAGGGCGGTATTATAGAGGGCGGTGTTATAGAGGGCGGTGTTATAGAGGGCGGTGTAATAGAGGGTGTTATAGAGGGTGTTATAGAGGGTGTTATTGAGGGCGGTGTTATAGAGGGCGGTGTTATAGAGGGCGGTGTTATAGAGGACGGTGTCATAGAGGGTGTTATAGAGGGTGGTGTTATAGAGGGTGGTGTTATAGAGGGTGGTGTTATAGAGGGTGGTGTTATAGAGGGTGTTATAGAGGGTGGTGTTATAGAGGGTGGTGTTATAGAGGGTGGTGTTATAGAGGGTGGTGTTATAGAGGGCGGTGTTATACAGGGTGTTATAAAGGGTGGTGTTATAGAGAGTGGTGTTATAGTGGGTGGTGTTATAGAGGGCGGTGTTATAGAGGGTGTTATGGAGGGTGTTTTAGAGGGTGTTATAGAGGACGGTGTCATAGAGGGTGTTATAGAGGGGGGTGTTATAGAGGGTGGTGTTATAGAGGGTGGTGTTATAGAGGGTGTTATAGAGGGTGGTGTTATAGAGGGTGGTGTTATAGAGGGTGTTATAGAGGGGGGTGTTACAGAGGGGGGTGTTATAGAGGGCGGTGTTATAGAGGGCGGTGTTATAGAGGGTGGTGTTATAGAGGGTGTTATGGAGGGCGGTGTTATAGAGGGCGGTGTTATAGAGGGCGGTGTTATAGAGGGTGTTATCGAGGGTGTTATCGAGGGTGTGTTATAGAGGGTGTTATAGAGGGGGGTGTTATAGAGGGCGGTGTTATAGAGGGTGGTGTTATAGAGGGCGGTGTTATCGAGGGTGTTATCGAGGGTGTTATCGAGGGTGTGTTATAGAGGGTGTTATAGAGGGCGGTGTTATAGAGGGCGGTGTTATAGAGGGCGGTGTTATAGAGGGCGGTGTTATAGAGGGTGTTATAGAGGGCGGTGTTATAGAGGGCGGTGTTATAGAGGGCGGTGTTATAGAGGGTGTTATAGAGGGCGGTGTTATAGGGGGCGGTGTTATAGAGGGCGGTGTTATAGAGGGCGGTGTTATAGAGACCGGTGTTATAGAGAGTGGTGTTATAGAGGGCGGTGTTATCGAGGGTGTTATCGAGGGTGTTATCGAGGGTGTGTTATAGAGGGTGTTATAGAGGGCGGTGTTATAGAGGGCGGTGTTATAGAGGGCGGTGTTATAGAGGGTGTTATAGAGGGCGGAGTTATAGAGGGCGGTGTTATAGAGGGTGTTATAGAGGGCGGTGTTATAGGGGGCGGTGTTATAGAGGGCGGTGTTATAGAGGGCGGTGTTATAGAGACCGGTGTTATAGAGGGCGGTGTTATAGAGAGCGGTGTTATAGAGGGCGGTGTTATAGAGGGCGGTGTTATAGAGAGTGGTGTTATAGAGGGCGGTGTTATAGAGGGCGGTGTTATAGGGGGCGGTGTTATAGAGGGTGGTGTTATAGGGGGCGGTGTTATAGGGGGCGGTGTTATAGAGGGCGGTGTCATAGAGGGCGGTGTTATAGGGGGCGGTGTTATAGAGGACGGTGTTATAGAGGACGGTGTTATAGAGGGTGGTGTTATAGAGGGTGGTGTTATAGAGGGCGGTGTTATAGAGGGCGGTGTTATAGAGGGTGGTGTTATAGAGGGCGGTGTTATAGAGTGCGGTGTTATAGAGGGTGTTATCGAGGGTGTTATAGAGGGTGTTATTGAGGGCGGTATTATAGAGGGCGGTGTTATAGAGGGCGGTGTAATAGAGGGTGTTATAGAGGGTGTTATAGAGGGTGTTATTGAGGGCGGTGTTATAGAGGGCGGTGTTATAGAGGGCGGTGTTATAGAGGACGGTGTCATAGAGGGTGTTATAGAGGGTGGTGTTATAGAGGGTGGTGTTATAGAGGGTGGTGTTATAGAGGGTGTTATAGAGGGTGGTGTTATAGAGGGTGGTGTTATAGAGGGTGGTGTTATAGAGGGTGGTGTTATAGAGGGTGGTGTTATAGAGGGCGGTGTTATACAGGGTGTTATAAAGGGTGGTGTTATAGAGAGTGGTGTTATAGTGGGTGGTGTTATAGAGGGCGGTGTTATAGAGGGTGTTATGGAGGGTGTTTTAGAGGGTGTTATAGAGGACGGTGTCATAGAGGGTGTTATAGAGGGGGGTGTTATAGAGGGTGGTGTTATAGAGGGTGGTGTTATAGAGGGTGTTATAGAGGGTGGTGTTATAGAGGGTGGTGTTATAGAGGGTGTTATAGAGGGTGGTGTTATAGAGGGTGGTGTTATAGAGGGTGGTGTTATAGAGGGTGGTGTTATAGAGGGCGGTGTTATACAGGGTGTAATAAAGGGTGGTGTTATAGAGAGTGGTGTTATAGTGGGTGGTGTTATAGAGGGCGGTGTTATAGAGGGTGTTATGGAGGGTGCTATAGAGGGTGTTATAGAGGGTGGTGTTATAGAGGGTGGTGTTATAGAGGGCGGTGTTATAGAGGGTGGTGTTATAGAGGGTGTTATAGAGGGCGGTGTTATAGAGGGCGGTGTTATAGAGGGGGGTGTTATAGAGGTTGTTATAGAGGGTGGTGTTATAGAGGGTGTTATAGAGGGTGGTGTTATAGAGGGTGGTGTTATAGAGGACGGTGTTATAGAGGGTGTTATAGAGGACGGTGTTATAGAGGGTGTTATAGAGGGCGGTGTTATAGAGAGTGGTGTTATAGAGGGCGGTGTTATAGAGGGTGTTATAGAGGGCGGTGTTATAGAGGGGGGTGTTATAGAGGGTGGTGTTATAGAGGGCGGTGTTATAGAGGGCGGTGTTATAGAGGGTGTTATAGAGGGTGTGTTATAGAGAGTGGTGTTATAGAGGGTGGTGTTATAGAGGGTGTTATAGAGGGTGTGTTATAGAGAGTGGTGTTATAGAGGGTGGAGTTATAGAGGGTGTTATAGAGGGTGGTGTTATAGAGGGTGTTATAGAGGGCGGCGTTATAGAGGGCGGTGTTATAGAGGGTGGTGTTATAGAGAGGGTGTTATAGAGGGCGGTGTTATAGAGGGTGGTGTTATAGAGGGTGTTATAGAGGGCGGTGTTATAGAGGGTGGTGTTATAGAGGGCGGTGTTATAGAGGGTGTTATAGAGGGCGGTGTTATAGAGGGGGGTGTTATAGAGGGTGGTGTTATAGAGGGCGGTGTTATAGAGGGTGTTATAGAGGGCTGTGTTATAGAGGGTGTTATAGAGGGTGTGTTATAGAGAGTGGTGTTATAGAGGGTTGTGTTATAGAGGGTGTTATAGAGGGCGGTGTTATAGAGGGTGTTATAGAGGGCGGTGTTATAGAGGGTGTGTTATAGAGAGTGGTGTTATAGAGGGTGGTGTTATAGAGGGTGTTATAGAGGGTGGTGTTATAGAGGGTGTTATAGAGGGCGGCGTTATGGAGGGCGGTGTTATAGAGGGTGGTGTTATAGAGAGGGTGTTATAGAGGGCGGTGTTATAGAGGGTGTTATAGAGGGCGGTGTTATAGAGGGTGTTATAGAGGGTGGTGTTATAGAGGGTGTTATAGAGGGTGGTGTTATAGAGGGTGGTGTTATAGAGGGTGGTGTTATAGAGGGTGGTGTTATAGAGGGCGGTGTTATACAGGGTGTTATAAAGGGTGGTGTTATAGAGAGTGGTGTTATAGTGGGTGGTGTTATAGAGGGCGGTGTTATAGAGGGTGTTATGGAGGGTGTTTTAGAGGGTGTTATAGAGGACGGTGTCATAGAGGGTGTTATAGAGGGGGGTGTTATAGAGGGTGGTGTTATAGAGGGTGGTGTTATAGAGGGTGTTATAGAGGGTGGTGTTATAGAGGGTGGTGTTATAGAGGGTGTTATAGAGGGTGGTGTTATAGAGGGTGGTGTTATAGAGGGTGGTGTTATAGAGGGTGGTGTTATAGAGGGCGGTGTTATACAGGGTGTAATAAAGGGTGGTGTTATAGAGAGTGGTGTTATAGTGGGTGGTGTTATAGAGGGCGGTGTTATAGAGGGTGTTATGGAGGGTGTTATAGAGGGTGTTATAGAGGGTGGTGTTATAGAGGGTGGTGTTATAGAGGGCGGTGTTATAGAGGGTGGTGTTATAGAGGGTGTTATAGAGGGCGGTGTTATAGAGGGCGGTGTTATAGAGGGCGGTGTTATAGAGGGGGGTGTTATAGAGGTTGTTATAGAGGGTGGTGTTATAGAGGGTGTTATAGAGGGTGGTGTTATAGAGGGTGGTGTTATAGAGGACGGTGTTATAGAGGGTGTTATAGAGGACGGTGTTATAGAGGGTGTTATAGAGGGCGGTGTTATAGAGAGTGGTGTTATAGAGGGCGGTGTTATAGAGGGTGTTATAGAGGGCGGTGTTATAGAGGGGGGTGTTATAGAGGGTGGTGTTATAGAGGGCGGTGTTATAGAGGGCGGTGTTATAGAGGGTGTTATAGAGGGTGTGTTATAGAGAGTGGTGTTATAGAGGGTGGTGTTATAGAGGGTGTTATAGAGGGTGTGTTATAGAGAGTGGTGTTATAGAGGGTGGAGTTATAGAGGGTGTTATAGAGGGTGGTGTTATAGAGGGTGTTATAGAGGGCCGCGTTATAGAGGGCGGTGTTATAGAGGGTGGTGTTATAGAGAGGGTGTTATAGAGGGCGGTGTTATAGAAGGTGGTGTTATAGAGGGTGTTATAGAGGGCGGTGTTATAGAGGGTGGTGTTATAGAGGGTGGTGTTATAGAGGGTGTTATAGAGGGCGGTGTTATAGAGGGGGGTGTTATAGAGGGTGGTGTTATAGAGGGCGGTGTTATAGAGGGTGTTATAGAGGGCTGTGTTATAGAGGGTGTTATAGAGGGTGTGTTATAGAGAGTGGTGTTATAGAGGGTTGTGTTATAGAGGGTGTTATAGAGGGCGGTGTTATAGAGGGTGTTATAGAGGGCGGTGTTATAGAGGGTGTGTTATAGAGAGTGGTGTTATAGAGGGTGGTGTTATAGAGGGTGTTATAGAGGGTGGTGTTATAGAGGGTGTTATAGAGGGCGGCGTTATGGAGGGCGGTGTTATAGAGGGTGGTGTTATAGAGAGGGTGTTATAGAGGGCGGTGTTATAGAGGGTGTTATAGAGGGCGGTGTTATAGAGGGTGGTGTTATAGAGGGGGGTGTTATAGAGGGTGTTATAGAGGGCGGTGTTATAGAGGGTGTTATAGAGGGTGTGTTATAGAGAGGGGTGTTATAGAGGGCGGTGTTATTGAGGGTGTTATAGAGGGTGTGTTATAGAGGGTGTTATAGAGGGTGTGTTATAGAGAGTGGTGTTATAGAGGGTGGTGTTATAGAGAGTGGTCTTATAGTGGGCGGTGTTATTGAGGGTGTTATAGAGGGCGGTGTTATAGAGGGTGTTATAGAGGGCAGTGTTATAGAGGGTGTTATAGAGGGTGTGTTATAGAGAGTGGTGTTATAGAGGGTGGTGTTATAGAGAGTGGTGTTATAGAGGGCGGTGTTATAGAGGCTGTTATAGAGGGAGGTGTTATAGAGGGTGTTATAGAGGGTGTGTTATAGAGAGTGGTGTTATAGTGGGTGGTGTTATAGAGGGCGGTGTTATAGAGGGTGTTATAGAGGGTGTGTTATAGAGGGTGGTGTTATAGGGGGTGGTGTTATAGAGGGCGGTGTTATAGAGGGTGTTATAGAGGGCGGTGTTATAGAGGGCGGTGTTATAGAGGGTGGAGTTATAGAGGGGGTGTTATAGAGAGTGGTGTTATAGAGGGTGGTGTTATAGAGGGGGGTGTTATAGAGGGCGGCGTTATAGAGGGCGGTGTTATAGAGGGCGGTGTTATAGAGGGTGGTGTTATAGAGGGTGTTATAGAGAGCGGTGTTATAGAGGGCGGTGTTATAGAGGGTGTTATAGAGGGCGGTGTTATAGAGGGCGGTGTTATAGAGCGCGGTGTTATAGAGGGCGGTGTTATAGAGGGTGTTATAGAGGGTGGTGTTATAGAGGGTGTTATAGAGGGTGGTGTTATAGAGGGTGGTGTTATAGAGGGCGGTGTTATAGAGGGGGGTGTTATAGAGGGTGTTATAGAGGGTGGTGTTCCAGAGGGTGTTATAGAGGGTGGTGTTATAGAGGGCGGTGTTATAGAGGGCGGTGTTATAGAGGGGGGTGTTATAGAGGGTGTTATAGAGGGTGGTGTTATAGAGGGTGTTATAGAGGGTGGTGTTATAGAGGGCGGAGTCATAGAGGGCGGTGTTATAGAGGGTGTTATAGAGGGTGGTGTTATAGAGGGTGGTGTTATAGAGGGTGGTGTTATAGAGGGTGGTGTTATAGAGGGTGGTGTCATAGAGGGCGGTGTCATAGAGGGTGTTATAGAGGGTGGTGTTATAGAGGGTGGTGTTATAGAGGGTGGTGTTATAGAGGGTGGTGTTATAGAGGGTGGTGTTATAGCGGGCGGTGTCATAGAGGGCGGTGTTATAGAGGGCGGTGTTATAGAGAGCGGTGTTATAGAGGGCGGTGTTATAGAGGGTGGTGTTATAGAGGGCGGTGTCATAGAGGGCGGTGTTATAGAGGGCGGTGTTATAGAGGGCGGTGTTATAGAGGGCGGTGTTATAGAGGGCGGTGTTATAGAGGGCGGTGTTATAGAGGGTGGTGTTATAGAGGGCGGTGTTATAGAGGGCGGTGTTATAGAGGGCGGTGTTATAGAGGGGGGTGTTATAGAGGGCGGTGTTATAGAGGGCGGTGTTATAGAGGGCGGTGTTCTAGAGGGTGTTATAGAGGGCGGTGTTATAGAGGGTGTTATAGAGGGTGTGTTATAGAGGGTGTTATAGAGGGTGTGTTATAGAGAGTGGTGTTATAGAGGGTGGTGTTATAGAGAGTGGTGTTATAGTGGGCGGTGTTATAGAGGGTGTTATAGAGGGCTGTGTTATAGAGGGTGTTATAGAGGGCGGTGTTATAGAGGGTGTTATAGAGGGTGTGTTATAGAGAGTGGTGTTATAGAGGGTGGTGTTATAGAGAGTGGTGTTATAGAGGGCGGTGTTATAGAGGGTGTTATAGAGGGCGGTGTTATAGAGGGTGTTATAGAGGGTGTGTTATAGAGAGTGGTGTTATAGAGGGTGGTGTTATAGAGAGGGTGTTATAGAGGGCGGTGTTATAGAGGGTGTTACAGAGGGTGTGTTATAGAGGGTGGTGTTATAGGGGGTGGTGTTATAGAGGGCGGTGTTATAGAGGGTGTTATAGAGGGCGGTGTTATAGAGGGCGGTGTTATAGAGGGTGGTGTTAAACAGGGCGGTGTTCTAGAGGGCGGTGTTCTAGAGGGCGGTGTTATAGAGGGCGGTGTCATAGTGGGCGATGTTATAGAGGGTGTTATAGAGGGCGGTGTTATAGAGGGCGGTGTTATAGAGGGCGGTGTTATAGAGGGTGGTGTTATAGAGGGTGTTATAGAGGGCGGTGTTATAGAGGGTGTTATAGAGGGCGGTGTTATAGAGGGTGTTATAGAGGGTGGTGTTATAGAGGGTGTTATAGAGGGCGGTGTTATAGAGGGTGTTACAGAGGGCGGTGTTATAGAGGGTGTTATAGGGGGTGTGTTATAGAGAGTGGTGTTATAGAGGGTGGTGTTATAGGGGGTGGTGTTATAGAGGGCGGTGTTATAGAGGGCGGCGTTATAGAGGGTGTTATAGAGGGCGGTGTTATAGAGGGCGGTGTTATAGAGGGTGGTGTTAAACAGGGCGGTGTTCTAGAGGGCAGTGTTCTAGAGGGCGGTGTTATAGAGGGCGGTGTCATAGAGGGCGGTGTTATAGAGGGTGTTATAGAGGGCGGTGTTATAGAGGGCGGTGTTATAGAGGGCGGTGTTATAGAGGGTGGTGTTATAGAGGGTGTTATAGAGGGCGGCGTTATAGAGGGTGTTATAGAGGGCGGTGTTATAGAGGGTGTTATAGAGGGCGGTGTTATAGAGGGCGGTGTTATAGAGGGTGTTATAGAGGGCGGTGTTATAGAGGGCGGTGTCATAGAGGGCGGTGTTATAGAGGGTGTTATAGAGGGTGGTGTTATAGAGGGTGTTATAGAGGGCGGTGTTATAGAGGGTGGTGTTATAGAGGGCGGTGTTATCGAGGGTGTTATAGAGGGCGGTGTTATAGAGGGTGGTGTTATAGAGGGCGGTGTTATAGAGGGTGTTATAGAGGGTGGCGTTATAGAGGGCGGTGTTATAGAGGGCGGTGTTATAGAGGGTGGTGTTATAGAGGGCGGTGTTATAGAGGGTGGAGTTATAGAGGGGGGTGTTATAGAGAGTGGTGTTATAGAGGGTGGTGTTATAGAGGGGGGTGTTATAGAGGGCGGTGTTATAGAGGGCGGCGTGAAAGAGGTCGATGTTATAGAGGGCGGTGTTATAGAGGGTGGTGTTATAGAGGGTGTTATAGAGAGCGGTGTTATAGAGGGCGGTGTTATAGAGGGCGGTGTTATAGAGGATGTTATAGAGGGTGGTGTTATAGAGGGTGTTATAGAGGGTGGTGTTATAGAGGGTGGTGTTATAGAGGGCGGTGTTATAGAGGGTGTTATAGAGGGTGGTGTTACAGAGGGTGTTATAGAGGGTGGTGTTATAGAGGGCGGTGTTATAGAGGGGGGTGTTATAGAGGGTGTTATAGAGGGTGGTGTTATAGAGGGTGTTATAGAGGGTGGTGTTATAGAGGGTGGTGTTATAGAGGGCGGTGTTATAGAGGGGGGTGTTATAGAGGGTGTTATAGAGGGTGGTGTTACAGAGGGTGTTATAGAGGGTGGTGTTATAGAGGGCGGTGTTATAGAGGGCGGTGTTATAGAGGGGGGTGTTATAGAGGGTGTTATAGAGGGTGGTGTTATAGAGGGTGGTGTTATAGAGGGTGGTGTTATAGAGGGCGGAGTCATAGAGGGCGGTGTTATAGAGGGTGTTATAGAGGGTGGTGTTATAGAGGGTGGTGTTATAGAGGGTGGTGTTATAGAGGGTGGTGTTATAGAGGGCGGAGTCATAGAGGGCGGTGTTATAGAGGGTGTTATAGAGGGTGGTGTTATAGAGGGTGGTGTTATAGAGGGTGGTGTTATAGAGGGCGGTGTCATAGAGGGTGGTGGTATAGAGGGTGTTATAGAGGGCGGTGTTATAGAGGGTGGTGTTATAGAGGGGGGTGTTATAGAGGGTGGTGTTATAGAGGGTGGTGTTATAGAGGGTGGTGTTATAGAGGGTGGTGTTATAGAGGGTGGTGTTATAGAGGGTGTTATAGAGGGCGGTGTTATAGAGGGCGGTGTTATAGAGAGCGGTGTTATAGAGGGTGGTGTTATAGAGGGTGTTATAGAGGGTGGTGTTATAGAGGGCGGTGTCATAGAGTGCGGTGTTATAGAGGGCGGTGTTATAGAGGGCGGTGTTATAGAGGGTGGTGTTATAGAGGGTGTTATAGAGGGTGGTGTTATAGAGGGTGTTATAGAGGGTGGTGTTATAGAGGGCGGTGTCATAGAGTGCGGTGTTATAGAGGGCGGTGTTATAGAGGGCGGTGTTATAGAGGGCGGTGTTATAGAGGGCGGTGTTATAGAGGGCGGTGTTATAGAGGGCGGTGTTATAGAGGGTGGTGTTCGAGAGGGTGTTATAGAGGGCGGTGTTATAGAGGGTGGTGTTATAGAGGGCGGTGTTATAGAGGGTGGTGTTCTAGAGGGTGTTATAGAGAGCGGTGTTATAGAGGGTGGTGTTATAGAGGGCGGTGTTATAGAGGGTGTTATAGAGGGCGGTGTTATAGAGGGCGGTGTTATAGAGAGCGGTGTTATAGAGGGTGGTGTTATAGAGGGCGGTGTTATAGAGGGTGGTGTTCTAGAGGGTGTTATAGAGAGCGGTGTTATAGAGGGCGGTGTTATAGAGGGCGGTGTTATAGAGGGCGGTGTTATAGAGAGCGGTGTTATAGAGGGTGGTGTTATAGAGGGCGGTGTTATAGAGGGCGGTGTTATAGAGAGCGGTGTTATAGAGGGCGGTGTTATAGAGAGCGGTGTTATAGAGGGCGGTGTTATAGAGAGCGGTGTTATAGAGGGCGGTGTTATAGAGGGCGGTGTTATAGAGGGTGTTAAAGAGGGCGGTGTTATAGAGGGTGGTGTTATAGAGGGCGGTGTTATAGAGGGTGTTATAGAGGGCGGTGTTATAGAGGGTGGTGTTATAGAGGGTGTTATAGAGGGTGGTGTTATAGAGGGTGGTGTTATAGAGGGTGGTGTTATAGAGGGCGGTGTCATAGAGGGTGGTGGTATAGAGGGTGTTATAGAGGGCGGTGTTATAGAGGGTGGTGTTATAGAGGGGGGTGTTATAGAGGGTGGTGCTATAGAGGGTGGTGTTATAGAGGGTGGTGTTATAGAGGGTGGTGTTATAGAGGGTGGTGTTATAGAGGGTGTTATAGAGGGCGGTGTTATAGAGGGCGGTGTTATAGAGAGCGGTGTTATAGAGGGTGGTGTTATAGAGGGTGTTATAGAGGGTGGTGTTATAGAGGGCGGTGTCATAGAGTGCGGTGTTATAGAGGGCGGTGTTATAGAGGGCGGTGTTATAGAGGGTGGTGTTATAGAGGGTGTTATAGAGGGTGGTGTTATAGAGTGTGTTATAGAGGGTGGTGTTATAGAGGGCGGTGTCATAGAGTGCGGTGTTATAGAGGGCGGTGTTATAGAGGGCGGTGTTATAGAGGGCGGTGTTATAGAGGGCGGTGTTATAGAGGGTGGTGTTCGAGAGGGTGTTATAGAGGGCGGTGTTATAGAGGGTGGTGTTATAGAGGGCGGTGTTATAGAGGGTGGTGTTCTAGAGGGTGTTATAGAGAGCGGTGTTATAGAGGGTGGTGTTATAGAGGGCGGTGTTATAGAGGGTGTTATAGAGGGCGGTGTTTTGAGGGCGGTGTTATAGAGAGCGGTGTTATAGAGGGTGGTGTTATAGAGGGCGGTGTTATAGAGGGTGGTGTTATAGAGAGCGGTGTTATAGAGGGCGGTGTTATAGAGGGCGGTGTTATAGAGAGCGGTGTTATAGAGGGTGGTGTTATAGAGGGCGGTGTCATAGAGGGCGGTGTTATAGAGAGCGGTGTTATAGAGGGCGGTGTTATAGAGAGCGGTGTTATAGAGGGCGGTGTTATAGAGAGCGGTGTTATAGAGGGCGGTGTTATAGAGGGCGGTGTTATAGAGGGTGTTAAAGAGGGCGGTGTTATAGAGGGTGGTGTTATAGAGGGCGGTGTTATAGAGGGCGGTGTTATAGAGGGCGGTGTTATAGAGAGGGTGTTATAGAGGGTGGCGTTATAGAGGGCGGTGTTATAGAGGGCGGTGTTATAGAGGGTGTTATAGAGGGTGTTATAGAGGGCGGTGTTATAGAGGGTGGTGTTATAGAGGGCGGTGTTATCGAGGGCGGTGTTATAGAGAGGGTGTTATAGAGGGTGGCGTTATAGAGGGCGGTGTTATAGAGGGTGGCGTTATAGAGGGTGGCGTTATAGAGGGCGGTGTTATAGAGGGCGGTGTTATAGAGGGCGGTGTTATAGAGGGCGGTGTTATAGAGGGCGGTGTTATAGAGGGTGGCGTTATAGAGGGCGGTGTTATAGAGGGTGGCGTTATAGAGGGCGGCGTTATAGAGGGTGGCGTTATAGAGGGCGGTGTTATAGAGGGCGGTGTTATAGGGGGCGGTGTTATAGAGGGCGGTGTTATAGAGGGCGGTGTTATAGAGGGTGGCGTTATAGAGGGCGGCGTTATAGAGGGCGGTGTTATAGAGGGCGGTGTTATAGAGGGTGGTGTTATAGAGGGTGGTGTTGTAGAGGGTAGAATTCACAATGCCCCCCTCCGCACAGAATTGAACCTCCCCCCCCTACGCTGTAACGCCTGACTCCAGCACGGTAGCACAGTGGTTAGCACTGCTGCCTCACAGCGTCAATCACCCGGGTTCGTTTCCCGGCTCAGGTCACTGTCCGTGCGGAGTCTGCACGTTCTCCCCGTGTCTGCGTGGGTTTCCTCCAGGCGCTCCGGTTTCCTCCCACAGTCCAAAGCTGTGCAGGTTAGGTGGGGTTACTGGGTTACAGGGATGGGCGGGGGGGGGGGTGCAGTGGGCCTGGGTAGTGTGCTGTTTCGGTGGGTCGGTGCAGTCTCGATGGGCCGAATGGGCATCGTCTGCACTGAGGGGAATCTATGCATTCCGTGGAACGTAATATTTGCGTTCTGATTTGATTTTAAATCTCCCCAGGATGTGGGCGTCGCTGGCCGGGCCCAGCATTTATTGCCCATCCCTAATTGTCCTTGACGAGGTGGTGGAGAGCTGCCGCCTTGAGCCTGCCGCAGTCTGTGTGGTGTAGGTACACCCACCGTGCTGTCAGGGATGGGGGTTTCAGGATTTTGCCCCAGCGACAGTGAAGGAACGGCCGATATATTTCCCAGTCGGGGTGGGGAGTGACTCGGAGGGGAACCTCCAGGACATGGGGTTCCCAGGTATCTGCTGCTCTTGTCCTTCTAGGTGGCAGAGGGGGTGGCTTTGGAAGGTGCTGCCTGAGGAGCCTTGGTGAGTCGCTGCAGTGCATCTTGTAGACGGGACACACGGCTGCACAAGTGACTGACGTCCGAGACTTGGCCGAGGTGGGACCAGAGCCAAGAGGAGGCGATTCAGGCCCCTCGAGTCTGTTCCGCCACGCGACCACCGATCTGCATCTCAACGTCACCCTGCCGACGCCTTGGTAGCGGAACCCTTGGGCAGGAACTGCAGGAAATGTGACTCCCGGCATGGGAAAATTCCGGCACAAATCCCAACCCCACCCCCACCGCCGCCCCCAACCTTCGAAAATCAAGGGGCCTCGATTTTAACACGAGGTCGCGTTCCCCCCTCCACAATATTCACAATTAAATGTCGGTCAGGGGAGATGAGTGGCAATTTTGATTTGATTTTGTTTTAAGGAGAAAGATCCGCTTCATTTCAGTAGCAGGGACCTGGGCAATATCCGGTTCGCCGGGTGCACCCCGGGGAGGCAGAATCTCGCAATCATTATTTCTTTGGAAGCATACATTCCCGGGATTGTTCCTGCTGAATGACATCCTCCATCGCAGGCGAGCGTCACTAACTGCTGCCACTGACAGCTGCCACACCAATCTCATCTGAATAATGTCTTTCAACAAAGAAGCTTTCACTGTCACGCTGTAGCACTGTGCCTAATACGTTATCCATCTCCACTCGGATACACAATCAGCTCTCTCGGAGCACAGGTGCCTTCTTTACCGACGTCTCTGGGATCTTTCTCACTCCACAGGCGGGGTGGGTCATCTCCAACCCCGATAACCTCCCATCTCTCCACCCCTACATCCCTCCGTCCCCCACATCCCTCCATCTCTCCGACCCCGATAACCTCCCATCTCTCCACCCCCACATCCCTCCGTCCCCCACATCCCTCCATCTCTCCAACCCCGATAACCTCCCATCCCTCCGACCCCCACATCCCTCCGTCCCCCATATCCCTCCATCTCTCCAACCCCGATAACCTCCCATCTCTCCGACCCCCACATCCCTCCATCCCCCACATCCCTCCATCTCTCCAACCCCCACATCCCTCCATCCCCCACATCCCTCCATCTCTCCAACCCCGATAACCTCCCATCTCTCCGACCCCCACATCCCTCCATCCCCCATATCCCTCCATCTCTCCATCCCCCACATCCCTCCATCCCCCACATCCCTCCATCTCTCCATCCCCCACATCCCTCCATCCCCCACATCCCTCCATCTCTCCATCCCCCACATCCCTCCATCTCTCCAACCCCGATAACCTCCCATCTCTCCGACCCCCACATCCCTCCATCCCCCATATCCCTCCATCTCTCCAACCCCGATAACCTCCCATCTCTCCGACCCCCACATCCCTCCGACCCCCACATCCCTCCATCCCCCATATCCCTCCATCTCTCCAACCCCGATAACCTCCCATCTCTCCGACCCCCACATCCCTCCATCCCCCACATCCCTGCATCTCTCCAACCCCCACATCCCTCCATCCCCCACATCCCTGCATCTCTCCAACCCCCACATCCCTCCATCCCCCACATCCCTCCATCTCTCCATCCCCCACATCCCTCCATCCCCCACATCCCTCCATCTCTCCAACCCCCACATCCCTCCGTCCCCCACATCCCTCCATCTCTCCAACCCCGATAACCTCCCATCTCTCCGACCCCCACATCCCTCCATCCCCCATATCCCTCCATCTCTCCATCCCCCACATCCCTCCGTCCTCCACATCCCTCCATCTCTCCGACACCCATAATCTCCCATCCCTCCATCCCCCACATCCCTCCATCCCCCACATCCCTCCAACTATCCAACCCCGATAACCTCCCATCTCTCCGACCCCCACATCCCTCCATCCCCCATATCCCTCCATCTCTCCATCCCCCACATCCCTCCATCCCCCACATCCCTCCATCTCTCCATCCCCCACATCCCTCCATCTCTCCATCCCCCACATCCCTCCATCCCCCACATCCCTCCATCGCTCCATCCCCCACATCCCTCCATCTCTCCGACCCCCATAACCTCCCATCTCTCCATCCCCCACATCCCTCCATCCCCCACATCCCTCCATCTCTCCAGCCCCCACATCCCTCCATCTCTCCAGCCCCCACATCCCTCCATCTCTCCAACCCCCCACATCCCTCCATCTCTCCGACCCCCATAACCTCCCATCTCTCCATCTCCCACAACCCTCCATCCCCCATATCCCTCCATCTCTCCATTCCCCACATCCCACCATCTCTCCGACCCCAGAATCTCCCATCTCTCCATCCCCCACATCCCTCCATCCCCCACATCCCGCCGACCCCCATAACCTCCCATCTCTCCATCCACCACATTCCTCCATCCCCCACATCCCTCCATCTCTCCGACCCCCATAACCTCCATTCTCTCCATCCCCCACATCCCTCCATCCCCCACATCCCTCCATCTCTCCAGCCCCCACATCCCTCTATCTCTCCAACCCCCACATCCCTCCATCTCTCCGACCCCCACATCCCTCCCTATCTCTGTAACCTCCACAAGCCCCTGCAACCCTCCCTATCGCTGTAACCTCCTCCAGCCCACATAATCCTCCCTATCTCTGTAACCACCTCCAGTCCCTTACAACCACCTCCAGTTCCCTACAACTCTCCCTATCTCTGTAACCTCCTCCAGCCCTTACACCCTCACTATGTCTGTAACCTACTCCAGTCCCTACAACCCTCCCTATCTCTCTCACCTCCTCCAGCCCCTACACCCTCCCTATCTCTGTAACCTCGTCAAGTCCCTACACCCCTCCCTATCACTGTAATCTCCTCCAGCCCCTACAACCCCCTATTTCTATAACCTCCTCCAGTCCCTACAAGCCTCCCTATCTCTGGAACCACTTCCAGTCCCTACACCCCTCCCTATCTCTGTAACCTCCTCCAGCCCCTACATCCCTCCCTATCTCTGTAACCTTGTCCAGCCCCTACACCCCTCCCTATCGCTGTAACCTCCTCCAGCGCCTACACCCATCCCTATCTCTGTAACCTCCTCCAGTCCCTACACCCCCTCCCTACCTCTGTAACCTCCTCCAGTCCCTACACCCCTCCCTATCTCTGTAACCTCCTCCAGCCCCTACATCCCTCCCTATCTCTGTAACCTTGTCCAGCCCCTACACCCCTCCCTATCGCTGTAACCTCCTCCAGCGCCTACACCCCTCCCTATCTCTGTAACCTCCTCCAGTCCCTACACCCCCTCCCTACCTATGTAACCTCCTCCAGTCCCTACACCCCTCCCTATCTCTGTAACCTCCTCCAGTCCCTACACCCCTCCCTACCTCTGTAACCTCCTCCAGTCCCTACACCCCTCCCTACCTCTGTAACCTCCTCCAGTCCCTACACCCCTCCCTACCTCTGTAACCTCCTCCAGTCCCTTCACCCCTCCCTACCTCTGTAACCTCCTCCAGTCCCTACACCCCTCCCTATCTCTGTAACCTCCTCCAGCCCCCTACACCCCTCCCTACCTCTGTAACCTCCTCCAGTCTCTACACCCGTCCCTATCTCTGTAACCTCCTCCAGTCCCTACACCCCTCCCTATCTCTGTAACCTCCTCCAGCCCCCTACACCCCTCCCTATCTCTGTAACCTCCTCCAGTCCCTACAACCCTCCGAGATCTCGGTGCTACTCCAACGTTCTGACCTCTTTTTTTAATACATTAATTTAGAATACCCTATTATTTTTTCCCCAATTAAGGGGCAATTCAGCGCCGCCAGTCCGCCTAACCGGCACATCTTTGGGTTGTGGGGGTGAAACCCACGCAGACACGGGGAGAAAGTCCAAACTCCACACGGACAGTGACCCGGGGCGGGATTCGAACCCGGGTCCTCAGCGCCGCAGTCCCAGTGCTAACCACTGCGCCGCCGTGCCGCCCCTCGTTCCGACCTCCTGAGCGTCCCACAATTCCCATCGCTCTGCCAATGGGCTGGCTTGCCTTCGGGTGACAGGACATCGGGCCCTCGACATTTCCCCCCCGCCCCCCCCGCCCCCGGAGGAAACCCACGCCCACGCGGGGAGAACGTACCGACTCATAGAACATAGAACATTACAGCGCAGTACAGGCCCTTCGGCCCTCGATGTTGCGCCGACCTGTGAAACCACTCTAAAGCCCATCTACACTATTCCCTTATCGTCCATATGTCTATCCAATGACCATTTGAATGCCCTTAGTGTTGGCGAGTCCACTACTGTTGCGGGCAGGGCATTCCACACTCTTACTACTCTCTGAGTAAAGAACCTACCTCTGACATCTGTCCTATATCTATCTCCCCTCAATTTAAAGCTATGTCCCCTCGTGCTGGACATCACCATCCAAGGAAAAAGGCTCTCACTGTCCACCCTATCCAATCCTCTGATCATCTTGTATGCCTCAATTAAGTCACCTCTTAACCTTCTTCTCTCTAACGAAAACAGCCTCAAGTCCCTCAGCCTTTCCTCATGTGATCTTCCCTCCATACCAGGCAACATTCTGCTGAATCTCCTCTGCACCCTCCGCACAGACAGTCACCCGAAGTCGGAATCGAACTTGGGACCCTGGAGCTGTGAGGCAGCCGTGCTAACCACTGTGCTGCCGGTGCCAACCAGAAGTTCAGCTCGAGGTGGGGCGGGGGGGGGGGGGGAGGAGGTGTGAGATTATAGAATGAAGCAACGCTGGTGCGCGGCGTCTGTACGTTCTCCCCGTGTCTGCGTGGGTTTCCTCCGGGTGCTCCGGTTTCCTCCCACAAGTCCCGAAAGACGTGCTGTTGGGTGAATTGGACATTCTGAATTCTCCCTCTGTGTCCCCGAACAGGCACCGGAATGTGGCGACGAGGGGATTTTCACAGTAACTTCACTGCAGTGTTAATGTAAGCCTACTTGCGGCAATAATAATGACGATGATTATTGCCACAGAATCTGGCAATTGGGAAGCAGACCCATGGGAAAGCAAAACAAATCCATCTTGTTGTTTAAATGCTGAAGTGGTTTTGACTTCCCCCATTCCCTCCATTGCAGCAGCACCTCCGCCCACATCTCCCCCCTCCCTCGCCGCATCGCCCTGAATTTCCTCTTGACCACGGCCCTGCGGATTAGGCAGAAGGGCTACAATTGAGGATCGTCTGAAAGGTTTTTGAAGCTCCGTGCGTGTCACTTTGTCAGTCACTTTGGCCATCATCGGGTGCTATTAGGGATTTGGGAAAATGATAAATGGCTGCGACTGAAACAGCACGGAGGAGGAGGAGGAAGAGAGTGGGGAGAGACACGACGTTGTTAAGGTTCGCCACTCGATCAATCCCACTGAAGGGCTGTCACAAATCTGGCTCTCCTCCCACTTTCCCACCCATTTGATCGCAACGCCTAAAATAGGCCCCAAATGAAGCCTGGATGGGTAGGATCTCGGTGCTGCGTTGGTTTGCTCAGGCTGCCTCACAAAATGAAATTTCACAAGGCACCAGCTGAACAACTCCCGGGGGGATTAGCGACGGGGAGTCGGAGAGCTGATAATCCATTTTTGACTGGTTGCCGTGGAGACAGGCTGACTGAAGAATCTTATGACCCAGCACTGTTTGCTCTCATTAAGCGTCGCTATTCTCCTCCTCGAACAGTCCGGGAATTTCATTGAGATAATGAAAAGGATAGGCTGGAGGCCGAACGGCCAAAGTGAAGGGTTCAGAGGTCACTAGACTGGAATCTAATCGAGGGTTTTGGTGTGGTTTATATATAGAATAACAGATACCCGGGAGTGAGTTACTGACTGGAATCTAATCGAGGGGTTCAGCATGGTTTATATATAGAAAAACAGATACCCGGGAGTGAGTTACAGACTGGAATCTAATCGAGGTGTTCGGGGTGGTTTATATATAGAATAACAGATACCCGGGAGTGAGTTACTGACTGGAATCTAATCGAGGTGTTCGGGGTGGTTTATATATAGAATAACAGATACCCGGGAGTGAGTTACAGACTGGAATCTAATCAAGGGGTTCAGGATGGTTTATATATAGAATAACAGATACCCGGGAGTGGGTTACAGATTGGAATCTAATCGAGGGGTTTGGGTGGTTTATATATAGAATAACACATACCCGGGAGTGAGTTACAGACTGGAATCTAATCGAGGGGTTCGGGGTGGTGTTCTATAGAATAACAGATACCTTGGAGTGAGGTACAGACTGGAATCTAATCGACGGGTTCAGGGTGGTTTATATATAGAATAACAGAATCCCCGGAGTGAGTTACAGATTAGAATCTAATCGAGGGTTTCAGTGTGGTTTATATATAGAATAACAGATACCCGGGAGTGAGTTACAGACTGGAATCTAATCGAGGGGTTCAGGGTGGTTAATATATAGAATAACAGATACCCGTGAGTGAGTTACAGACTGGAATCTAATCGAGGGGTTCAGGGTGGTTCATATATATAGAATAACAGATACCTGGGAGTGAGTTACAGACTGGAATCTAATCGAGGGGTTCGGGGTGGTGTTCTATAGAATAACAGATACCTTGGAGTGAGGTACAGACTGGAATCTAATCGACGGGTTCAGGGTGGTTTATATATAGAATAACAGATACCCGGGAGTGAGTTACAGACTGGAATCTAATCGAGGGGTTCGGGGTGGTGTTCTATAGAATAACAGATACCTTGGAGTGAGGTACAGACTGGAATCTAATCGACGGGTTCAGGGTGGTTTATATATAGAATAACAGAATCCCCGGAATGAGTTACAGACTAGAATCTAATCGAGGGGTTCAGGGTGGTTTATATATAGAATAACAGATACCCGGGAGTGAGTTACAGACTGGAATCTAATCGAGGGTTTCAGTGTGGTTTATATATAGAATAACAGATACCCGGGACTGTGTTACAGACTGGAATCTAATCGAGGGGTTCAGGGTGGTTAATATATAGAATAACAGATACCCGTGAGTGAGTTACAGACTGGAATCTAATCGAGGAGTTTGGGATGGTTTATATATAGAAAAACAGATACCTGGGAGTGAGTTACAGACTAGAATCTAATCGAGGGGTTCAGGGTGGTTTATATACAGAATAACAGATACCCGGGAGTGGGTTACAGATTGGAATCTAATCGAGGGGTTCAGGGTGGTTTATATATAGAATAACAGATACCCGGGAGTGAGTTACTGACTGGAATCTAATCGAGGGGTTCAGCATGGTTTATATATAGAAAAACAGATACCCGGGAGTGAGTTACAGACTGGAATCTAATCGAGGTGTTCGGGGTGGTTTATATATAGAATAACAGATACCCGGGAGTGAGTTACTGACTGGAATCTAATCGAGGTGTTCGGGGTGGTTTATATATAGAATAACAGATACCCGGGAGTGAGTTACAGACTGGAATCTAATCAAGGGGTTCAGGATGGTTTATATATAGAATAACAGATACCCGGGAGTGGGTTACAGATTGGAATCTAATCGAGGGGTTTGGGTGGTTTATATATAGAATAACACATACCCGGGAGTGAGTTACAGACTGGAATCTAATCGAGGGGTTCGGGGTGGTGTTCTATAGAATAACAGATACCTTGGAGTGAGGTACAGACTGGAATCTAATCGACGGGTTCAGGGTGGTTTATATATAGAATAACAGAATCCCCGGAGTGAGTTACAGATTAGAATCTAATCGAGGGTTTCAGTGTGGTTTATATATAGAATAACAGATACCCGGGAGTGAGTTACAGACTGGAATCTAATCGAGGGGTTCAGGGTGGTTAATATATAGAATAACAGATACCCGTGAGTGAGTTACAGACTGGAATCTAATCGAGGGGTTCAGGGTGGTTCATATATATAGAATAACAGATACCTGGGAGTGAGTTACAGACTGGAATCTAATCGAGGGGTTCGGGGTGGTGTTCTATAGAATAACAGATACCTTGGAGTGAGGTACAGACTGGAATCTAATCGACGGGTTCAGGGTGGTTTATATATAGAATAACAGATACCCGGGAGTGAGTTACAGACTGGAATCTAATCGAGGGGTTCGGGGTGGTGTTCTATAGAATAACAGATACCTTGGAGTGAGGTACAGACTGGAATCTAATCGACGGGTTCAGGGTGGTTTATATATAGAATAACAGAATCCCCGGAATGAGTTACAGACTAGAATCTAATCGAGGGGTTCAGGGTGGTTTATATATAGAATAACAGATACCCGGGAGTGAGTTACAGACTGGAATCTAATCGAGGGTTTCAGTGTGGTTTATATATAGAATAACAGATACCCGGGACTGTGTTACAGACTGGAATCTAATCGAGGGGTTCAGGGTGGTTAATATATAGAATAACAGATACCCGTGAGTGAGTTACAGACTGGAATCTAATCGAGGAGTTTGGGATGGTTTATATATAGAAAAACAGATACCTGGGAGTGAGTTACAGACTAGAATCTAATCGAGGGGTTCAGGGTGGTTTATATACAGAATAACAGATACCCGGGAGTGGGTTACAGATTGGAATCTAATCGAGGGGTTCAGGGTGGTTTATATATAGAATAACAGATACCCGGGAGTGAGTTACAGACTGGAATCTAATCGAGGGGTTCAGGGTGGTTTATATAGAGAATAACAGATACCCGGGAGTGAGTTACAGACTGGAATCTATTCGATAAGTTCGGGGTGGTTTATATATAGAATAACAGATACTCGGGAGTGAGTTACAGACTGGAATCTAATCTAGGGGTTCGGGGTGGTGTTCTATAGAATAACAGATACCTGGGAGTGAGGTACAGACTGGAATCTAATCGAGGGGTTCAGGGTGGTTTATATATAGAATAACCGATACCCAGGAGTGAGTTACAGGCTGGAATCTAATCGAGGGGTTCAGGGTGGTTTATATATAGAATAACAGATACCTGGGAGTGAGGTACAGACTGGAATCTAATCGAGGGGTTCAGGGTGGTTTATATATAGAATAACAGATACTCGGGAGTGAGTTACAGACTGGAATCTAATCGAGGGGTTCGGGGTGGTTTATATATAGAATAACAGATACCCGGGAGTGAGTTACGTACTGGAATCTAATCGAGGGGTTCAGGGTGGTTTATATATAGAATAACAGACACCCGGGAGTGAGTTACAGACTGGAATCTAATCGAGGGGTTCGGGGTGGTGTTCTATAGAATAACAGATACCCGCGAGTGAGTGACAGACTGGAATCTAATCGAGGGGTTCAGGGTGGTTTATATATAGAATAACAGATACCCGGGAGTGAGTTACAGACTGGAATCTAATCGAGGGGTTCGGGGTGGTTTATATATAGAATAACTGATACCCGGGAGTGAGTTACAGACTGGAATCTAATCGAGGGGTTCGGGGTGGTTTATATATAGAATAACTGATACCCGGGAGTGTGTTACAGACTGGAATCTAATCGAGGGGTTCAGGATGGTTTATATATAGAACAACAGATACCCGGGAGTGAGTTACAGACTGGAATCTAATCGAGGGGTTCAGGGTGATTTATATATAGAATAACAGATACCCGGGAGTGAGTTACAGACTGGAATCTAATCGAGGGGTTTGGGGTGGTTTATATATAGAATAACAGATACTCGGGAGTGAGTTACAGACTGGAATCTAATCGAGGGGTTCGGGGGGTTTATA
The DNA here is from genome assembly GCF_047496885.1 of Scyliorhinus torazame. NCBI lineage: Eukaryota > Metazoa > Chordata > Chondrichthyes > Carcharhiniformes > Scyliorhinidae > Scyliorhinus > Scyliorhinus torazame. Next base: position 23,126,322 of record NC_092737.1, read on the forward strand.
TATAGAATAACAGATACCCAGGAGTGAGTTACAGACTGGAATCTAATCGAGGGGTTCGGGGTGGTGTTCTATAGAATAACAGATACCCGGGAGTGAGTTACAGAGTGGAATCTAATCGAGGGGTTCGGGGTGGTTTATATATAGAATAACAGCTACCCGGGAGTGAGTTACAGACTGGAATCTAATCGAGGTGTTCAGGGTGGTTTATATACAGAATAACAGATACCCGGGAGTGAGTTACAGACTAGAATCTAATCGAGGGGTTCAGGGTGGTTTATATATAGAATAACAGATACCCGGGACTGTGTTACAGACTGGAATCTAATCGAGGGGTTCAGGGTGGTTAATATATAGAATAACAGATACCCGTGAGTGAGTTACAGACTGGAATCTAATCGAGGAGTTTGGGATGGTTTATATATAGAAAAACAGATACCTGGGAGTGAGTTACAGACTAGAATCTAATCGAGGGGTTCAGGGTGGTTTATATACAGAATAACAGATACCCGGGAGTGGGTTACAGATTGGAATCTAATCGAGGGGTTCAGGGTGGTTTATATATAGAATAACAGATACCCGGGAGTGAGTTACAGACTGGAATCTAATCGAGGGGTTCAGGGTGGTTTATATAGAGAATAACAGATACCCGGGAGTGAGTTACAGACTGGAATCTATTCGATAAGTTCGGGTTGGTTTATATATAGAATAACAGATACTCGGGAGTGAGTTACAGACTGGAATCTAATCGAGGGGTTCGGGGTGGTGTTCTATAGAATAACAGATACCTGGGAGTGAGCTACAGACTGGAATCTAATCGAGGGGTTCAGGGTGGTTTATATATAGAATAACCGATACCCAGGAGTGAGTTACAGGCTGGAATCTAATCGAGGGGTTCAGGGTGGTTTATATATAGAATAACAGATACCTGGGAGTGAGGTACAGACTGGAATCTAATCGAGGGGTTCAGGGTGGTTTATATATAGAATAACAGATACTCGGGAGTGAGTTACAGACTGGAATCTAATCGAGCGGTTCGGGGTGGTTTATATATAGAATAACAGATACCCGGGAGTGAGTTACGTACTGGAATCTAATCGAGGGGTTCAGGGTGGTTTATATATAGAATAACAGACACCCGGGAGTGAGTTACAGACTGGAATCTAATCGAGGGGTTCGGGGTGGTGTTCTATAGAATAACAGATACCCGCGAGTGAGTGACAGACTGGAATCTAATCGAGGGGTTCAGGGTGGTTTATATATAGAATAACAGATACCCGGGAGTGAGTTACAGACTGGAATCTAATCGAGGGGTTCGGGGTGGTTTATATATAGAATAACTGATACCCGGGAGTGAGTTACAGACTGGAATCTAATCGAGGGGTTCGGGGTGGTTTATATATAGAATAACTGATACCCGGGAGTGTGTTACAGACTGGAATCTAATCGAGGGGTTCAGGATGGTTTATATATAGAATAACAGATACCCGGGAGTGAGTTACAGACTGGAATCTAATCGAGGGGTTCAGGGTGATTTATATATAGAATAACAGATACCCGGGAGTGAGTTACAGACTGGAATCTAATCGAGGGGTTTGGGGTGGTTTATATATAGAATAACAGATACTCGGGAGTGAGTTACAGACTGGAATCTAATCGAGGGGTTCGGGGGGTTTATATATAGAATAACAGATACCCAGGAGTGAGTTACAGACTGGAATCTAATCGAGGGGTTCGGGGTGGTGTTCTATAGAATAACAGATACCCGGGGGGGAGGTACAGACTGGAATCTAATCGAGGGGTTCGGGGTGGTGTTCTATAGAATAACAGATACCTGGGAGTGAGTTACAGACTGGAATCTAATCGAGGGGCTCGGGGTGGTTTATATAGAGAATAACAGATACCCGGGAGTGAGTTACAGACTGGAATCTATTCGATAAGTTCGGGGTGGTTTATATATAGAATAACAGATACCCGGGAGTGAGTTACAGACTGGAATCTAATCGAGGGGTTCAGGGTGGTTTATATATAGAATAACAGATACCTGGGAGTGAGTTACAGACTGGAATCTATTCGATAAGTTCGGGGTGGTTTATATATAGAATAACAGATACCTGGGAGTGAGTGACAGACTGGAATCTAATCGAGGGGTTCGGGGTGGTTTATATATAGAATAACAGATACTCGGGAGTGAGTTACAGACTGGAATCTAATCGAGGGGTTCGGGGTGGTGTTCTATAGAATAACAGATACCCGGGAGTGAGTTACAGACTGGAATCTATTCGATAAGTTCGGGGTGCTTTATATATAGAATAACAGATACCTGGGAGTGAGTGACAGACTGGAATCTAATAGAGGGGTTCGGGGTGGTTTATATACAGAATAACAGATACTCGGGAGTGAGTTACAGACTGGAATCTAATCGAGGGGTTCGGGGTGGTGTTCTATAGAATAACAGATACCCGGGAGTGAGTTACAGACTGGAATCTAATAGAGGGGTTCAGGGTGGTTTATATATAGAATAACAGATACTCGGGAGTGAGTTACAGACTGGAATCTAATCGAGGGGTTCGGGGTGGTGTTCTATAGAATAACAGATACCTGGGAGTGAGGTACAGAATTGAAGGCGGGATTCTGTGAAGCTGAGTGTTGACGCGTTCCGAAGTCCGAAACGCCGTCGCGTTTCTCGACGGTGTCAACACTGCCTCAGGATCAGCAATTCTGGCCCCTCCACGGGTTCCAGGACGGCTCTGGAGTTGTTCACGCCTCTCCTGCTCCTGATCCTGGTGTCAATTGTGTGCCGCAGGAACCGGGCATGCGCAGCGGCTACAGGGGCCGGCGCGGAAGAAAGGAGACCCCCCCCCAGCCCGAGAGGCCGATTCGCGCCTGCAGTGGGGATTCTCTGGCCCGGCCCCGGGCTGGGAGAATCCCGCCCCCCCCGAGTTCCTGCTTCGCAGGGCAGCTGGGTGATATCTCGGGCTGGATCTCTGGTCCCCGTGGTCACCCCTTGATGCCAACCCTGCCGTGCAGAAACGCCAGGGCGGGCCCGGTCCCATGCCCGCTGGTCAAGTGACTCTCAAAGACCATAAGGCATAGGAGCAGAATTAGGCCACTCGGCCCATCGAGTCTGGTCCGCCATTCAATCATTTCTGGTCCCCATTCTCCTGCCTTCTCCCCATAACCCCTGCTCCCCTTATTAATCAGGAACCTATCTATCTCTGTCTTAAAGACACTCAGTGATTTGGCCTCCACAGCCTTCTGCGGCAAAGAGTTCCACAGATTCACCACCCTCTGGCTGGAGAAATTCCTCCTCGTCTCTGTTTATGAAGGATCGTCCCGTCAGTCTGAGGCTGTGGCCTCTGGTTCTAGTTTTTCCGACAAGAGGAAACATCCTCTCCACGTCCACTCTGTCCAGGCCAGAGGATTGCGGACATCATTCAGCAGCCTCCTCGTTGGAAACTCCTTCCCCCTGCCCACACCGCACTGTTTCCCAGCCCCTGAACCGTGTCTCCAAACCCCATTACAATCGGCCTCATTCTAAAAAAGCGTTCCCTCGCTCTGATTTCATTTTTGAACAGCAGTGTGAAGACATTACCCACCAAGAACATTACTCACTCCCAGATATATTCAAAAAGCGTGAAAATATCTCATCTGATAATGACTTCCCTCATTAGCCAAGAACGGTGTCTGTTCTGCGAAATCGTATTCCTAATTTAGCTCTGGCTGGAACATCGCTGGTTGAAATATTAATTGGCACTCGGAGCTAAAGGAGAGAATCATGTAATGTCCTCGCAATCGGTTCGCCCCCAGAACACCAGTTGTTGTCAGCAAGGCAGACCGTGGTTCCGCTGTGGACAAGCAGACTATCGGAATTATAATAAGGGTGTGGGATATATCAGAGTGTTACAGTGAGCGGTGTGGGGTATATCAGAGTGTTACAGTGAGGGGTGTGGGGTATATCAGTGTTACAGTGAGGGGTGTGGGATATATCAGTGTGTTACAGTGAGGGGTGTGGGGTATATCAGAGTGTTACAGTGAGGGGTGTGGGGTATATCAGTGTTACAGTGAGGGGTGTGGGGTATATCAGAGTGTTACAGTGAGGGGTGTGGGGTATATCAGAGTGTTACAGTGAGGGGTGTGGGGAATATCAGAGTGTTACAGTGAGGGGTGTGGGGTATATCAGAGAGTGTTACAGTGAGGGGTGTGGGGTATATCAGTGTTACAGTGAGGGGTGTGGGGTATATCAGTGTTACAGTGAGGGGTGTGGGGTATATCAGAGTGTTACAGTGAGGGGTGTGGGGTATATCAGTGTTACAGTGAGGGGTGTGGGGTATATCAGAGTGTTACAGTGAGGGGTGTGGGGTATATCAGAGTGTTACAGTGAGGGGTGTGGGGAATATCAGAGTGTTACAGTGAGGGGTGTGGGATATATCAGAGTGTTACAGTGAGGGGTGTGGGGTATATCAGTGTTACAGTGAGGGGTGTGGGATATATGTGTGTTACAGTGAGGGGTGTGGGGTATATCAGAGTGTTACAGTGAGGGGTGTGGGGTATATCAGTGTTACAGTGAGGGGTGTGGGGTATATCAGAGTGTTACAGTGAGGGGTGTGGGGTATATCAGAGTGTTACAGTGAGGGGTGTGGGGAATATCAGAGTGTTACAGTGAGGGGTGTGGGGTATATCAGAGAGTGTTACAGTGAGGGGTGTGGGGTATATCAGTGTTACAGTGAGGGGTGTGGGGTATATCAGAGTGTTACAGTGAGGGGTGTGGGGTATATCAGAGTGTTACAGTGAGGGGTGTGGGGTATATCAGAGTGTTACAGTGAGGGGTGTGGGGTATATCAGAGTGTTACAGTGAGGGGTGTGGGATATATCAGAGTGTTACAGTGAGGGGTGTGGGGTATATCAGTGTTACAGTGAGGGGTGTGGGATATTTCAGTGTTACAGTGAGGGGTGTGGGGTATATCAGAGTGTTACAGTGAGGGGTGTGGGGTATATCAGAGTGTTACAGTGAGGGGTGTGGGGTATATCAGTGTTACAGTGAGGGGTGTGGGGTATATCAGAGTGTTACAGTGAGGGGTGTGGAGTATGTCAGAGTGTTACAGTGAGGGGTGTGGGGTATATCAGAGTGTTACAGTGAGGGGTGTGGAGTATGTCAGAGTGTTACAGTGAGGGGTGTGGGGTATATCAGAGTGTTACAGTGAGGGGTGTGGGATATATCAGAGTGTTACAGTGAGGGGTGTGGGGTATATCAGTGTTACAGTGAGGGGTGTGGGGTATATCAGAGTGTTACAGTGAGGGGTGTGGGGTATATCAGAGTGTTACAGTGAGTGGTGTGGGGTATTTCAGAGTGTTACAGTGAGGGGTGTGAGGTCTATCAGAGTGTTACAGTGAGGGGTGTGGAGTATGTCAGAGTGTTACAGTGAGGGGTGTGGGGTATATCAGAGTGTTACAGTGAGGGGTGTGGGGTATATCAGAGTGTTACAGTGAGGGGTGTGGGGTATATCAGTGTTACAGTGAGGGGTGTGGGGTATATCAGAGTGTTACAGTGAGGGGTGTGGGGTATATCAGAGTGTTACAGTGAGGGGTGTGGGATATATCAGAGTGTTACAGTGAGGGGTGTGGGGTATATCAGTGTTACAGTGAGGGGTGTGGGATATTTCAGTGTTACAGTGAGGGGTGTGGGGTATATCAGAGTGTTACAGTGAGGGGTGTGGGGTCTATCAGAGTGTTACAGTGAGGGGTGTGGGATATTTCAGTGTTACAGTGAGGGGTGTGGGATATATCAGAGTGTTACAGTGAGGGGTGTGGGGTATATCAGAGTGTTACAGTGAGGGGAGTGGGGTATATCAGAGAGTGTTACAGTGAGGGGTGTGGGGTATATCAGAGTGTTACAGTGAGGTGTGTGGGGTATATCAGAGTGTTACAGTGAGGGGTGTGGGGTATATCAGAGTGTTATAGTGAGGGGTGTGGGATATATCAGAGTGTTACAGAAAGGGGTGTGGGGTATATCAGAGTGTTACAGTGAGGGGTGTGGGGTATATCAGAGTGTTACAGTGAGGGGTGTGGGGTATATCAGTGTTACAGTGAGGGGTGTGGGGTATATCAGAGTGTTACAGTGAGGGGTGTGGGATATATCAGTGTTACAGTGAGGGGTGTGGGGTATATCAGAGTGTTACAGTGAGGGGTGTGGGGTATATCAGAGTGTTATAGTGAGAGGTGTGGGATATATCAGAGTATTACAGTGAGGGGTGTGGGGTATATCAGAGAGTGTTACAGTGAGGGGTGTGGGGTGTATCAGAGTGTTACAGTGAGGGGTGTGGGGTATATCAGAGTGTTACAGTGAGGGGTGTGGGGTATATCAGAGTGTTACAGTGAGGGGTGTGGGGTATATCAGAGAGTGTTACAGTGAGGGGTGTGGGGTATATCAGAGTGTTACAGTGAGGGGTGTGGGGTATATCAGAGTGTTACAGTGAGGGGTGTGGGGTATATCAGAGTGTTACAGTGAGGGGTGTGGGGTATATCAGAGTGTTAAAGTGAGGGGTGTGGGGTCTATCAGAGTGTTACAGTGAGGGGTGTGGGATATTTCAGTGTTACAGTGAGGGGTGTGGGATATATCAGAGTGTTACAGTGAGGGGTGTGGGGTATATCAGAGTGTTACAGTGAGGGGCGTGGGGTATATCAGAGAGTGCTACAGTGAGGGGTGTGGGGTATATCAGAGTGTTACAGTGAGGGGTGTGGGGTATATCAGAGTGTGACAGTGAGGGGTGTGGGGTATATCAGTGTTACAGTGAGGGGTGTGGGGTATATCAGAGTGTTACAGTGAGGGGTGTGGGATATATCAGTGTTACAGTGAGGGGTGTGGGGTATATCAGAGTGTTACAGTGAGGGGTGTGGGGTATATCAGAGTGTTATAGTGAGGGGTGTGGGATATATCAGAGTGTTACAGTGAGGGGTGTGGGGTATATCAGACTGTTACAGTGAGGGGTGTGGGGAATATCAGAGTGTTACAGTGAGGTGTGTGGGGTATAACAGAGTGTTACAGTGAGGGGTGTGGGGTATATCAGAGTGTTATAGTGAGGGGTGTGGGATATATCAGAGTGTTACAGTGAGGGGTGTGGGGTATATCAGACTGTTACAGTGAGGGGTGTGGGGAATATCAGAGTGTTACAGTGAGGGGTGTGGGGTATATCAGAGTGTTACAGTGAGGGATGTGGGGTATATCGGATTGTTACAGTGAGGGGCGTGGGATATATCAGAGTGTTACAGTGAGGGCTGTGGGATATATCAGAGAGTGTAACAGTGAGAGGTGTGGGGTATATCAGAGTGTTACAGTGAGGGGTGTGGGGTATTTCAGAGTGTTACAGTGAGGGGTGTGGGATATATCAGTGTTACAGTGAGGGGTGTGGGGTATATCAGAGTGTTATAGTGAGTGGTGTGGGGTACATCAGAGTGTTACAGTGAGAGGTGTGGGGTATATCAGAGTGTTACAGTGAGGGGTGTGGGGTATATCAGAGTGTTACAGTGAGAGTTGTGGGGTACATCAGAGTATTACAGTGAGGGGTGTGGGGTATATCAGAGTGTTACAGTGAGGGGTGTGGGGTATTTCAGAGGGTTACAGTGAGGGGTGTGGGATATATCAGTGTTACAGTGAGGGGTGTGGGGTATATCAGAGTGTTACAGTGAGGGGTGTGGGGTACATCAGTGTTACAGTGAGGGGTGTGGGGTATTTCAGAGTGTTACAGTGAGGGGTGTGGGGTATTTCAGAGTGTTACAGTGAGGGTTGTGGGATATATCAGTGTTGCAGTGAGAGGTGTGGGGTAGATCAGAGTGTTACAGTGAGAGGTGTGGGGTATATCAGAGTGTTACAGTGAGGGGTGTGGGGTATATCAGAGTGTTACAGTGAGTGGTGTGGGGTACATCAGAGTGTTACAGTGAGGGGTGTGGGGTATATCAGAGTGTTACAGTGAGGGGTGTGGGATATATCAGTGTTACAGTGAGGGGTGTGGGGTATATCAGAGTGTTACAGTGAGGGGTGTGGGGTATATCAGAGTGTTACAGTGAGGTTGTGGGATATGTCAGAGTGTAACAGTGAGAGGTGTCGGGTATATCAGAGTGTTACAGTGAGGGGTGTGGGGTATATCAGTGTTACAGTGAGGGGTGTGGGGTATATCAGTGTTACAGTGACGGGTGTGGGGTATATCAGAGAGTGTTACAGTGAGGGGTGTGGGATATTTCAGTGTTACAGTGAGGGGTGTGGGGTATATCAGTGTTACAGTGAGGGGTGTGGGGTATATCAGAGTGTTACAGTGAGGGGTGTGGGGTATATCAGAGTGTTACAGTGAGGGGTGTGGGATATATCAGAGTGTTACAGTGAGGGGTGTGGGGTATATCAGTGTTACAGTGAGGGGTGTGGGATATTTCAGTGTTACAGTGAGGGGTGTGGGGTATATCAGAGTGTTACAGTGAGGGGTGTGGGGTATATCAGAGTGTTACAGTGAGGGGTGTGGGCTATATCAGAGAGTGTTACAGTGAGGGGTGTGGGGTATATCAGAGTGTTACGGTGAGGGGTGTGGGGTATATCAGAGTGTTACAGTGAGGGGTGTGGGGTATATCAGAGTGTTACAGTGAGGGGTGTGGGGTATATCAGAGTGTTACAGTGAGGGGTGTGGGGTCTATCAGAGTGTTACAGTGAGGGGTGTGGGATATTTCAGTGTTACAGTGAGGGGTGTGGGATATATCAGAGTGTTACAGTGAGGGGTGTGGGGTATATCAGAGTGTTACAGTGAGGGGAGTGGGATATATCAGAGAGTGTTACAGTGAGGGGTGTGGGTATATCAGAGTGTTACAGTGAGGGGTGTGGGGTATTTCAGAGTGTTACAGTGAGGGGTGTGGGGTATATCAGAGTGTTATAGTGAGGGGTGTGGGATATATCAGAGTGTTACAGAAAGGGGTGTGGGGTATATCAGAGTGTTACAGTGAGGGGTGTGGGGTATATCAGAGTGTTACAGTGAGGGGTGTGGGGTATATCAGTGTTACAGTGAGGGGTGTGGGGTATATCAGAGTGTTACAGTGAGGGGTGTGGGATATACCAGTGTTACAGTGAGGGGTGTGGGGTATATCAGAGTGTTACAGTGAGGGGTGTGGGGTATATCAGAGTGTTATAGTGAGAGGTGTGGGATATATCAGAGTATTACAGTGAGGGGTGTGGGGTATATCAGAGAGTGTTACAGTGAGGGGTGTGGGATATACCAGTGTTACAGTGAGGGGTGTGGGGTATATCAGAGTGTTACAGTGAGGGGTGTGGGGTATATCAGAGTGTTATAGTGAGAGGTGTGGGATATATCAGAGTATTACAGTGAGGGGTGTGGGGTATATCAGAGAGTGTTACAGTGAGGGGTGTGGGGTGTATCAGAGTGTTACAGTGAGGGGTGTGGGGTATATCAGAGTGTTACAGTGAGGGGTGTGGGGTATATCAGAGTGTTACAGTGAGGGGTGTGGGGTATATCAGAGAGTGTTACAGTGAGGGGTGTGGGGTATATCAGAGTGTTACAGTGAGGGGTGTGGGGTATATCAGAGTGTTACAGTGAGGGGTGTGGGGTATATCAGAGTGTTACAGTGAGGGGTGTGGGGTATATCAGAGTGTTACAGTGAGGGGTGTGGGGTCTATCAGAGTGTTACACTGAGGGGTGTGGGATATTTCAGTGTTACAGTGAGGGGTGTGGGATATATCAGAGTGTTACAGTGAGGGGTGTGGGGTATATCAGAGTGTTACAGTGAGGGGTGTGGGGTATATCAGAGAGTGTTACAGTGAGGGGTGTGGGGTATATCAGAGTGTTACAGTGAGGGGTGTGGGGTATATCAGAGTGTTACAGTGAGGGGTGTGGGGTATATCAGTGTTACAGTGAGGGGTGTGGGATATATCAGTGTTACAGTGAGGGGTGTGGGGTATATCAGAGTGTTACAGTGAGGGGTGTGGGGTATATCAGAGTGTTATAGTGAGGGGTGTGGGATATATCAGAGTGTTACAGTGAGGGGTGTGGGGTATATCAGACTGTTACAGTGAGGGGTGTGGGGAATATCAGAGTGTTACAGTGAGGTGTGTGGGGTATAACAGAGTGTTACAGTGAGGGGTGTGGGGTATATCAGAGTGTTATAGTGAGGGGTGTGGGATATATCAGAGTGTTACAGTGAGGGGTGTGGGGTATATCAGAGTGTTACAGTGAGGGATGTGGGGTATATCGGGTTGTTACAGTGAGTGGCGTGGGATATATCAGAGTGTTACAGTGAGGGGTGTGGGGTATATCAGAGTGTTACAGTGAGGGGTGTGGGGTATATCAGAGTGTTACAGTGAGGGGTGTGGGTTATATCAGAGTGTTACAGTGAAGGGGTGGGGTATATCAGAGTGTTACAGTGAGGGGTGTGGGGTATATCAGAGTGTTACAGTGAGGGATGTGGGGTATATCGGATTGTTACAGTGAGGGGTGTGGGGTATATCAGTGTTACAGTGAGGGGTGTGGGGTATATCAGTGTTACAGTGAGGGGTGTGGGGTATATCAGAGTGTTACAGTGAGGCCTGTGGTGTATTTAAGAGTGTTACAGTGAGTGCTGTGGGATATATCAGAGAGTGTAACAGTGAGAGGTGTGGGGTATATCAGAGTGTTACAGTGAGGGGTGTGGGGTATTTCAGAGTGTTACAGTGAGGGGTGTGGGATATATCAGTGTTACAGTGAGGGGTGTGGGGTATATCAGAGTGTTACAGTGAGTGGTGTGGGGTACATCAGAGTGTTACAGTGAGAGGTGTGGGGTATATCAGAGTGTTACAGTGAGGGGTGTGGGGTATATCAGAGTGTTACAGTGAGAGTTGTGGGGTATATCAGAGTGTTATAGTGAGGTGTGTGGGGTATATCAGAGTGTTACAGTGAGGGGTGTGGGGTATTTCAGAGTGTTACAGTGAGGGGTGTGGGGTATTTCAGAGGGTTACAGTGAGGGGTGTGGGATATATCAGAGTGTTACAGTGAGGGGTGTGGGGTATATCAGAGTGTTACAGTGAGGGGTGTGGGGTATATCAGAGTGTTACAGTGAGGGGTGTGGGGTATTTCAGAGGGTTACAGTGAGGGGTGTGGGATATATCAGTGTTACAGTGAATGGTGTGGGGTATATCAGAGTGTTACAGTGAGGGGTGTGGGGTACATCAGTGTTACAGTGAGGGGTGTGGGGTATTTCAGAGTGTTACAGTGAGGGGTGTGGGGTATTTCAGAGTGTTACAGTGAGGGGTGTGGGATATATCAGTGTTGCAGTGAGAGGTGTGGGGTATATCAGTGTTACAGTGAGGGGTGTGGGGTAGATCAGAGTGTTACAGTGAGTGGTGTGGGGTACATCAGAGTGTTACAGTGAGAGGTGTGGGGTATATCAGAGTGTTACAGTGAGGGGTGTGGGGTATATCAGAGTGTTACAGTGAGTGGTGTGGGGTACATCAGAGTGTTACAGTGAGAGGTGTGGGGTATATCAGAGTGTTACAGTGAGGGGTGTGGGGTATATCAGAGTGTTACAGTGAGGGGTGTGGGGTATTTCAGAGTGTTACAGTGAGGGGTGTGGGGTACATCAGTGTTACAGTGAGGGGTGTGGGGTAGATCAGAGTGTTACAGTGAGTGGTGTGGAGTACATCAGAGTGTTACAGTGAGAGGTGTGGGGTATATCAGAGTGTTACAGTGAGGGGTGTGGGGTATATCAGAGTGTTACAGTGAGTGGTGTGGGGTACATCAGAGTGTTACAGTGAGGGGTGTGGGGTATATCAGAGTGTTACAGTGAGGGGTGTGGGGTATATCAGAGTGTTACAGTGAGGTGTGTGGGATATATCAGAGTGTTACAGTGAGGCCTGTGGTGTATTTAAGAGTGTTACAGTGAGGGGTGTGGGGTATATCAGTGTTACAGTGAGGGGTGTGGGGTATATCAGTGTTACAGTGAGGGGTGTGGGATATATCAGAGTGTTACAGTGAGGGGTGTGGGATATATCAGTGTAACAGTGAGGGGTGTGGGGTATATCAGTGTTACAGTGAGGGGTGTGGGGTATATCAGTGTTACAGTGAGGGGTGTTGGATATATCAGAGTGTTACAGTGAGGGGTGTGGGGTATATCAGAGTGTTACAGTGAGGGGTATGGGGTATATCAGTGTGTTACAGTGAGCGGTGTCGGGTATATCAGAGTGTTACAGTGAGGGGTGTGGGGTATATCAGAGAGTGTTACAGTGAGGGGTGTGGGATATATCAGTGCTACAGTGAGGGGTGTGGGGTATATCAGAGTGTTATAGTGAGTGGTGTGGGGTACATCAGAGTGTTACAGTGAGAGGTGTGGGGTATATCAGAGTGTTACAGTGAGGGGTGTGGGGTATATCAGAGTGTTACAGTGAGAGTTGTGGGGTACATCAGAGTGTTACAGTGAGGGGTGTGGGGTATATCAGAGTGTTACAGTGAGGGGTGTGGGGTATTTCAGAGGGTTACAGTGAGGGGTGTGGGATATTTCAGTGTTACAGTGAGGGGTGTGGGGTATATCAGAGTGTTACAGTGAGGGGTGTGGGGTTCATCAGTGGTACAGTGAGGGGTGTGGGGTATTTCAGAGTGTTACAGTGAGGGGTGTGGGGTATTTCAGAGTGTTACAGTGAGGGGTGTGGGATATATCAGTGTTGCAGTGAGAGGTGTGGGGTAGATCAGAGTGTTACAGTGAGAGGTGTGGGGTATATCAGAGTGTTACAGTGAGGGGTGTGGGGTATATCAGAGTGTTACAGTGAGTGGTGTGGGGTACATCAGAGTGTTACAGTGAGGGGTGTGGGGTATATCAGAGTGTTACAGTGAGGGGTGTGGGATATATCAGTGTTACAGTGAGAGTTGTGGGGTATATCAGAGTGTTACAGTGAGGTGTGTGGGGTATATCAGAGTGTTACAGTGAGGGGTGTGGGGTATTTCAGAGTGTTACAGTGAGGGGTGTGGGGTATTTCAGAGGGTTACAGTGAGGGGTGTGGGATATATCAGAGTGTTACAGTGAGGGGTGTGGGGTATATCAGAGTGTTACAGTGAGGGGTGTGGGGTATATCAGAGTGTTACAGTGAGGGGTGTGGGGTATTTCAGAGGGTTACAGTGAGGGGTGTGGGATATATCAGTGTTACAGTGAATGGTGTGGGGTATATCAGAGTGTTACAGTGAGGGGTGTGGGGTACATCAGTGTTACAGTGAGGGGTGTGGGGTATTTCAGAGTGTTACAGTGAGGGGTGTGGGGTATTTCAGAGTGTTACAGTGAGGGGTGTGGGATATATCAGTGTTGCAGTGAGAGGTGTGGGGTATATCAGTGTTACAGTGAGGGGTGTGGGGTAGATCAGAGTGTTACAGTGAGTGGTGTGGGGTACATCAGAGTGTTACAGTGAGAGGTGTGGGGTATATCAGAGTGTTACAGTGAGGGGTGTGGGGTATATCAGAGTGTTACAGTGAGTGGTGTGGGGTACATCAGAGTGTTACAGTGAGAGGTGTGGGGTATATCAGAGTGTTACAGTGAGGGGTGTGGGGTATATCAGAGTGTTACAGTGAGGGGTGTGGGGTATTTCAGAGTGTTACAGTGAGGGGTGTGGGGTACATCAGTGTTACAGTGAGGGGTGTGGGGTAGATCAGAGTGTTACAGTGAGTGGTGTGGGGTACATCAGAGTGTTACAGTGAGAGGTGTGGGGTATATCAGAGTGTTACAGTGAGGGGTGTGGGGTATATCAGAGTGTTACAGTGAGTGGTGTGGGGTACATCAGAGTGTTACAGTGAGGGGTGTGGGGTATATCAGAGTGTTACAGTGAGGGGTGTGGGGTATATCAGAGTGTTACAGTGAGGTGTGTGGGATATATCAGAGTGTTACAGTGAGGCCTGTGGTGTATTTAAGAGTGTTACAGTGAGGGGTGTGGGGTATATCAGTGTTACAGTGAGGGGTGTGGGGTATATCAGTGTTACAGTGAGGGGTGTGGGATATATCAGAGTGTTACAGTGAGGGGTGTGGGATATATCAGTGTTACAGTGAGGGGTGTGGGGTATATCAGTGTTACAGTGAGGGGTGTGGGGTATATCAGTGTTACAGTGAGGGGTGTTGGATATATCAGAGTGTTACAGTGAGGGGTGTGGGGTATATCAGAGTGTTACAGTGAGGGGTATGGGGTATATCAGTGTGTTACAGTGAGCAGTGTCGGGTATATCAGAGTGTTACAGTGAGGGGTGTGGGGTATATCAGAGAGTGTTACAGTGAGGGGTGTGGGATATATCAGTGCTACAGTGAGGGGTGTGGGGTATATCAGAGTGTTATAGTGAGTGGTGTGGGGTACATCAGAGTGTTACAGTGAGAGGTGTGGGGTATATCAGAGTGTTACAGTGAGGGGTGTGGGGTATATCAGAGTGTTACAGTGAGAGTTGTGGGGTACATCAGAGTGTTACAGTGAGGGGTGTGGGGTATATCAGAGTGTTACAGTGAGGGGTGTGGGGTATTTCAGAGGGTTACAGTGAGGGGTGTGGGATATATCAGTGTTACAGTGAGGGGTGTGGGGTATATCAGAGTGTTACAGTGAGGGGTGTGGGGTTCATCAGTGTTACAGTGAGGGGTGTGGGGTATTTCAGAGTGTTACAGTGAGGGGTGTGGGGTATTTCAGAGTGTTACAGTGAGGGGTGTGGGATATATCAGTGTTGCAGTGAGAGGTGTGGGGTAGATCAGAGTGTTACAGTGAGAGGTGTGGGGTATATCAGAGTGTTACAGTGAGGGGTGTGGGGTATATCAGAGTGTTACAGTGAGTGGTGTGGGGTACATCAGAGTGTTACAGTGAGGGGTGTGGGGTATATCAGAGTGTTACAGTGAGGGGTGTGGGATATATAATTTTACAGTGAGGGGTGTGGGGTATATCAGAGTGTTACAGTGAGGGGTGTGGGGTATATCAGAGTGTTACAGTGAGGTTGTGGGATATGTCAGAGTGTAACAGTGAGAGGTGTCGGGTATATCAGAGTGTTACAGTGAGGGGTGTGGGGTTTATCAGAGTGTTACAGTGAGGGGTGTGGGGTATATCAGTGTTACAGTGAGGGGTGTGGGGTATATCAGTGTTACAGTGACGGGTGTGGGGTATATCAGAGAGTGTTACAGTGAGGGGTGTGGGATATTTCAGTGTTACAGTGAGGGGTGTGGGGTATATCAGTGTTACAGTGAGGGGTGTGGGGTATATCAGATGGTTACAGTGAGGGGTGTGGGGTATATCAGAGTGTTACAGTGAGGGGTGTGGGATATATCAGAGTGTTACAGTGAGGGGTGTGGGGTATATCAGTGTTACAGTGAGGGGTGTGGGATATTTCAGTGTTACAGTGAGGGGTGTGGGGTATATCAGAGTGTTACAGTGAGGGGTGTGGGGTATATCAGAGTGTTACAGTGAGGGGTGTGGGGTATATCAGTGAGTGTTACAGTGAGGGGTGTGGGGTATATCAGAGTGTTACTGTGAGGGGTGTGGGGTATATCAGAGTGTTACAGTGAGGGGTGTGGGGTATATCAGAGTGTTACAGTGAGGGGTGTGGGGTATATCAGAGTGTTACAGTGAGGGGTGTGGGGTCTATCAGAGTGTTACAGTGAGGGGTGTGGGATATTTCAGTGTTACAGTGAGGGGTGTGGGATATATCAGAGTGTTACAGTGAGGGGTGTGGGGTATATCAGAGTGTTACAGTGAGGGGAGTGGGGTATATCAGAGAGTGTTACAGTGAGGGGTGTGGGGTATATCAGAGTGTTACAGTGAGGGGTGTGGGGTATTTCAGAGTGTTACAGTGAGGGGTGTGGGGTATATCAGAGTGTTATAGTGAGGGGTGTGGGATATATCAGAGTGTTACAGAAAGGGGTGTGGGGTATATCAGAGTGTTACAGTGAGGGGTGTGGGGTATATCAGAGTGTTACAGTGAGGGGTGTGGGGTATATCAGTGTTACAGTGAGGGGTGTGGGGTATATCAGAGTGTGACAGTGAGGGGTGTGGGATATACCAGTGTTACAGTGAGGGGTGTGGGGTATATCAGAGTGTTACAGTGAGGGGTGTGGGGTATATCAGAGTGTTATAGTGAGAGGTGTGGGATATATCAGAGTATTACAGTGAGGGGTGTGGGGTATATCAGAGAGTGTTACAGTGAGGGGTGTGGGATATACCAGTGTTACAGTGAGGGGTGTGGGGTATATCAGAGTGTTACAGTGAGGGGTGTGGGGTATATCAGAGTGTTATAGTGAGAGGTGTGGGATATATCAGAGTATTACAGTGAGGGGTGTGGGGTATATCAGAGAGTGTTATAGTGAGGGGTGTGGGGTGTATCAGAGTGTTACAGTGAGGGGTGTGGGGTATATCAGAGTGTTACAGTGAGGGGTGTGGGGTATATCAGAGTGTTACAGTGAGGGGTGTGGGGTATATCAGAGAGTGTTACAGTGAGGGGTGTGGGGTATATCAGAGTGTTACAGTGAGGGGTGTGGGATATATCAGAGTGTTACAGTGAGGGGTGTGGGGTATATCAGTGTTACAGTGAGGGGTGTGGGGTATATCAGATGGTTACAGTGAGGGGTGTGGGGTATATCAGAGTGTTACAGTGAGGGGTGTGGGATATATCAGAGTGTTACAGTGAGGGGTGTGGGGTATATCAGTGTTACAGTGAGGGGTGTGGGATATTTCAGTGTTACAGTGAGGGGTGTGGGGTATATCAGAGTGTTACAGTGAGGGGTGTGGGGTATATCAGAGTGTTACAGTGAGGGGTGTGGGGTATATCAGTGAGTGTTACAGTGAGGGGTGTGGGGTATATCAGAGTGTTACTGTGAGGGGTGTGGGGTATATCAGAGTGTTACAGTGAGGGGTGTGGGGTATATCAGAGTGTTACAGTGAGGGGTGTGGGGTATATCAGAGTGTTACAGTGAGGGGTGTGGGGTCTATCAGAGTGTTACAGTGAGGGGTGTGGGATATTTCAGTGTTACAGTGAGGGGTGTGGGATATATCAGAGTGTTACAGTGAGG
Organism: Scyliorhinus torazame; assembly: GCF_047496885.1. Taxonomy (NCBI): domain Eukaryota; kingdom Metazoa; phylum Chordata; class Chondrichthyes; order Carcharhiniformes; family Scyliorhinidae; genus Scyliorhinus; species Scyliorhinus torazame. Next base: position 23,143,350 of record NC_092737.1, read on the forward strand.
GGTGTGGGGTATATCAGAGTGTTACAGTGAGGGGAGTGGGGTATATCAGAGAGTGTTACAGTGAGGGGTGTGGGGTATATCAGAGTGTTACAGTGAGGGGTGTGGGGTATTTCAGAGTGTTACAGTGAGGGGTGTGGGGTATATCAGAGTGTTATAGTGAGGGGTGTGGGATATATCAGAGTGTTACAGAAAGGGGTGTGGGGTATATCAGAGTGTTACAGTGAGGGGTGTGGGGTATATCAGAGTGTTACAGTGAGGGGTGTGGGGTATATCAGTGTTACAGTGAGGGGTGTGGGGTATATCAGAGTGTGACAGTGAGGGGTGTGGGATATACCAGTGTTACAGTGAGGGGTGTGGGGTATATCAGAGTGTTACAGTGAGGGGTGTGGGGTATATCAGAGTGTTATAGTGAGAGGTGTGGGATATATCAGAGTATTACAGTGAGGGGTGTGGGGTATATCAGAGAGTGTTACAGTGAGGGGTGTGGGATATACCAGTGTTACAGTGAGGGGTGTGGGGTATATCAGAGTGTTACAGTGAGGGGTGTGGGGTATATCAGAGTGTTATAGTGAGAGGTGTGGGATATATCAGAGTATTACAGTGAGGGGTGTGGGGTATATCAGAGAGTGTTATAGTGAGGGGTGTGGGGTGTATCAGAGTGTTACAGTGAGGGGTGTGGGGTATATCAGAGTGTTACAGTGAGGGGTGTGGGGTATATCAGAGTGTTACAGTGAGGGGTGTGGGGTATATCAGAGAGTGTTACAGTGAGGGGTGTGGGGTATATCAGAGTGTTACAGTGAGGGGTGTAGGGTATATCAGAGTGTTACAGTGAGGGGTGTGGGGTATATCGGAGTGTTACAGTGAGGGGTGTGGGGTATATCAGAGTGTTACAGTGAGGGGTGTGGGGTCTATCAGAGTGTTACAGTGAGGGGTGTGGGATATTTCAGTGTTACAGTGAGGGGTGTGACATATATCAGAGTGTTACAGTGAGGGTTGTGGGGTATATCAGAGTGTTACAGTGAGGGGTGTGGGGTATATCAGAGAGTGTTACAGTGAGGGGTGTGGGGTGTATCAGAGTGTTACAGTGAGGGGTGTGGGGTATATCAGAGTGTTACAGTGAGGGGTGTGGGGTATAACAGAGTGTTACAGTGAGGGGTGTGGGGTATATCAGAGTGTTATAGTGAGGGGTGTGGGATATATCAGAGTATTACAGTGAGGGGTGTGGGGTATATCAGAGAGTGTTACAGTGAGGGGTGTGGGATATACCAGTGTTACAGTGAGGCGTGTGGGGTATATCAGAGTGTTACAGTGAGGGGTGTGGGGTATATCAGAGTGTTATAGTGAGAGGTGTGGGATATATCAGAGTATTACAGTGAGGGGTGTGGGGTATATCAGAGAGTGTTATAGTGAGGGGTGTGGGGTGTATCAGAGTGTTACAGTGAGGGGTGTGGGGTATATCAGAGTGTTACAGTGAGGGGTGTGGGGTATATCAGAGTGTTACAGTGAGGGGTGTGGGGTATATCAGAGAGTGTTACAGTGAGGGGTGTGGGGTATATCAGAGTGTTACAGTGAGGGGTGTAGGGTATATCAGAGTGTTACAGTGAGGGGTGTGGGGTATATCGGAGTGTTACAGTGAGGGGTGTGGGGTATATCAGAGTGTTACAGTGAGGGGTGTGGGGTCTATCAGAGTGTTACAGTGAGGGGTGTGGGATATTTCAGTGTTACAGTGAGGGGTGTGACATATATCAGAGTGTTACAGTGAGGGTTGTGGGGTATATCAGAGTGTTACAGTGAGGGGTGTGGGGTATATCAGAGAGTGTTACAGTGAGGGGTGTGGGGTATATCAGAGTGTTACAGTGAGGGGTGTGGGGTATATCAGAGTGTTACAGTGAGGGGTGTGGGGTATATCAGTGTTACAGTGAGGGGTGTGGGGTATATCAGAGTGTTACAGTGAGGGGTGTGGGATATATCAGTGTTACAGTGAGGGGTGTGGGGTATATCAGAGTGTTACAGTGAGGGGTGTGGGGTATATCAGAGTGTTATAGTGAGGGGTGTGGGATATATCAGAGTGTTGCAGTGAGGGGTGTGGGGTATATCAGACTGTTACAGTGAGGGGTGTGGGGAATATCAGAGTGTTATAGTGAGGGGTGTGGGATATATCAGAGTGTTACAGTGAGGGGTGTGGGGTATATCAGACTGTTACAGTGAGGGGTGTGGGGAATATCAGAGTGTTACAGTGAGGGGTGTGGGGTATATCAGAGTGTTACAGTGAGGGATGTGGGGTATATCGGATTGTTACAGTGAGTGGCGTGGGATATATCAGAGTGTTACAGTGAGGGGTGTGGGGTATATCAGAGTGTTATAGTGAGGTGTGTGGGGTATATCAGAGTGTTACAGTGAGGCCTGTGGTGTATTTAAGAGTGTTACAGTGAGTGCTGTGGGATATATCAGAGAGTGTAACAGTGAGAGGTGTGGGGTATATCAGAGTGTTACAGTGAGGGGTGTGGGGTATTTCAGAGTGTTACAGTGAGGGGTGTGGGATATATCAGTGTTACAGTGAGGGGTGTGGGGTATATCAGATTGTTACAGTGAGTGGTGTGGGGTACATCAGAGTGTTACAGTGAGAGGTGTGGGGTATATCAGAGTGTTACAGTGAGGGGTGTGGGGTATATCAGAGTGTTACAGTGAGAGTTGTGGGGTACATCAGAGTGTTACAGTGAGGGGTGTGGGGTATATCAGAGTGTTACAGTGAGGGGTGTGGGGTATTTCAGAGGGTTACAGTGAGGGGTGTGGGATATATCAGTGTTACAGTGAGGGGTGTGGGGTATATCAGAGTGTTACAGTGAGGGGTGTGGGGTACATCAGTGTTACAGTGAGGGGTGTGGGGTATTTCAGAGTGTTACAGTGAGGGGTGTGGGGTATTTCAGAGTGTTACAGTGAGGGGTGTGGGATATATCAGTGTTGCAGTGAGAGGTGTGGGGTAGATCAGAGTGTTACAGTGAGTGGTGTGGGGTACATCAGAGTGTTACAGTGAGAGGTGTGGGGTATATCAGAGTGTTACAGTGAGGGGTGTGGGGTATATCAGAGTGTTACAGTGAGTGGTGTGGGGTACATCAGAGTGTTACAGTGAGGGGTGTGGGGTATATCAGAGTGTTACAGTGAGGGGTGTGGGATATATCAGTGTTACAGTGAGGGGTGTGGGGTATATCAGAGTGTTACAGTGAGGGGTGTGGGCTATATCAGAGTGTTACAGTGAGGTTGTGGGATATGTCAGAGTGTAACAGTGAGAGGTGTGGGGTATATCAGAGTGTTACATTGAGGGGTGTGGGGTTTATCAGAGTGTTACAGTGAGGGGTGTGGGGTATATCAGTGTTACAGTGAGGGGTGTGGGGTATATCAGTGTTACAGTGACGGGTGTGGGGTATATCAGAGAGTGTTAAAGTGAGGGGTGTGGCGTATATCAGAGTGTTACAGTGAGGGGTGTTGGATATATCAGTGTTACAGTGAGGGGTGTGGGGTATATCAGAGTGTTACAGTGAGGAGTGTGAGGTGTATCAGTGTGTTACAGTGAGGGGTGTTGGGATATATCAGTGTTACAGTGAGGGGTGTGGGGTATATCAGTGTTACAGTGAGGGGTGTGGGATATTTCAGTGTTACAGTGAGGGGTGTGGGGTATATCAGAGTGTTACAGTGAGGGGTGTGGGGTATATCAGAGTGTTACAGTGAGGGGTGTGGGATATATCAGTGTGTTATAGTGAGGGGTGTGGGGTATATCAGTGTTACAGTGAGGCCTGTGGTGTACTTAAGAGTGTTACAGTGAGTGCTGTGGGATATATCAGAGAGTGTAACAGTGAGAGGTGTGGGGTATATCAGAGTGTTACAGTGAGGGGTGTGGGGTATTTCAGAGTGTTACAGTGAGGGGTGTGGGATATATCAGTGTTACAATGAGGGGTGTGGGGTATATCAGAGTGTTACAGTGAGAGTTGTGGGGTACATCAGAGTGTTACAGTGAGGGGTGTGGGGTATATCAGAGTGTTACAGTGAGGGGTGTGGGATATTTCAGAGGGTTACAGTGAGGGGTGTGGGATATATCAGTGTTACAGTGAGGGGTGTGGGGTATATCAGAGTGTTACAGTGAGGGGTGTGGGGTACATCAGTGTTACAGTGAGGGGTGTGGGGTATTTCAGAGTGTTACAGTGAGGGGTGTGGGGTATTTCAGAGTGTTACAGTGAGGGGTGTGGGATATATCAGTGTTGCAGTGAGAGGTGTGGGGTAGATCAGAGTGTTACAGTGAGTGGTGTGGGGTACATCAGAGTGTTACAGTGAGAGGTGTGGGGTATATCAGAGTGTTACAGTGAGGGGTGTGGGGTATATCAGAGTGTTACAGTGAGTGGTGTGGGGTACATCAGAGTGTTACAGTGAGGGGTGTGGGGTATATCAGAGTGTTACAGTGAGGGGTGTGGGATATATCAGTGTTACAGTGAGGGGTGTGGGGTATATCAGAGTGTTACAGTGAGGGGTGTGGGCTATATCAGAGTGTTACAGTGAGGTTGTGGGATATATCAGAGTGTAACAGTGAGAGGTGTAGGGTATATCAGAGTGTTACAGTGAGGGGTGTGGGGTTTATCAGAGTGTTACAGTGAGGGGTGTGGGGTATATCAGTGTTACAGTGAGGGGTGTGGGGTATATCAGTGTTACAGTGACGGGTGTGGGGTATATCAGAGAGTGTTAAAGTGAGGGGTGTGGCGTATATCAGAGTGTTACAGTGAGGGGTGTGGGATATATCAGTGTTACAGTGAGGGGTGTGGGGTATATCAGAGTGTTACAGTAGGGGTGTGAGGTATATCAATGTGTTACAGTGAGTGGTGTTGGGATATATCAGTGTTACAGTGAGGGGTGTGGGGTATATCAGTGTTACAGTGAGGGGTGTGGGATATTTCAGTGTTACAGTGAGGGGTGTGGGGTATATCAGAGTGTTACAGTGAGGGGTGTGGGGTATATCAGAGTGTTACAGTGAGGGGTGTGGTATATATCAGTGTGTTACAGTGAGGGGTGTGGGGTATATCAGTGTTACAGTGAGGGGTGTGGGGTATATCAGAGTGTTACAGTGAGGGGTGTGGGGTATATCAGAGTGTTACAGTGAGGGGTGTGGGGTATATCAGAGTGTTACAGTGAGGGGTGTGGGGTCTATCAGAGTGTTACAGTGAGGTGTGTGGGATATTTCAGTGTTACAGTGAGGGGTGTGGGATATATCAGAGTGTTAACGTGAGGGGTGTGGGGTATATCAGAGAGTGTTACAGTGAGGGGTGTGGGGTATATCAGAGTGTTACAGTGAGGGGTGTGGGGTATATCAGAGTGTTACAGTGAGGGGTGTGGGGTATATCAGAGTGTTATAGTGAGGGGTGTGGGATATATCAGAGTGTTACAGAAAGGGGTGTGGGGTATATCAGAGTGTTACAGTGAGGGGTGTGGGGTATATCAGAGTGTTACAGTGAGGGGTGTGGGGTATATCAGTGTTACAGTGAGGGGTGTGGGGTATATCAGAGTGTTACAGTGAGGGGTGTGGGATATATCAGTGTTACAGTGAGGGGTGTGGGGTATATCAGAGTGTGACAGTGAGGGGTGTGGGGTATATCAGAGTGTTACAGTGAGGTGTGTGGGGTATAACAGAGTGTTACAGTGAGGGGTGTGGGGTATATCAGAGTGTTATAGTGAGGGGTGTGGGATATATCAGACTGTTACAGTGAGGGGTGTGGGGAATATCAGAGTGTTACAGTGAGGGGTGTGGGGTATATCAGAGTGTTACAGTGAGTGGCGTGGGATATATCAGAGTGTTACAGTGAGGGGTGTGGGGTATATCAGAGAGTTACAGTGAGGCCTGTGGTGTATTTAAGAGTGTTACAGTGAGTGCTGTGGGATATATCAGAGAGTGTAACAGTGAGAGGTGTGGGGTATATCAGAGTGTTACAGTGAGGCCTGTGGTGTATTTAAGAGTGTTACAGTGAGTGGTGTGGGGTACATCAGAGTGTTATAGTGAGAGGTGTGGGGTATATCAGAGTGTTACAGTGAGGGGTGTGGGGTATTTCAGAGTGTTACAGTGAGGGGTGTGGGATATATCAGTGTTACAGTGAGGGGTGTGGGGTATATCAGAGTGTTACAGTGAGTGGTGTGGGGTACATCAGAGTGTTACAGTGAGAGGTGTGGGGTATATCAGAGTGTTACAGTGAGGGGTGTGGGGTATATCAGAGTGTTACAGTGAGAGTTGTGGGGTACATCAGAGTGTTACAGTGAGGGGTGTGGGGTATATCAGAGTGTTACAGTGAGGGGTGTGGGGTATTTCAGAGGGTTACAGTGAGGGGTGTGGGATATATCAGTGTTACAGTGAGGGGTGTGGGGTATATCAGAGTGTTACAGTGAGGGGTGTGGGGTACATCAGTGTTACAGTGAGGGGTGTGGGGTATTTCAGAGTGTTACAGTGAGGGGTGTGGGGTATTTCAGAGTGTTACAGTGAAGGGTGTGGGATATATCAGTGTTGCAGTGAGAGGTGTGGGGTAGATCAGAGTGTTACAGTGAGTGGTGTGGGGTACATCAGAGTGTTACAGTGAGAGGTGTGGGGTATATCAGAGTGTTACAGTGAGGGGTGTGGGGTATATCAGAGTGTTACAGTGAGTGGTGTGGGGTACATCAGAGTGTTACAGTGAGGGGTGTGGGGTATATCAGAGTGTTACAGTGAGGGGTGTGGGATATATCAGTGTTACAGTGAGGGGTGTGGGGTATATCAGAGTGTTACAGTGAGGGGTGTGGGCTATATCAGAGTGTTACAGTGAGGTTGTGGGATATGTCAGAGTGTAACAGTGAGAGGTGTCGGGTATATCAGAGTGCTACAGTGAGGGGTGTGGGGTTTATCAGAGTGTTACAGTGAGGGGTGTGGGGTATATCAGTGTTACAGTGAGGGGTGTGGGGTATATCAGTGTTACAGTGACGGGTGTGGGGTATATCAGAGAGTGTTAAAGTGAGGGGTGTGGCGTATGTCAGAGTGTTACAGTGAGGGGTGTGGGATATATCAGTGTGACAGTGAGGGGTGTGGGGTATATCAGAGTGTTACAGTGAGGGGTGTGAGGTATATCAGTGTGTTACAGTGAGGGGTGTTGGGATATATCAGTGTTACAGTGAGGGGTGTGGGGTATATCAGTGTTACAGTGAGGGGTGTGGGATATTTCAGTGTTACAGTGAGGGGTGTGGGGTATATCAGACTGTTACAGTGAGGGGTGTGGGGTATATCAGAGTGTTACAGTGAGGGGTGTGGGATATATCAGTGCGTTACAGTGAGGGGTGTGGGGTATATTAGTGTTACAGTGAGGGGTGTGGGGTATATCAGAGTGTTACAGTGAGGGGTGTGGGGTATATCAGAGTGTTACAGTGAGGGGTGTGGGTATATCAGAGTGTTACAGTGAGGGGTGTGGGGTCTATCAGAGTGTTACAGTGAGGTGTGTGGGATATTTCAGTGTTACAGTGAGGGGTGTGGGATATATCAGAGTGTTACAGTGAGGGGTGTGGGGTATATCAGAGTGTTACAGTGAGGGGTGTGGGGTATATCAGAGAGTGTTGCAGTGAGGGGTGTGGGGTATATCAGAGTGTTACAGTGAGGGGTGTGGGGTATATCAGAGTGTTACCGTGAGGGGTGTGGGGTATATCAGAGTGTTATAGTGAGGGGTGTGGGATATATTAGAGTGTTACAGAAAGGGGTGTGGGGTATATCAGAGTGTTACAGTGAGGGGTGTGGGGTATATCAGAGTGTTACAGTGAGGGGTGTGGGGTATATCAGTGTTACAGTGAGGGGTGTGGGGTATATCAGAGTGTTACAGTGAGGGGTGTGGGATATATCAGTGTTACAGTGAGGGGTGTGGGGTATATCAGAGTGTGACAGTGAGGGGTGTGGGGTATATCAGAGTGTTATAGTGAGGGGTGTGGGATATATCAGAGTATTACAGTGAGGGGTGTGGGGTATATCAGAGAGTGTTACAGTGAGGGGTGTGGGGTGTATCAGAGTGTTACAGTGAGGGGTGTGGGGTATATCAGAGTGTTACAGTGAGGGGTGTGGGGTATATCAGAGTTTTACAGTGAGGGGTGTGGGGTATATCAGTGTTACAGTGAGGGGTGTGGGATATATCAGAGTGTTACAGTGAGGGGTGTGAGGTATATCAGAGAGTGTTACAGTGAGGGGTGTGGGGTATATCAGAGTGTTACAGTGAGGGGTGTGGGGTATATCAGAGTGTTACAGTGAGGGGTGTGGGGTATATCAGAGTGTTACAGTGAGGTGTGTGGGGGAGAACAGAGTGTTACAGTGAGGGGTGTGGGGTATATCAGAGTGTTATAGTGAGGGTTGTGGGGTATATCAGAGTGTTACAGTGAGGGGTGTGGGGTATATGAGAGTGTTACAGTGAGGGGTGTGGGGTATATCAGAGTGTTACCGTGAGGGGTGTGGGGAATATCAGAGTGTTACAGTGAGGTGTGTGGGGGAGAACAGAGTGTTACAGTGAGGGGTGTGGGGTATATCAGAGTGTTATAGTGAGGGTTGTGGGGTATATCAGAGTGTTACAGTGAGGGGTGTGGGGTATATGAGAGTGTTACAGTGAGGGGTGTGGGATATATCAGAGTGTTACAGTGAGGGGTGTGGGGTATATCAGACTGTTACAGTGAGGTGTGTGGGGAATATCAGAGTGTTACAGTGAGGGGTGTGGGGTATATCAGAGTGTTACAGTGAGGGGTGTGGGGTATATCAGAGAGTGTTACAGTGAGGGGTGTGGGATATATCAGAGTGTTACAGTGAGGGGTGTGTGGTATATCAGAGAGTGTTACAGTGAGGGGTGTGGGATATATCAGAGTGTTACAGTGAGGGGTGTGGGGTATATCAGAGTGTTACAGTGAGGGGTGTGGGGTATATCAGAGTGTTACAGTGAGGGGTGTGGGGTATATCAGAGTGTTACAGTGAGGTGTGTGGGGTATATCAGAGTGTTACAGTGAGGGTGTGGGGAATATCAGAGTGTTACAGTGAGGGGTGTGGGGAATATCAGAGTGTTACAGTGAGGGGTGTGGGGTATATCAGAGTGTTACAGTGAGGGGTGTGGTGTATTTAAGAGTGTTACAGTGAGGGTTGTGGGATATATCAGAGAGTGTAACAGTGAGAGGTGTGGGGTATATCAGAGTGTTACAGTGAGGGGTGTGGGGTATTTCAGAGTGTTACAGTGAGGGGTGTGGGATATATCAGTGTTAAAGTGAGGGGTGTGGGGTATATCAGAGTGTTACAGTGAGTGGTGTGGGGTACATCAGAGTGTTACAGTGAGAGGTGTGGGGTATTTCAGAGTGTTACAGTGAGGGGTGTGGGATATATCAGTGTTACAGTGAGGGGTGTGGGGTATATCAGTGTGTTACAGTGAGGGGTGTGGGGAATATCAGTGTTACAGTGAGGAGTGTGGGGTATATCAGTGTTACAGTGAGGGGTGTGGGGTATATCAGAGTGTTACAGTGAGGGGTGTGTGGGGTATATCAGAGTGTTACAGTGAGGGGTGTGGGGTATATCAGAGTGTGACAGTGAGGGGTGTGGGGTATATCAGAGTGTTACAGTGAGGGGTGTGGGGTATTTCAGAGTGTTACAGTGAGGGGTGTGGGATATATCAGAGTGTTACAGTGAGGGGTGTGTGGTATATCAGAGAGTGTTACAGTGAGGGGTGTGGGGTATATCAGAGTGTTACAGTGAGGGGTGTGGGGTATATCAGAGTGTTACAGTGAGGTATGTGGGGTATATCAGAGTGTTACAGTGAGGGGTGTGGGGTATTTCAGAGTGTTACAGTGAGGGGCGTGGGATATATCAGAGTGTTACAGTGAGGGGTGTGGGGTATATCAGAGTGTTACAGTGAGGGGCGTGGGATATATCAGAGTGTTACAGTGAGGGGTGTGGGGTATATCAGAGTGTTACAGTGAGGTGTGTGGGGTATATCAGAGTGTTACAGTGAGAGGTGTGGGGTATTTCAGAGTGTTACAGTGAGGGGTGTGGGGTATTTCAGAGTGTTACAGTGAGGGGTGTGGGATATATCAGTGTTACAGTGAGGGGTGTGTGGTAGATCAGAGTGTTACAGTGAGTGGTGTGGGGTACATCAGAGTGTTACAGTGAGAGGTGTGGGGTATATCAGAGTGTTACAGTGAGGGGTGTGGGGTATATCAGAGTGTTACAGTGAGTGGTGTGGGGTACATCAGAGTGTTACAGTGAGGGGTGTGGGGTATATCAGAGTGTTACAGTGAGGGGTGTGGGATATATCAGTGTTACAGTGAGGGGTGTGGGGTTTATCAGAGTGTTACAGTGACGGGTGTGGGGTATATCAGAGATTGTTACAGTGAGGGGTGTGGCGTATATCAGAGTGTTACAGTGAGGGGTGTGAGATATATCAGTGTTACAGTGAGGGGTGTGGGGTATATCAGAGTGTTACAGTGAGGGGTGTGGGGTATATCAGTGTGTTACAGTGAGGGGTGTTGGGATATATCAGTGTTACAGTGAGGGGTGTGGGGTATATCAGTGTGTTACAGTGAGGGGTGTTGGGATATATCAGTGTTACAGTGAGGGGTGTGGGGTATATCAGTGTTACAGTGAGGGGTGTAGGGTATATCAGTGTTACAGTGAGGGGTGTGGGGTATATCAGTGTTACAGTGAGGGCTGTGGGGTATTTCAGAGTGTTACCTTGAGGCGTGTGGGATATATCAGTGTGTTACAGTGAGGGGTGTGGGGTATATCAGTGTTACAGTGAGGGGTGTGGGGTATATCAGTGTTACAGTGAGGGCTGTGGGGTATTTCAGAGTGTTACAGTGAGGGGTGTGGCGTTTATCAGATTGTTACAGTGAGTGCTGTGGGGTATATCAGAGTGTTACAGTGAGGGCTGTGGGGTATTTCAGAGTGTTACAGTGAGGGGTGTGGGGTATTTCAGAGTGTTACAGTGAGGGCTGTGGGGTATTTCAGAGTGTTACAGTGAGGGGTGTTGGGTATATCAGAGTGTTACAGTGAGGGGTGTGGGATATATCAGTGTTACAGTGAGGGGTGTGGGGTATATCAGAGTGTTACAGTGAGGGGTGTGGAGTATATCAGAGTGTTACAGTGAGGGGTGTGGGGTATATCAGTGTTACAGTGAGGGGTGTGGGATATATCAGAGTGTTACAGTGAGGGGTGTGGAGTATATCAGAGTGTTACAGTGAGGGGTGTGGGATATATCAGTGTTACTGTGAGGGGTGTGGGGTATATCAGAGTGTTACAGTGAGGGGTGTGTAGGTATATCAGAGAGTGTTACAATGAGGGGTGTGGGATATATCAGTGTTACAGTGAGGGGTGTGGGGTATATCAGTGTTACAGTGAGGGGTGTGGGGTATATCAGAGTGTGACAGTGAGGGGGTGGGATATATCAGAATGTTACAGTGAGGGGTGTGGGGTATATCAGAGTGTTACAGTGAGGGGTGTGGGGTATATCAGAGTGTTACAGTGAGGTGTGTGGGGTATTTCAGAGTGTTACAGTGAGGGATGTGGGGTATATCAGAGAGTGTTACAGTGAGGGGTGTGGGGTATATCAGAGTGTTACAGTGAGGGGTGTGGGGTATATCAGAGTGTTATAGTGAGGGGTGTGGGATATATCAGAGTGTTACAGTGAGGGGTGTGGGGTATATCAGACTGTTACAGTGAGGGGTGTGGGGAATATCAGAGTGTTACAGTGAGGGGTGTGGGGTATATCAGAGTGTGATAGTGAGGGGTGTGGGGTATATCAGAGTGTTACAGTGAGGGGTGTGGGGTACATCAGAGTGTTACAGTGAGGGGTGTGGGGTATATCAGAGTGTTACAGTGAGGGGTGTGGGGTATATCAGAGTGTTACAGTGAGGTGTGTGGGGTATATCAGAGTGTTACAGTGAGGGCTGTGGGATATATCAGAGAGTGTAACAGTGAGAGGTGTGGGGTATATCAGAGTGTTACAGTGAGAGTTGTGGGGTACATCAGAGTGTTACAGTGAGGGGTGTGGGGTATATCAGAGTGTTACAGTGAGGGGTGTGGGGTATTTCAGAGGGTTACAGTGAGGGGTGTGGGATATATCAGTGTTACAGTGAGGGGTGTGGGGTATATCAGAGTGTTACAGTGAGGGGTGTGGGGTACATCAGTGTTACAGTGAGGGGTGTGGGGTATTTCAGAGTGTTACAGTGAGGGGTGTGGGGTATTTCAGAGTGTTACAGTGAGGGGTGTGGGATATATCAGTGTTGCAGTGAGAGGTGTGGGGTAGATCAGAGTGTTACAGTGAGTGGTGTGGGACACATCAGAGTGTTACAGTGAGAGGTGTCGGGTATATCAGAGTGTTACAGTGAGGGGTGTGGGGTATATCAGAGTGTTACAGTGAGTGGTGTGGGGTACATCAGAGTGTTACAGTGAGGGGTGTGGGGTATATCAGAGTGTTACAGTGAGGGGTGTGGGATATATCAGTGTTACAGTGAGGGGTGTGGGGTATATCAGAGTGTTACAGTGAGGGGTGTGGGCTATATCAGAGTGTTACAGTGAGGTTGTGGGATATCTCAGAGTGTAACAGTGAGAGGTGTCGGGTATATCAGAGTGTTACAGTGAGGGGTGTGGGGTTTATCAGAGTGTTACAGTGAGGGGTGTGGGGTATATCAGTGTTACAGTGAGGGGTGTGGGGTATATCAGTGTTACAGTGACGGGTGTGGGGTATATCAGAGAGTGTTAAAGTGAGGGGTGTGGCGTATATCAGAGTGTTACAGTGAGGGGTGTGGGATATATCAGTGTTACAGTGAGGGGTGTGGGGTATATCAGAGTGTTACAGTGAGGGGTGTGAGGTATATCAGTGTGTTACAGTGAGGGGTGTTGGGATATATCAGTGTTACAGTGAGGGGTGTGGGGTATATCAGTGTTACAGTGAGGGGTGTGGGATATTTCAGTGTTACAGTGAGGGGTGTGGGGTATATCAGAGTGTTACAGTGAGGGGTGTGGGGTATATCAGAGTGTTACAGTGAGGGGTGTGGGAAATATCAGTGTGTTACAGTGAGGGGTGTGGGGTATATCAGTGTTACAGTGAGGGGTGTGGGGTATATCAGAGTGTTACAGTGAGGGGTGTGGGATATATCAGAGTGTTACAGTGAGGGGTGTGGGGTATATCAGAGTGTTACAGTGAGGGGTGTGGGGTCTATCAGAGTGTTACAGTGAGGTGTGTGGGATATTTCAGTGTTACAGTGAGGGGTGTGGGATATATCAGAGTGTTACAGTGAGGGGTGTGGGGTATATCAGAGTGTTACAGTGAGGGGTGTGGGGTATGTCAGAGAGTGTTACAGTGAGGGGTGTGGGGTTTTTCAGAGTGTTACAGTGAGGGGTGTGGGGTATATCAGAGTGTTACAGTGAGGGGTGTGGGGTATATCAGAGTGTTATAGTGAGGGGTGTGGGATATATCAGAGTGTTACAGAAAGGGGTGTGGGGTATATCAGAGTGTTACAGTGAGGGGTGTGGGGTATATCAGAGTGTTACAGTGAGGGGTGTGCGGTATATCAATGTTACAGTGAGGGGTGTGGGGTATATCAGAGTGTTACAGTGAGGGGTGTGGGATATATCAGTGTTACAGTGAGGGGTGTGGGGTATATCAGAGTGTGACAGTGAGGGGTGTGGGGTATATCAGAGTGTTATAGTGAGGGGTGTGGGATATATCAGAGTATTACAGTGAGGGGTGTGGGGTATATCAGAGAGTGTTACAGTGAGGGGTGTGGGGTGTATCAGAGTGTTACAGTGAGGGGTGTGGGGTATATCAGAGTGTTACAGTGAGGGGTGTGGGGTATATCAGAGTTTTACAGTGAGGGGTGTGGGGTATATCAGTGTTACAGTGAGGGGTGTGGGATATATCAGAGTGTTACAGTGAGGGGTGTGAGGTATATCAGAGAGTGTTACAGTGAGGGGTGTGGGGTATATCAGAGTGTTACAGTGAGGGGTGTGGGGTATATCAGAGTGTTATAGTGAGGGGTGTGGGATATATCAGAGTGTTACAGTGAGGGGTGTGGGGTATATCAGACTGTTACAGTGAGGGGTGTGGGGAATATCAGAGTGTTACAGTGAGGTGTGTGGGGGAGAACAGAGTGTTACAGTGAGGGGTGTGGGGTATATCAGAGTGTTATAGTAAGGGTTGTGGGGTATATCAGAGTGTTACAGTGAGGGGTGTGGGGTATATGAGAGTGTTACAGTGAGGGGTGTGGGGTATATCAGAGAGTGTTACAGTGAGGGGTGTGGGATATATCAGAGTGTTACAGTGAGGGGTGTGTGGTATATCAGAGAGTGTTACAGTGAGGGGTGTGGGATATATCAGAGTGTTACAGTGAGGGGTGTGGGGTATATCAGACTGTTACAGTGAGGTGTGTGGGGAATATCAGAGTGTTACAGTGAGGGGTGTGGGGTATATCAGAGTGTTACAGTGAGGGGTGTGGGGTATATCAGAGAGTGTTACAGTGAGGGGTGTGGGATATATCAGAGTGTTACAGTGAGGGGTGTGTGGTATATCAGAGAGTGTTACAGTGAGGGGTGTGGGATATATCAGAGTGTTACAGTGAGGGGTGTGGGGTATATCAGACTGTTTCAGTGAGGGGTGTGGGGAATATCAGAGTGTTACAGTGAGGGGTGTGGGGTATATCAGAGTGTTACAGTGAGGGGTGTGGGGTATATCAGAGTGTTACAGTGAGGGGTGTGGGGTATATCAGAGTGTTACAGTGAGGGCTGTGGGATATATCAGAGAGTGTAACAGTGAGAGGTGTGGGGTATATCAGAGTGTTACAGTGAGGGGTGTGGGGTATTTCAGAGTGTTACAGTGAGGGGTGTGGGATATATCAGTGTTAAAGTGAGGGGTGTGGGGTATATCAGAGTGTTACAGTGAGTGGTGTGGGGTACATCAGAGTGTTACAGTGAGAGGTGTGGGGTATTTCAGAGTGTTACAGTGAGGGGTGTGGGGTATTTCAGAGTGTTACAGTGAGGGGTGTGGGATATATCAGTGTTACAGTCAGGGGTGTGGGGTATATCAGAGTGTTACAGTGAGGTGTGTGGGGTATATCAGAGTGTTACAGTGAGGGGTGTGGGGTATATCAGAGTGTTACAGTGAGGGGTGTGGGGTATATCAGAGTGTTACAGTGAGGGGTGTGGGGTATTTCAGAGTGTTACAGTGAGGGGCGTGGGATATATCAGAGTGTTACAGTGAGGGGTGTGGGGTATATCAGAGTGTTACAGTGAGGCCTGTGGTGTATTTAAGAGTGTTACAGTGAGGGCTGTGGGATATATCAGAGAGTGTAACAGTGAGAGGTGTGGGGTATATCAGAGTGTTACAGTGAGGGGTGTGGGGTATATCAGAGTGTTACAGTGAGGGGTGTGGGGTATATCAGTGTTACAGTGAGGGGTGTGGGGTATATCAGAGTGTTACAGTGAGTGGTGTGGGGTACATCAGAGTGTTACAGTGAGAGGTGTGGGGTATTTCAGAGTGTTACAGTGAGGGGTGTGGGGTATTTCAGAGTGTTACAGTGAGGGGTGTGGGATATATCAGTGTTACAGTGAGGGGTGTGTGGTAGATCAGAGTGTTACAGTGAGTGGTGTGGGGTACATCAGAGTGTTACAGTGAGAGGTGTGGGGTATATCAGAGTGTTACAGTGAGGGGTGTGGGGTATATCAGAGTGTTACAGTGAGTGGTGTGGGGTACATCAGAGTGTTACAGTGAGGGGTGTGGGGTATATCAGAGTGTTACAGTGAGGTGTGTGGGGGAGAACAGAGTGTTACAGTGAGGGGTGTGGGGTATATCAGAGTGTTATAGTGAGGGTTGTGGGGTATATCAGAGTGTTACAGTGAGGGGTGTGGGGTATATGAGAGTGTTACAGTGAGGGGTGTGGGGTATATCAGAGAGTGTTACAGTGAGGGGTGTGGGATATATCAGAGTGTTACAGTGAGGGGTGTGTGGTATATCAGAGAGTGTTACAGTGAGGGGTGTGGGATATATCAGAGTGTTACAGTGAGGGGTGTGGGGTATATCAGTGTGTTACAGTGAGGGGTGTGGGGTATATCAGACTGTTACAGTGAGGGGTGTGGGGTATATCAGAGTGTTACAGTGAGGGGTGTGGGGTATATCAGAGAGTGTTACAGTGAGGGGTGTGGGATATATCAGAGTGTTACAGTGAGGGGTGTGTGGTATATCAGAGAGTGTTACAGTGAGGGGTGTGGGATATATCAGAGTGTTACAGTGAGGGGTGTGGGGTATATCAGACTGTTTCAGTGAGGGGTGTGGGGAATATCAGAGTGTTACAGTGAGGGGTGTGGGGTATATCAGAGTGTTACAGTGAGGGGTGTGGGGTATATCAGAGTGTTACAGTGAGGTGTGTGGGGTATATCAGAGTGTTACAGTGAGGGGTGTGGGATATATCAGTGTTACAGTGAGGGGTGTGGGGTTTATCAGAGTGTTACAGTGACGGGTGTGGGGTATATCAGAGATTGTTACAGTGAGGGGTGTGGCGTATATCAGAGTGTTACAGTGAGGGGTGTGGGATATATCAGTGTTACAGTGAGGGGTGTGGGGTATATCAGAGTGTTACAGTGAGGGGTGTGAGGTATACCAGTGTGTTACAGTGAGGGGTGTTGGGATATATCAGTGTTACAGTGAGGGGTGTGGGGTATATCAGTGTTACAGTGAGGGGTGTAGGGTATATCAGTGTTACAGTGAGGGGTGTGGGGTATATCAGTGTTACAGTGAGGGCTGTGGGGTATTTCAGAGTGTTACCTTGAGGCGTGTGGGATATATCAGTGTGTTACAGTGAGGGGTGTGGGGTATATCAGTGTTACAGTGAGGGGTGTGGGGTATATCAGTGTTACAGTGAGGGCTGTGGGGTATTTCAGAGTGTTACAGTGAGGGGTGTGGCGTTTATCAGAGTGTTACAGTGAGGGCTGTGGGGTATTTCAGAGTGTTACAGTGAGGGGTGTGGGGTATTTCAGAGTGTTACAGTGTGGGCTGTGGGGTATTTCAGAGTGTTACAGTGAGGGGTGTTTGGTATATCAGAGTGTTACAGTGAGGGGTGTGGGATATATCAGTGTTATAGTGAGGGGTGTGGGGTAGATCAGAGTGTTACAGTGAGGGGTGTGGAGTATATCAGAGTGTTACAGTGAGGGGTGTGGGGTATATCAGTGTTACAGTGAGGGGTGTGGGATATATCAGAGTGTTACAGTGAGGGGTGTGGAGTATATCAGAGTGTTACAGTGAGGGGTGTGGGATATATCAGTGTTACTGTGAGGGGTGTGGGGTATATCAGAGTGTTACAGTGAGGGGTGTGGGGTATATCAGAGAGTGTTACAATGAGGGGTGTGGGATATATCAGTGTTACAGTGAGGCGTGTGGGGTATATCAGTGTTACAGTGAGGGGTGTGGGGTATATCAGAGTGTGACAGTGAGGGGTGTGGGGTATATCAGAGTGTTACAGTGAGGGGTGTGGGGTATATCAGAGTGTTACAGTGAGGTGTGTGGGGTATTTCAGAGTGTTAAAGTGAGGGATGTGGGGTATATCAGAGAGTGTTACAGTGAGGGGTGTGGGGTATATCAGAGTGTTATAGTGAGGGGGGTGGGATATATCAGAGTGTTACAGTGAGGGGTGTGGGGTATATCAGAGTGTTACAGTGAGGGGTGTGGGGTATATCAGAGTGTTACAGTGAGGTGTGTGGGGTATTTCAGAGTGTTACAGTGAGGGATGTGGGGTATATCAGAGAGTGTTACAGTGAGGGGTGTGGGGTATATCAGAGTGTTACAGTGAGGGGTGTGGGGTATATCAGAGTGTTATAGTGAGGGGTGTGGGATATATCAGAGTGTTACAGTGAGGGGTGTGGGGTATATCAGACTGTTATCGTGAGGGGTGTGGGGAATATCAGAGTGTTACAGTGAGGTGTGTGGGGTATAACAGAGTGTTACAGTGAGGGGTGTGGGGTATATCAGAGTGTTATAGTGAGGGGTGTGGGATATATCAGAGTGTTACAGTGAGGGGTGTGGGGTATATCAGAGTGTTACAGTGAGGGGTGTGGGGTATATCGGATTGTTACAGTGAGGGGCGTGGGATATTTCAGAGTGTTACAGTGAGGGGTGTGGGGTATATCAGAGTGTTACAGTGAGGGGTGTGGGGTATATCGGATTGTTACAGTGAGGGGCGTGGGATATATCAGAGTGTTACAGTGAGGGGTGTGGGGTATATCAGAGTGTTACAGTGAGGGGTGTGGGATATATCAGAGTGTTACAGTGAGGGGTGTGGGGTATATCAGAGTGTTACAGTGAGGGCTGTGGGATATATCAGAGTGTTACAGTGAGGGCTGTGGGGTATTTCAGAGTGTTACAGTGAGGGGTGTGGGGTATTTCAGAGTGTTACAGTGTGGGCTGTGGGGTATTTCAGAGTGTTACAGTGAGGGGTGTTTGGTATATCAGAGTGTTACAGTGAGGGGTGTGGGATATATCAGTGTTACAGTGAGGGGTGTGGGGTATATCAGAGTGTTACAGTGAGGGGTGTGGAGTATATCAGAGTGTTACAGTGAGGGGTGTGGGGTATATCAGTGTTACAGTGAGGGGTGTGGGATATATCAGAGTGTTACAGTGAGGGGTGTGGAGTATATCAGAGTGTTACAGTGAGGGGTGTGGGATATATCAGTGTTACTGTGAGGGGTGTGGGGTATATCAGAGTGTTACAGTGAGGGGTGTGGGGTATATCAGAGTGTTACAGTGAGGGGTGTGGGATATATCAGTGTTACAGTGAGGGGTGTGGGGTATATCAGAGTGTTACCATGAGGGGTGTGGGGTATATCAGAGTGTTACAGTGAGTTTGTGGGATATGTCAGAGTGTAACAGTGAGAGGTGTCGGGTATATCAGAGTGTTACAGTGAGGGGTGTGGGGTTTATCAGAGTGTTACAGTGAGGGGTGTGGGGTATATCAGTGTTACAGTGAGGGGTGTGGGGTATATCAGTGTTACAGTGACGCGTGTGGGGTATATCAGAGAGTGTTACAGTGAGGGGTGTGGCGTATATCAGAGTGTTACAGTGAGGGGTGTGGGATATATCAGTGTTACAGTGAAGGGTGTGGGGTATATCAGAGTGTTACAGTGAGGGGTGTGAGGTATTTCAGTGTGTTACAGTGAGGGGTGTTGGGATATATCAGTGTTACAGTGAGGGGTGTGGGGTATATCAGTGTTACAGTGAGGGGTGTGGGGTATATCAGTGTTACAGTGAGGGGTGTGGGGTATATCAGTGTTACAGTGAGGGCTGTGGGGTATTTCAGAGTGTTACAGTGAGGGGTGTGGGATATATCAGTGTGTTACAGTGAGGGGTGTGGGGTATATCAGTGTTACAGTGAGGGGTGTGGGGTATATCAGTGTTACAGTGAGGGCTGTGGGGTATTTCAGAGTGTTACAGTGAGGTGTGTGGGGTATATCAGTGTTACAGCGAGGAGTGTGGGGTATATCAGAGTGTTACAGTGAGGGGTGTGGGGTATATCAGAGAGTGTTACAGTGAGGGGTGTGGGGTATATCAGAGTGTTACAGTGAGGGCTGTGGGGTATTTCAGAGTGTTACAGTGAGGGGTGTGGGGTATTTCAGAGTGTTACAGTGAGGGCTGTGGGGTATTTCAGAGTGTTACAGTGAGGGGTGTGGGGTATATCAGAGTGTTACAGTGAGGGGTGTGGGATATATCAGTGTTACAGTGAGGGGTGTGGGGTATATCAGAGTGTTAGAGTGAGGGGTGTGGAGTATATCAGAGTGTTACAGTGAGGGGTGTGGGGTATATCAGTGTTACAGTGAGGGGTGTGGGATATATCAGAGTGTTACAGTGAGGGGTGTGGAGTATATCAGAGTGTTACAGTGAGGGGTGTGGGATATATCAGTGTTACAGTGAGGGGTGTGGGATATATCAGTGTTACAGTGAGGGGTGTGGGGTATATCAGAGTGTTACAGTGAGGGGTGTGGGATATATCAGAGAGTGTTACAATGAGGGATGTGGGCTATATCAGTGTTACAGTGAGGGGTGTGGGGTATATCAGTGTTACAGTGAGGGGTGTGGGATATATCAGTGTTACAGTGAGGGGTGTGGGGTATATCAGAGAGTGTCACAGTGAGGGGTGTGGGGTATATCAGTGTTACAGTGAGGGGTGTGGGGTATATCAGAGTGTGACAGTGAGGGGGTGGGATATATCAGAGTGTTACAGTGAGGGGTGTGGGATATATCAGTGTTACAGTGAGGGGTGTGGGGTATATCAGAGTGTTACAGTGAGGGGTGTGGAGTATATCAGAGTGTTACAGTGAGGGGTGTGGGGTATATCAGTGTTACAGTGAGGGGTGTGGGATATATCAGAGTGTTACAGTGAGGGGTGTGGAGTATATCAGAGTGTTACAGTGAGGGGTGTGGGATATATCAGTGTTACAGTGAGGGGTGTGGGATATATCAGTGTTACAGTGAGGGGTGTGGGGTATATCAGAGTGTTACAGTGAGGGGTGTGGGATATATCAGAGAGTGTTACAATGAGGGATGTGGGCTATATCAGTGTTACAGTGAGGGGTGTGGGGTATATCAGTGTTACAGTGAGGGGTGTGGGATATATCAGTGTTACAGTGAGGGGTGTGGGGTATATCAGAGAGTGTCACAGTGAGGGGTGTGGGGTATATCAGTGTTACAGTGAGGGGTGTGGGGTATATCAGAGTGTGACAGTGAGGGGGTGGGATATATCAGAGTGTTACAGTGAGGGGTGTGGGGTATATCAGAGTGTTACAGTGAGGGGTGTGGGGTATATCAGAGTGTTACAGTGAGGGGTGTGGGGTATATCAGAGTGTTACAGTGAGGGGTGTGGGGTATATCAGAGTGTTACAGTGAGGGGTGTGGGGTATATCAGAGTGTTACAGTGAGGGGTGTGGGATATATCAGAGTGTCACAGTGAGGGGTGTGGGGTATATCAGTGTGTTACAGTGAGGGGTGTTGGGACATATCAGAGTGCTACAGTGAGGGGTATTGGGACATATCAGAGTGTTACAGAGAGGGGTGTGGGATAAATCAGAGAGTGTTACAGTGAGGTGTGTGGTGTATTTCAGAGTGTTACAGTGAGGGGTGTGGGATATATCAGAGTGTTACAGTGAGGGGTTTGTGATATATCAGAGTGTTACAGTGAGGGGTGTGGGGTATATCGGAGAGTGTTACAGTGAGGGGTGTGGGGTATATCAGAGTGTTACAGTGAGGGGTGTGGGGTAGATCAGAGTGTTATAGTGAGGAGAGTGGGGTATATCAGAGTGTTACAGTGAGGTGTGTGGGGTATATCAGAGTGTTACAGTGAGAGGTGTGGGGTATATCAGAGTGTTACAGTCAGGGGTGTGGGGTATATCAGAGTGTTACAGTGAGTGGTGTGGGGTACATCAGAGTGTTACAGTGAGGGGTGTGGGGTATATCAGAGTGTTACAGTGAGGGGTGTGGGATATATCAGTGTTACAGTGAGGGGTGTGGGGTTTATCAGAGTGTTACAGTGACGGGTGTGGGGTATATCAGAGATTGTTACAGTGAGGGGTGTGGCGTATATCAGAGTGTTACAGTGAGGGGTGTGGGATATATCAGTGTTACAGTGAGGGGTGTGGGGTATATCAGAGTGTTACAGTGAGGGGTGTGAGGTATATCAGTGTGTTACAGTGAGGGGTGTTGGGATATATCAGTGTTACAGTGAGGGGTGTGGGGTATATCAGTGTTACAGTGAGGGGTGTAGGGTATATCAGTGTTACAGTGAGGGGTGTGGGGTATATCAGTGTTACAGTGAGGGCTGTGGGGTATTTCAGAGTGTTACAGTGAGGGGTGTGGCGTTTATCAGAGTGTTACAGTGAGCGGTGTGGGGTATATCAGTGTTGCAGTGAGGGGTGTGGGGTATATCAGAGTGTTACAGTGAGGGCTGTGGGGTATTTCAGAGTGTTACAGTGAGGGGTGTGGGGTATTTCAGAGTGTTACAGTGAGGGCTGTGGGGTGTTTCAGAGTGTTACAGTGAGGGGTGTTGGGTATATCAGAGTGTTACAGTGAGGGGTGTGGGATATATCAGTGTTACAGTGAGGGGTGTGGGGAATATCAGAGTGTTACAGTGAGGGGTGTGGAGTATATCAGAGTGTTACAGTGAGGGGTGTGGGGTATATCAGTGTTACAGTGAGGGGTCTGGGATATATCAGAGTGTTACAGTGAGGGGTGTGGAGTATATCAGAGTGTTACAGTGAGGGGTGTGGGATATATCAGTGTTACTGTGAGGGGTGTGGGGTATATCAGAGTGTTACAGTGAGGGGTGTGTAGGTATATCAGAGAGTGTTACAATGAGGGGTGTGGGATATATCAGTGTTACAGTGAGGCGTGTGGGGTATATCAGTGTTACAGTGAGGGGTGTGGGGTATATCAGAGTGTGACAGTGAGGGGTGTGGGGTATATCAGTGTTACAGTGAGGGGTGTGGGATATATCAGAGTGTTACAGTGAGGGGTGTGGGGTATATCAGAGTGTTACAGTGAGGGGTGTGGGGTATATCAGAGTGTTACAGTGAGGGGTGTGTAGGTATATCAGAGAGTGTTACAATGAGGGGTGTGGGATATATCAGTGTTACAGTGAGGGGTGTGGGGTATATCAGAGTGTTACAGTGAGGCGTGTGGGGTATATCAGTGTTACAGTGAGGGGTGTGGGGTATATCAGAGTGTTACAGTGAGGGGTGTGGGGTATATCAGTGTTACAGTGAGGGGTGTGGGATATATCAGAGTGTTACAGTGAGGGGTGTGGGGTATATCAGAGTGTTACAGTGAGGGGTGTGGGGTATATCAGAGTGTTACAGTGAGGTGTGTGGGGTATTTCAGAGTGTTACAGTGAGGGATGTGGGGTATATCAGAGAGTGTTACAGTGAGGGGTGTGGGGTATATCAGAGTGTTACAGTGAGGGGTGTGGGGTATATCAGAGTGTTATAGTGAGGGGTGTGGGATATATCAGAGTGTTACAGTGAGGGGTGAGGGGTATATCAGACTGTTACAGTGAGGGGTGTGGGGAATATCAGAGTGTTACAGTGAGGTGTGTGGGGTATAACAGAGTGTTACAGTGAGGGGTGTGGGGTATATCAGAGTGTTACAGTGAGGGGTGTGGGGTATATCGGATTGTTACAATGAGGGGCGTGGGATATATCAGAGTGTTACAGTGAGGGGTGTGGGGTATATCAGAGTGTTACAGTGAGGGGTGTGGGGTATATCAGGGTGTTACAGTGAGGTGTGTGGGGTATATCAGAGTGTTACAGTGAGGCCTGTGGTGTATTTAAGAGTGTTACAGTGTGGGCTGTGGGATATGTCAGAGAGTGTAACAGTGAGAGGTGTGGGGTATATCAGAGTGTTACAGTGAGGGGTGTGGGATATATCAGAGTGTTACAGTGAGGGGTGTGGGGTATTTCAGAGTGTTACAGTGAGGGGTGTGGGATATATCAGTGTTACAGTGAAGGGTGTGGGGTAGATCAGAGTGTTACAGTAAGTGGTGTGGGGTACATCAGAGTGTTACAGTGAGAGGTGTGGGGTATATCAGAGTGTTACAGTGAGGGGTGTGGGGTATATCAGAGTGTTACAGTGAGTGGTGTGGGGTACATCAGAGTGTTACAGTGAGAGGTGTGGGGTATTTCAGAGTGTTACAGTGAGGGGTGTGGGGTATTTCAGAGTGTTAAAGTGAGGGGTGTGGGATATATCAGTGTTACAGTGAAGGGTGTGGGGTAGATCAGAGTGTTACAGTAAGTGGTGTGGGGTACATCAGAGTGTTACAGTGAGAGGTGTGGGGTATATCAGAGTGTTACAGTGAGGGGTGTGGGGTATATCAGAGTGTTACAGTGAGTGGTGTGGGGTACATCAGAGTGTTACAGTGAGGGGTGTGGGGTATATCAGAGTGTTACAGTGAGGGGTGTGGGATATATCAGTGTTACAGTGAGGGGTGTGGGGTATATCAGAGTGTTACCATGAGGGGTGTGGGGTATATCAGAGTGTTACGGTGAGTTTGTGGGATATGTCAGAGTGTAACAGTGAGAGGTGTCGGGTATATCAGAGTGTTACAGTGAGGGGTGTGGGGTTTATCAGAGTGTTACAGTGAGGGGTGTGGGGTATATCAGTGTTACAGTGAGGGGTGTGGGGTATATCAGTGTTACAGTGACGCGTGTGGGGTATATCAGAGAGTGTTACAGTGAGGGGTGTGGCGTATATCAGAGTGTTACAGTGAGGGGTGTGGGATATATCAGTGTTACAGTGAAGGGTGTGGGGTATATCAGAGTGTTACAGTGAGGGGTGTGAGGTATTTCAGTGTGTTACAGTGAGGGGTGTTGGGATATATCAGTGTTACAGTGAGGGGTGTGGGGTATATCAGTGTTACAGTGAGGGGTGTGGGGTATATCAGTGTTACAGTGAGGGGTGTGGGGTATATCAGTGTTACAGTGAGGGCTGTGGGGTATTTCAGAGTGTTACAGTGAGGGGTGTGGGATATATCAGTGTGTTACAGTGAGGGGTGTGGGGTATATCAGTGTTACAGTGAGGGGTGTGGGGTATATCAGTGTTACAGTGAGGGCTGTGGGGTATTTCAGAGTGTTACAGTGAGGGGTGTGGGGTTTATCAGAGTGGTACAGTGAGGGGTGTGGGGTATATCAGAGTGTTACAGTGAGGGCTGTGGGGTATTTCAGAGTGTTACAGTGAGGGGTGTGGGGTATTTCAGAGTGTTACAGTGAGGGCTGTGGGGTATATCAGAGTGTTACAGTGAGGGGTGTGGGATATATCAGTGTTACAGTGAGGGGTGTGGGGTATATCAGAGTGTTACAGTGAGGGGTGTGGAGTATATCAGAGTGTTACAGTGAGGGGTGTGGGGTATATCAGTGTTACAGTGAGGGGTGTGGGATATATCAGAGTGTTACAGTGAGGGGTGTGGGGTATATCAGAGTGTTACAGTGAGGGGTGTGGGGTATATCAGAGTGTTACAGTGAGGGGTGTGGGTTATATCAGAGTGTTACAGTGAGGGGTGTGGGGTATATCAGAGTGTTACAGTGAGGGGTGTGGGATATATCAGTGTTACAGTGAGGGGTGTGGGGTATATCAGAGTGTTACAGTGAGGGGTGTGGAGTATATCAGAGTGTTACAGTGAGGGGTGTGGGGTATATCAGTGTTACAGTGAGGGGTGTGGGATATATCAGTGTTACAGTGAGGGGTGTGGGGTATATCAGAGTGTTACAGTGAGGGGTGTGGGGGTATATCAGAGGGTGTTACAATGAGGGATGTGGGCTATATCAGTGTTACAGTGAGGGGTGTGGGGTATATCAGTGTTACAGTGAGGGGTGTGGGGTATATCAGTGTTACAGTGAGGGGTGTGGGGTATATCAGAGTGTGACAGTGAGGGGGTGGGATATATCAGAGTGTTACAGTGAGGGGTGTGGGGTATATCAGAGTGTTACAGTGAGGGGTGTGGGGTATATCAGTGTGTTACAGTGAGGGGGTGGGATATATCAGAGTGTTACAGTGAGGGGTGTGGGGTATATCAGAGAGAGTTACAGTGAGGGGTGTGGGGTATATCAGAGTGTGACAGTGAGGGGTATGGGGTATATCAGAGTGTTACAGTGAGGGGTGTGTGGTATATCAGAGTGTTACAGTGAGCGGTGTGGGACATATCAGAGTGTTACAGTGAGGGGTGTGGGATATATCAGAGTGTTACAGTGAGGGGTGTGGGGTATATCAGAGTGTTACAGTGAGGGGTGTGGGGTATATCAGAGTGTTACAGTGAGGGGTGTGGGATATATCAGAGTGTCACAGTGAGGGGTGTGGGGTATATCAGTGTGTTACAGTGAGGGGTGTTGGGACATATCAGAGTGCTACAGTGAGGGGTATTGGGACATATCAGAGTGTTACAGAGAGGGGTGTGGGATAAATCAGAGAGTGTTACAGTGAGGTGTGTGGTGTATTTCAGAGTGTTACAGTGAGGGGTGTG
This sequence comes from Scyliorhinus torazame, assembly GCF_047496885.1. Classification (NCBI taxonomy): domain Eukaryota; kingdom Metazoa; phylum Chordata; class Chondrichthyes; order Carcharhiniformes; family Scyliorhinidae; genus Scyliorhinus; species Scyliorhinus torazame. Next base: position 23,169,390 of record NC_092737.1, read on the forward strand.
GGATATATCAGAGTGTTACAGTGAGGGGTTTGTGATATATCAGAGTGTTACAGTGAGGGGTGTGGGGTATATCGGAGAGTGTTACAGTGAGGGGTGTGGGGTATATCAGAGTGTTACAGTGAGGGGTGTGGGGTAGATCAGACTGTTACAGTCAGGGGTGTGGGGTATATCAGAGTGTTACAGTGAGTGGTGTGGGGTACATCAGAGTGTTACAGTGAGGGGTGTGGGGTATATCAGAGTGTTACAGTGAGGGGTGTGGGATATATCAGTGTTACAGTGAGGGGTGTGGGGTTTATCAGAGTGTTACAGTGACGGGTGTGGGGTATATCAGAGATTGTTACAGTGAGGGGTGTGGCGTATATCAGAGTGTTACAGTGAGGGGTGTGGGATATATCAGTGTTACAGTGAGGGGTGTGGGGTATATCAGAGTGTTACAGTGAGGGGTGTGAGGTATATCAGTGTGTTACAGTGAGGGGTGTTGGGATATATCAGTGTTACAGTGAGGGGTGTGGGGTATATCAGTGTTACAGTGAGGGGTGTAGGGTATATCAGTGTTACAGTGAGGGGTGTGGGGTATATCAGTGTTACAGTGAGGGCTGTGGGGTATTTCAGAGTGTTACAGTGAGGGGTGTGGCGTTTATCAGAGTGTTACAGTGAGCGGTGTGGGGTATATCAGTGTTGCAGTGAGGGGTGTGTGGTATATCAGAGTGTTACAGTGAGGGCTGTGGGGTATTTCAGAGTGTTACAGTGAGGGGTGTGGGGTATTTCAGAGTGTTACAGTGAGGGCTGTGGGGTGTTTCAGAGTGTTACAGTGAGGGGTGTTGGGTATATCAGAGTGTTACAGTGAGGGGTGTGGGATATATCAGTGTTACAGTGAGGGGTGTGGGGAATATCAGAGTGTTACAGTGAGGGGTGTGGAGTATATCAGAGTGTTACAGTGAGGGGTGTGGGGTATATCAGTGTTACAGTGAGGGGTCTGGGATATATCAGAGTGTTACAGTGAGGGGTGTGGAGTATATCAGAGTGTTACAGTGAGGGGTGTGGGATATATCAGTGTTACTGTGAGGGGTGTGGGGTATATCAGAGTGTTACAGTGAGGGGTGTGTAGGTATATCAGAGAGTGTTACAATGAGGGGTGTGGGATATATCAGTGTTACAGTGAGGCGTGTGGGGTATATCAGTGTTACAGTGAGGGGTGTGGGGTATATCAGAGTGTGACAGTGAGGGGTGTGGGGTATATCAGTGTTACAGTGAGGGGTGTGGGATATATCAGAGTGTTACAGTGAGGGGTGTGGGGTATATCAGAGTGTTACAGTGAGGGGTGTGGGGTATATCAGAGTGTTACAGTGAGGGGTGTGTAGGTATATCAGAGAGTGTTACAATGAGGGGTGTGGGATATATCAGTGTTACAGTGAGGCGTGTGGGGTATATCAGTGTTACAGTGAGGGGTGTGGGGTATATCAGAGTGTTACAGTGAGGGGTGTGGGGTATATCAGTGTTACAGTGAGGGGTGTGGGATATATCAGAGTGTTACAGTGAGGGGTGAGGGGTATATCAGACTGTTACAGTGAGGGGTGTGGAGTATATCAGAGTGTTACAGTGAGGGGTGTGGGGTATATCAGTGTTACAGTGAGGGGTCTGGGATATATCAGAGTGTTACAGTGAGGGGTGTGGAGTATATCAGAGTGTTACAGTGAGGGGTGTGGGATATATCAGTGTTACTGTGAGGGGTGTGGGGTATATCAGAGTGTTACAGTGAGGGGTGTGTAGGTATATCAGAGAGTGTTACAATGAGGGGTGTGGGATATATCAGTGTTACAGTGAGGCGTGTGGGGTATATCAGTGTTACAGTGAGGGGTGTGGGGTATATCAGAGTGTGACAGTGAGGGGTGTGGGGTATATCAGTGTTACAGTGAGGGGTGTGGGATATATCAGAGTGTTACAGTGAGGGGTGTGGGGTATATCAGAGTGTTACAGTGAGGGGTGTGGGGTATATCAGAGTGTTACAGTGAGGGGTGTGTAGGTATATCAGAGAGTGTTACAATGAGGGGTGTGGGATATATCAGTGTTACAGTGAGGCGTGTGGGGTATATCAGTGTTACAGTGAGGGGTGTGGGGTATATCAGAGTGTTACAGTGAGGGGTGTGGGGTATATCAGTGTTACAGTGAGGGGTGTGGGATATATCAGAGTGTTACAGTGAGGGGTGAGGGGTATATCAGACTGTTACAGTGAGGGGTGTGGGGAATATCAGAGTGTTACAGTGAGGTGTGTGGGGTATTTCAGAGTGTTACAGTGAGGGATGTGGGGTATATCAGAGAGTGTTACAGTGAGGGGTGTGGGGTATATCAGAGTGTTACAGTGAGGGGTGTGGGGTATATCAGAGTGTTATAGTGAGGGGTGTGGGATATATCAGAGTGTTACAGTGAGGGGTGAGGGGTATATCAGACTGTTACAGTGAGGGGTGTGGGGAATATCAGAGTGTTACAGTGAGGTGTGTGGGGTATAACAGAGTGTTACAGTGAGGGGTGTGGGGTATATCAGAGTGTTACAGTGAGGGGTGTGGGGTATATCGGATTGTTACAATGAGGGGCGTGGGATATATCAGAGTGTTACAGTGAGGGGTGTGGGGTATATCAGAGTGTTACAGTGAGGGGTGTGGGGTATATCAGGGTGTTACAGTGAGGTGTGTGGGGTATATCAGAGTGTTACAGTGAGGCCTGTGGTGTATTTAAGAGTGTTACAGTGTGGGCTGTGGGATATGTCAGAGAGTGTAACAGTGAGAGGTGTGGGGTATATCAGAGTGTTACAGTGAGGGGTGTGGGATATATCAGAGTGTTACAGTGAGGGGTGTGGGGTATTTCAGAGTGTTACAGTGAGGGGTGTGGGATATATCAGTGTTACAGTGAAGGGTGTGGGGTAGATCAGAGTGTTACAGTAAGTGGTGTGGGGTACATCAGAGTGTTACAGTGAGAGGTGTGGGGTATATCAGAGTGTTACAGTGAGGGGTGTGGGGTATATCAGAGTGTTACAGTGAGTGGTGTGGGGTACATCAGAGTGTTACAGTGAGAGGTGTGGGGTATTTCAGAGTGTTACAGTGAGGGGTGTGGGGTATTTCAGAGTGTTACAGTGAGGGGTGTGGGATATATCAGTGTTACAGTGAAGGGTGTGGGGTAGATCAGAGTGTTACAGTAAGTGGTGTGGGGTACATCAGAGTGTTACAGTGAGAGGTGTGGGGTATATCAGAGTGTTACAGTGAGGGGTGTGGGGTATATCAGAGTGTTACAGTGAGTGGTGTGGGGTACATCAGAGTGTTACAGTGAGGGGTGTGGGGTATATCAGAGTGTTACAGTGAGGGGTGTGGGATATATCAGTGTTACAGTGAGGGGTGTGGGGTATATCAGAGTGTTACCATGAGGGGTGTGGGGTATATCAGAGTGTTACGGTGAGTTTGTGGGATATGTCAGAGTGTAACAGTGAGAGGTGTCGGGTATATCAGAGTGTTACAGTGAGGGGTGTGGGGTTTATCAGAGTGTTACAGTGAGGGGTGTGGGGTATATCAGTGTTACAGTGAGGGGTGTGGGGTATATCAGTGTTACAGTGACGCGTGTGGGGTATATCAGAGAGTGTTACAGTGAGGGGTGTGGCGTATATCAGAGTGTTACAGTGAGGGGTGTGGGATATATCAGTGTTACAGTGAAGGGTGTGGGGTATATCAGAGTGTTACAGTGAGGGGTGTGAGGTATTTCAGTGTGTTACAGTGAGGGGTGTTGGGATATATCAGTGTTACAGTGAGGGGTGTGGGGTATATCAGTGTTACAGTGAGGGGTGTGGGGTATATCAGTGTTACAGTGAGGGGTGTGGGGTATATCAGTGTTACAGTGAGGGCTGTGGGGTATTTCAGAGTGTTACAGTGAGGGGTGTGGGATATATCAGTGTGTTACAGTGAGGGGTGTGGGGTATATCAGTGTTACAGTGAGGGGTGTGGGGTATATCAGTGTTACAGTGAGGGCTGTGGGGTATTTCAGAGTGTTACAGTGAGGGGTGTGGGGTTTATCAGAGTGGTACAGTGAGGGGTGTGGGGTATATCAGAGTGTTACAGTGAGGGCTGTGGGGTATTTCAGAGTGTTACAGTGAGGGGTGTGGGGTATTTCAGAGTGTTACAGTGAGGGCTGTGGGGTATATCAGAGTGTTACAGTGAGGGGTGTGGGATATATCAGTGTTACAGTGAGGGGTGTGGGGTATATCAGAGTGTTACAGTGAGGGGTGTGGAGTATATCAGAGTGTTACAGTGAGGGGTGTGGGGTATATCAGTGTTACAGTGAGGGGTGTGGGATATATCAGAGTGTTACAGTGAGGGGTGTGGGGTATATCAGAGTGTTACAGTGAGGGGTGTGGGGTATATCAGAGTGTTACAGTGAGGGGTGTGGGGTATATCAGAGTGTTACAGTGAGGGGTGTGGGGTATATCAGAGTGTTACAGTGAGGGGTGTGGGATATATCAGTGTTACAGTGAGGGGTGTGGGGTATATCAGAGTGTTACAGTGAGGGGTGTGGAGTATATCAGAGTGTTACAGTGAGGGGTGTGGGGTATATCAGTGTTACAGTGAGGGGTGTGGGATATATCAGTGTTACAGTGAGGGGTGTGGGGTATATCAGAGTGTTACAGTGAGGGGTGTGGGGGTATATCAGAGGGTGTTACAATGAGGGATGTGGGCTATATCAGTGTTACAGTGAGGGGTGTGGGGTATATCAGTGTTACAGTGAGGGGTGTGGGGTATATCAGTGTTACAGTGAGGGGTGTGGGGTATATCAGAGTGTGACAGTGAGGGGGTGGGATATATCAGAGTGTTACAGTGAGGGGTGTGGGGTATATCAGAGTGTTACAGTGAGGGGTGTGGGGTATATCAGTGTGTTACAGTGAGGGGGTGGGATATATCAGAGTGTTACAGTGAGGGGTGTGGGGTATATCAGAGAGAGTTACAGTGAGGGGTGTGGGGTATATCAGAGTGTGACAGTGAGGGGTATGGGGTATATCAGAGTGTTACAGTGAGGGGTGTGTGGTATATCAGAGTGTTACAGTGAGCGGTGTGGGGTATATCAGAGTGTTACAGTGAGGGGTGTGGGGAATATCAGAGTGTTACAGTGAGGGGTGTGGGGTATATCAGAGTGTTACAGTGAGGGGTGTGGGGTATATCAGAGTGTTACAGTGAGGGGTGTGGGATATATCAGAGTGTCACAGTGAGGGGTGTGGGGTATATCAGTGTGTTACAGTGAGGGGTGTTGGGACATATCAGAGTGCTACAGTGAGGGGTATTGGGACATATCAGAGTGTTACAGAGAGGGGTGTGGGATAAATCAGAGAGTGTTACAGTGAGGTGTGTGGTGTATTTCAGAGTGTTACAGTGAGGGGTGTGGGATATATCAGAGTGTTACAGTGAGGGGTTTGTGATATATCAGAGTGTTACAGTGAGGGGTGTGGGGTATATCGGAGAGTGTTACAGTGAGGGGTGTGGGGTATATCAGAGTGTTACAGTGAGGGGTGTGGGGTAGATCAGACTGTTACAGTGAGGAGAGTGGGGTATATCAGAGTGTTACAGTGAGGTGTGTGGGGTATATCAGAGTGTTACAGTGAGGTGTGTGGGGTATATCAGAGTATTACAGTGAGGGGCGTGGGGTATATCAGAGTGTTACAGTGAGGGGTGTTGGGATATATCAGTGTTACAGTGAGGGGTGTGGGATAATTTAAATTGTTACAGTGTGGGGTGTGGGATATATCAGTGTTACAGTGAGGGGTGTGGGGTATATCAGTGTTACAGTGAGGGGTGTGGGGTATATCGGATTGTAACAGTGAGGGGTGTGGAGTATATCAGAGTGTTACAGTGAGGGGTGTGGGGTATATGAGTGTTACAGTGAGGGGTGTGGGGTATATCAGAGTGTTACAGTGAGGTGTGTGGGGTATATCAGAGTGTTACAGTGAGGCCTGTGGTGTATTTAAGAGTGTTACAGTAAGGGCTGTGGGATATATCAGAGAGTGTAACAGTGAGGGGTGTGGGGTATATCAGAGTGTTACATTGAGGGGTGTGGAGTATATCAGAGTGTTACAGTGAGGGGTGTGGGGTATATCAGTGTTACAGTGAGGGGTGTGGGGTATTTCAGAGTGTTACAGTGAGGGGTGTGGGGTATTTCAGACTGTTACAGTGAGGGGTGTGGGGTATATCAGAGTGTTATAGTGAGTGGTGTGGGGTACATCAGAGTGTTACAGTGAGAGGTGTGGGGTATATCAGAGTGTTACAGTGAGGGGTGTGGGATATATCAGAGTGTTACAGTGAGGGGTGTGGGATATATCAGTGTTACAGTGAGGAGTGTGGGGTAGATCAGAGTGTTACAGTGAGGGGTGTGGGGTATATCAGAGTGTTACATTGAAGGTGTGGGGTATCTCAGAGTGTTACAGTGAAGGGTGTGGGGTATATCAGTGTTACAGTGAGGGGTGTGGGGTATATCAGAGTGTTACAGTGAGGGCTGTGGGGTATTTCAGAGTGTTACAGTGAGGGGTGTGGGGTTTATCAGAGTGTTACAGTGAGGGGTGTGGGGTATATCAGAGTGTTACAGTGAGGGGTGTGGGGTATATCAGAGTGTTACAGTGAGGGCTGTGGGGTATTTCAGAGTGTTACAGTGAGGGGTGTGGAGTATATCAGAGTGTTACAGTGAGGGGTGTGGGATATATCAGTGTTACAGTGAGGGGTGTGGGGTATATCAGAGTGTTACAGTGAGGGGTGTGGGGGTATATCAGAGAGTGTTACAATGAGGGGTGTGGGATATATCAGTGTTACAGTGAGGGGTGTGGGGTATATCAGTGTTACAGTGAGGGGTGTGGGGTATATCAGAGTGTGACAGTGAGGGGGTGGGATATATCAGAGTGTTACAGTGAGGGGTGTGGGGTATATCAGAGTGCTACAGTGAGGGGTGTGGGGTATATCAGAGTGTTACAGTGAGGTGTGTGGGGTATTTCAGAGTGTTACAGTGAGGTGTGTGGGGTATATCAGAGTGTTGCAGTGAGGGGTGCGGGGTATATCAGAGAGTGTTACATTGAGGGGTGTGGGGTATATCAGAGTGTTACAGTGAGAGGTGTGGGGTATATCAGAGTGTTACAGTGAGGGGTATGGGGTATATCAGAGTGTTACAGTGAGGAGTGTGTGTTATTTCAGAATGTTACATGGAGGGGTGTCGGGTATATCAGAGTGGTACAGTGAGGGGTGTGGGGTATATCAGAGTGTTACAGTTAGGGTTGTGGGGTATATCAGAGTGATACTGTGAGGTATGTGGGGTATATCAGAGTGTTACAGTGAGGGGCGTGGGATATACCAGAGTGTTACAGTGAGGGGTGTGGGGTATATCAGAGTGTTACAGTGAGGGGTGTGGGGTATATCAGTGTTACAGTGAGGGGCGTGGGATATATCAGAGTGTTACAGTGAGGAGTGTGGGGTAGATCAGAGTATTACAGTGAGGGGTGTGGGGTATTTCAGAATGGTACAGAGAGGGGTGTGGGGTATATCAGAGTGTTACAGTGAGGGGCGTGGGATATACCAGAGTGTTACAGTGAGGGGTGTGGGGTATATCAGAGTGTTACAGTGAGGGGTGTGGGGTATATCAGTGTTACAGTGAGGGGCGTGGGATATATCAGAGTGTTACAGTGAGGAGTGTGGGGTATATCAGAGTATTACAGTGAGGGGTGTGGGATATATCAGAGTGTCACAGTGAGGTGTGTGGGGTATATCAGAGTGTTACAGTGAGGTTGTGGGATATATCAGAGTGTTACAGTGAGGGGTGTGTGATATATCAGAGTGTTACAGTGAGGGGTGTCGGGTATATCAGAGTGTTACAGTGAGGGGTGTGGGGTATATCAAAGTGTTACAGTGAGGGGCGTGGCGTTTATCAGAGCTTTACAGTGAGGGGTGTGGGATATATCAGTGTTACAGTGAGGGGTGTGGGGTATATCAGAGTGTTACAGTGAGGAGTGTGGGGTATATCAGAGTGTTTCTGTGAGGTGTGTGGGGTATATCAGAGAGTGTTACAGTGAGGGGTGTGGGGTATATCAGAGTGTTACAGTGAGGGGTGCGGCATATATCAGAGTGTTACAGTGAGGGGTGTGGGGTATATCAGAGTGTTACAATGAGGGGCGTGGGGTATATCAGTGTTACAGTGAGGGGTGTGGGGTATATCAGAATGTTACAGTGAGGGGTGTGTGGTATATCAGAGTGTTACAGTGAGGTTGTGGGATATGTCAGAGTGTAACAGTGAGAGGTGTCGGGTATATCAGAGTATTACAGTGAGGAGTGTGGGGTATATCAAAGTGTTACAGCGAGGGGCGTGGCGTTTATCAGAGCGTTACAGTGAGGGGTGTGGGGTATTTCAGAGTGTTACCGTGAGGGGTGTGGGGTATATCAGTGTTACAGTGAGGGGCGTGGCGTTTATCAGAGCGTTACAGTGAGGGGTGTGGGGTATTTCAGAGTGTTACAGTGAGCGGTGTGGGGTATATCAGATTGTTACAGTGTGGGGTGTGGGATATATCAGATTGTTACAGTGTGGGGTGTGGGATATATCAGTGTTACAGTGAGGGGTGTAGGGTATATCAGTGTTACAGTGAGGGGTGTGGGGTATATCAGTGTTACAGTGAGGGGTGTGGGGTATATCGGATTGTTACAGTGAGGGGCGTGGGATATATCAGAGTGTTACAGTGAGGGGTGTGAGGTATATCAGAGTGTTACAGTGAGGGGTGTGGAGTATATCAGAGTGTTACAGTGAGGGGTGTGGGGTATATCTGTGTTACAGTGAGGGGCGTGGGATATATCCGAGTGTTACAGTGAGGAGTGTGGGGTATATCAGAGTATTACAGTGAGGGGTGTGGGGTATTTCAGAATGTTACAGTGAGGGGTGTGTGGTATATCAGAGTGTTACAGTGAGGTTGTGGGATATGTCAGAGTGTAACAGTGAGAGGTGTCGGGTATATCAGAGTGTTACAGTGAGGGGTGTGGGGTTTATCAGAGTGTTACAGTGAGGGGTGTGGGGTATATCAAAGTGTTACAGTGAGGGGCGTGGGATATATCAAAGTGTTACAGTGAGGGGCGTGGCGTTTATCAGAGCTTTACAGTGAGGGGTGTGGGGTATTTCAGAGTGTTACAGTGAGCGGTGCGGCATATATCAGAGTGTTACAGTGAGGAGTGTGGGGTATTTCAGAGTGTTTCTGTGAGGTGTGTGTGGTATATCAGAGTGTTACAGTGAGGTTGTGGGATATGTCAGAGTGTAACAGTGAGAGGTGTCGGGTATATCAGAGTGTTACAGTGAGGGTTGTGGGGTATATCAGAGTGTTACAGTGAGGGGCGTGGGATATATCAAAGTGTTACAGCGAGGGGCGTGGCGTTTATCAGAGCGTTACAGTGAGGGGTGTGGGGTATTTCAGAGTGTTACAGTGAGCGGTGTGGGGAATATCAGATTGTTACATGTGGGGTGTGGGATATATCAGAGTGTTACAGTGAGGGGTGTGGGGTATATCAGAGTGTAACAGTGAGAGGTGTCGGGTATATCAGAGTGTTACAGTGAGGGTTGTGGGGTTTATCAGAGTGTTACAGTGAGGGGTGTGGGGTATATCAGAGTGTTACAGTGAGGGGCGTGGGATATATCAAAGTGTTACAGCGAGGGGCGTGGCGTTTATCAGAGCGTTACAGTGAGGGGTGTGGGGTATTTCAGAGTGTTACAGTGAGCGGTGTGGGGAATATCAGATTGTTACATGTGGGGTGTGGGATATATCAGATTGTTACAGTGTGGGGTGTGGGATATATCAGTGTTACAGTGAGGGGTGTAGGGTATATCAGTGTTACAGTGAGGGGTGTGGGGTATATCAGTGTTACAGTGAGGGGTGTGGGTTATATCGGATTGTTACAGTGAGGGGCATGGGATATATCAGAGTGTTACAGTGAGGGGTGTGAGGTATATCAGAGTGTTACAGTGAGGGGTGTGGAGTATATCAGAGAGTGTTGCAGTGAGGGGTGTGGGGTATAATATCAGTGTTACAGTGAGGTGTGTGGGGTATTTCAGAGTGTTACAGTGAGGGGTGTGGGGTATTTCAGAGTGTTACAGTGAGGGGTGTGGGATATATCAGTGTTACAGTGAGGGGTGTGGGGTATATCAGAGTGTTACAGTGAGTGGTGTGGGGTACATCAGAGTGTTACAGTGAGGGGTGTGGGTAATATCAGTGTTATAGTGAGGACTGTGGGGTATATCAGAGTGTTACAGTGAGGGGTGTGGGGTATATCAGAGAGTGTTACATTGAGGGCTGTGGGGTATTTCAGAGTGTTACAGTGAGGGGTGTGGGGTATATCAGAGTGTTACAGTGAGGGGTGTGGAGTATATCAGAGTGTTACAGTGAGGGGTGTGGGGTATATCTGTGTTACAGTGAGGGGCGTGGGATATATCCGAGTGTTACAGTGAGGAGTGTGGGGTATATCAGAGTATTACAGTGAGGGGTGTGGGGTATTTCAGAATGTTACAGTGAGGGGTGTGTGGTATATCAGAGTGTTACAGTGAGGTTGTGGGATATGTCAGAGTGTAACAGTGAGAGGTGTCGGGTATATCAGAGTGTTACAGTGAGGGGTGTGGGGTTTATCAGAGTGTTACAGTGAGGGGTGTGGGGTATATCAAAGTGTTACAGTGAGGGGCGTGGGATATATCAAAGTGTTACAGTGAGGGGCGTGGCGTTTATCAGAGCTTTACAGTGAGGGGTGTGGGGTATTTCAGAGTGTTTCTGTGAGGTGTGTGTGGTATATCAGAGTGTTACAGTGAGGTTGTGGGATATGTCAGAGTGTAACAGTGAGAGGTGTCGGGTATATCAGAGTGTTACAGTGAGGGTTGTGGGGTATATCAGAGTGTTACAGTGAGGGGCGTGGGATATATCAAAGTGTTACAGCGAGGGGCGTGGCGTTTATCAGAGCGTTACAGTGAGGGGTGTGGGGTATTTCAGAGTGTTACAGTGAGCGGTGTGGGGAATATCAGATTGTTACATGTGGGGTGTGGGATATATCAGAGTGTTACAGTGATGTGTGTGGGGTATATCAGAGTGTTACAGTGAGGGCTGTGGGGTATTTCAGAGTGTTACAGTGAGGGCTGTGGGGTATATCAGAGTGTTACAGTGAGGGGTGTGGAGTATATCAGAGTGTTACAGTGAGGGGTGTGGGGTATATCAGAGTGTTACAGTGAGGGGTGTGGCATATATCAGAATGTTACAGTGAGGGGTGTGGGGTATATCAGTGTTACAGTGAGGGCTGTGGGGTATTTCAGAGTTACAGTGAGTGTTATGGGGTATATCAGAATGTTACAGTGAGGGGTGTGGGATATATCAGAGAGTGTTACAGTGAGGGGTGTGGGGTATATCAGTGTTACAGTGAGGGGTGTGGGGTATATCAGAGTGTTACAGTGAGGGGTGTGGGGTATATCAGAGTGTTACAGTGAGGGGTGTGGGGTATATCAGAGTGTTACAGTGAGGGGTGTGGGTATATCAGAGTGTTACAGTGAGGGGTGTGGGGTATATCAGTGTTACAGTGAGGGGTGTGGGGTATATCAGTGTGTTACAGTGAGGGGTGTGGCATATATCAGAATGTTACAGTGAGGGGTGTGGCATATATCAGAATGTTACAGTGAGGGGTGTGGGGTATATCAGAGTGTTACAGTGAGGGGTGTGGGGTATATCAGAGTGTTACAGTGAGGAGGGTGGGATATATCAAAGTGTTACTGTGAGGGGCGTGGGGTATATCAGTGTTACAGTGAGGGGCGTGGCGTTTATCAGAGCGTTACAGTGAGGGGTATGGGGTATATCAGTGTTACAGTGAGGGGTGTGGGGTATATCAGAGTGTTACAGTGAGGGGTGTGGGGTATTTCAGAGTGTTATAGTGAGGGGTGTTTGGTATTTCAGAGTGTTTCTGTGAGGTGTGTGGGGTATATCAGTGTTACAGTGAGGGGTGTGGGGTATATCAGAGTGTTACAGTGAGGGGTGTGGGATATATCAGTGTTACAGTGAGGGGCGTGGGGTATATCACAGTGTTACAGTGAGGGGTGTGGGGTATATCAGAGTGTTACAGTGAGGAGTGTGGGGTATATCAGAGTGTTACAGTGATGTGTGTGGGGTATATCAGAGTGTTACAGTGAGGGCTGTGGGGTATTTCAGAGTGTTACAGTGAGGGCTGTGGGGTATTTCAGAGTGTTACAGTGAAGGTGTGTGGGGTATATCAGTGTTACAGTGAGGGGTGTGGGGTATATCAGAGTGTTACAGTGAGGGGTGTGGGGTATATCAGAGTGTTACAGTGAGGGCTGTGGGGTATATCAGAGTGTTACAGTGAGGGGTGTGGAGTATATCAGAGTGTTACAGTGAGGGGTGTGGGGTATATCAGAGTGTTACAGTGAGGGATGTGGCATATATCAGAATGTTACAGTGAGGGGTGTGGGGTATATCAGTGTTACAGTGAGTGTTATGGGCTATATCAGAATGTTACAGTGAGGGGTGTGGGGTATATCAGAGTTACAGTGAGTGTTATGGGGTATATCAGAATGTTACAGTGAGGGGTGTGGGGTATATCAGAGTGTTACAGTGAGGAGGGTGGGATATATCAAAGTGTTACAGTGAGGGGCGTGGCGTTTATCAGAGCGTTACAATGAGGGGTGTGGGGTTTATCAGAGTGTTACAGTGAGGGGTGTGTGGTACATCAGAGTGTTACAGTGAGGGGTGTGGGGTATTTCAGAGTGTTACAGTGAGGGGTGTTTGGTATTTCAGAGTGTTACAGTGAGGGGTGTGGGGTTATCAGAATGTTACAGTGAGGACTGTGGGGTATTTCAGAGTGTTACTGTGAGGTGTGTGGGGTATATCAGTGTTACAGTGAGGGGTGTGGGGTATATCAGAGTGTTACAGTGAGGGGTGTGGGATATATCAGTGTTACAGTGAGGGGTGTGGGGTATATCAGAGTGTTACTGTGAGGTGTGTGGTGTATATCAGTGTTATAGTGAGGTGTGTGGGGTATATTAGAGTGTTACAGTGACGGGTGTGGAGTATATCAGAGTGTTACAGTGAAGGCTGTGGGGTATTTCAGAGTGTTGCAGTGAGGGGTGTGGAGTATATCAGAGAGTGTTACAGTGAGGGGTGTGGGGTATATCAGTGTTACAGTGAGAGGTGTGGGATATATCAGAGTGTTACAGTGAGGGGTGTGGAGTATATCAGAGTGTTACAGTGAGGTTCTGGGATATGTCAGAGTGTTACAGTGAGGTGTGTGGGGTATATTAGAGTGTTAAAGTGAGGGGTGTGGAGTATATCAGAGTGTTACAGTGAGGGGTGTGGGGTATATCAGAGTGTTACAGTGAGGGGTGTGGGGTTTATCAGAGTGTTACAGTGAGGGCTGTGGGATATTTCAGAGTGTTACAGTGAGTACTGTGGGGTATTTCAGAGTGTTACAGTGAGGGGTGTGGGGTATATCAGTGTTACAGTGAGGGGTGTGGGGTATATCAGTGTTACAGTGAGGGCTGTGGGGTATATCAGAGTGTTTCAGTGAGGGCTGTGTGGTATATCAGAGTGTTACAGTGAGGTGTGTGGGATATATCAGAGTGTTACAGTGAGGGGTGTGGGATATATCAGAGTGTTACAGTGATGGGTATGGTGTATATCAGAGTGTTACCGTGAGGGGTGTGTGGTATATCAGAGTTTTACAGTGAGGTGTGTTGGGTATATCAGAGTGTTACTGTGAGGGGTGTGGGGTATATCAGAGAGTGTTACAGTGAGGGGTGTGGGGTATATCAGCGAGTGTTACAGTGAGGTGTGTGGGGTATATCAGAGTGTTACAGTGAGGGGTGTGGGGTATATCAGAGTCACAGTGAGGGGTGTGGGCTATATCAGCGAGTGTTACAGTGAGGTGTGTGGGGTATATCTGAGTGTTACAGTGAGGGGTGTGGGGTATATCAGAGTGATACTGTGAGGGGTGTGGGGTATATCAGAGTGTTACAATGAGGGGTTCGGGGCATATCAGAGTGTTACAGTGAGGGGTGTGGGGTATATCAGAGTGTTACAGTGAGGGGTGTGGGGTATATCAGAGTGTTACAATGAGGGGTGTGGGGTATATCAGAGTGTTACAGTGAGGGGTGTGGGGGATATCAGAGTGTGACAGTGAGGGGTGTGGGATATATCAGAGTGTCACAGTGAGGGGTGTGGGGTATATCAGCGTGTGACAGTGAGGGGTGTGGGATATATCAGAGTGTTACTGTGAGGGGTGTGGAGTATATCAGTGTTACAGTGAGGGGTGTGGTGTATATCAGAGTGTCACAGTGAGGGGTGTGGGGTATATCAGAGTGTTTCAGTGAGGGGTGTGGGGTATATCAGTGTCACAGTGAGGGGGGTGGGGTATATCAGAGTGTTACAGTGAGGGGTGTGGGGTATATCAGAGTGTCACAGTGAGGGGTGTGGGGTATATTAGAGTGTTACAGTGAGGGGTGTGGGGTATATCAGTGTTACAGTGAGGGGTGTGGGGTATATCAGTGTTACAGTGAGGGGTGTGGGGTATATCAGAGTGTTACAGTGAGGGGTGTGGGATATATCAGAGTGTTACAGTGAGGGGTGTGGGGTATATCAGTGTTACAGTGAGGGGTGTGGGGTATATCAGAGTGTTACAGTGAGGGGTGTGGGGTATATCAGAGTGTTACAGTGAGGGGTGTGGGATATATCAGAGTGTTTGTTACAGTGAGGGGTGTGGGGTATATCAGTGTTACAGTGAGGGGTGTGGGGTATATCAGAGTGTTTGTTACAGTGAGGGGTGTGGGGTATATCAGTGTTACAGTGAGGGGTGTGGGGTATATCAGAGTGTTACAGTGAGGGGTGTGGGGTATATCAGAGTGTTTGTTACAGTGAGGGGTGTGGGGTATATCAGTGTCACAGTGAGGAGTGTGGGGTATATCAGAGTGTTACAGTGAGGGGTGTGGGATATATCAGAGTGTTGCAGTGAGGGGTGTGAGGTATATCAGTGTTACAGTGAGGGGTGTGGGGTATATCAGAGAGTGTTACAGTGAGTGGTGTGGAGTATATCAGAGTGTTACAGTGAGTGGTGTGGGGTATATCAGAGAGTGTTACAGTGAGGGGTGTGGGGTATATCAGTGTTACAGTGAGGGGTGTGGGGTATATCAGAGTGTTACAGTGAGGGGTGTGGGGTATATCAGAGTGTTACAGTGAGGGGTGTGGGATATATCAGAGTGTTTGTTACAGTGAGGGGTGTGGGGTATATCAGTGTTACAGTGAGGGGTGTGGGGTATATCAGAGTGTTTGTTACAGTGAGGGGTGTGGGGTATATCAGTGTTACAGTGAGGGGTGTGGGGTATATCAGAGTGTTACAGTGAGGGGTGTGGGGTATATCAGAGTGTTTGTTACAGTGAGGGGTGTGGGGTATATCAGTGTCACAGTGAGGAGTGTGGGGTATATCAGAGTGTTACAGTGAGGGGTGTGGGATATATCAGAGTGTTGCAGTGAGGGGTGTGAGGTATATCAGTGTTACAGTGAGGGGTGTGGGGTATATCAGAGAGTGTTACAGTGAGTGGTGTGGAGTATATCAGAGTGTTACAGTGAGTGGTGTGGGGTATATCAGAGAGTGTTACAGTGAGGGGTGTGGGATATATCAGAGTGTTACAGTGAGGGGTGTGGGGGATATCAGAGAGTGTTACAGTGCGTGGTGTGGAGTATATCAGAGTGTTACAGTGAGTGGTGTGGGGTATATCAGAGTGTTACAGTGAGGGGTGTGGGATATATCAGAGTGTTACAGTGAGGGGTGTGTGGTATTTCAGAGAGTGTTACAGTGAGGGGTGTGGGGTATATCAGAGAGTGTTACAGTGAGGGGTGTGGGGTATATCAGTGTTACAGTGAGGGGTGTGGGATATATCAGAGTGTTACAGTGAGGGGTGTGGGGTATATCAGAGAGTGTTACAGTGAGGGGAGTGGGGTATATCAGAGTGTTGCAGTGAGGGGTGTGGGGTATATCAGAGTATTACAGTGAGGGGTGTGGGGTATATCAGAGAGTGTTACAGTGAGTGGTGTGGAGTATATCAGAGTGTTACAGTGAGGGGTGTGGGGAATATCAGAGAGTGTTACAGTGAGAGGTGTGGGGTATATCAGAGTGTTACAGTGAGAGGTGTGGGGGATATCAGAGAGTGTTACAGTGAGGGGTGTGGGGTATATCAGTGTTACAGTGAGGGGTGTGGGGTATATCAGTGTGTTACAGTGAGGGGTGTGGGGTATATCAGTGTTACAGTGAGTGGTGTGGGATATATCAGAGTGTTACAGTGAGGGGTGTGGGATATATCAGAGTGTTACAGTGAGGGGTGTGTGGTATTTCAGAGAGTGTTACAGTGAGGGGTGTGGGGTATATCAGTGTTACAGTGAGGGGTGTGGGATATATCAAAGTGTTACAGTGAGGGGTGTGGGGTATATCAGAGAGTGTTACAGTGAGGGGTGTGGGGTATATCAGAGAGTGTTACAGTGAGGGGTGTGGGGTATATCAGTGTTACAGTGAGGGGTGTGGGGTATATCAGAGTGTTACAGTGAGGGGTGTGGGGTATATTAATGTTACAGTGAGGTGTGTGGTGTATATCAGTGTTACAGTGAGGGGTGTGGGGTATATCAGAGTGTTACAGTGAGGGGTTTGGGGTATATCAGAGTGTTACAGTGAGGGGTGTGGGGTATATCAGTGTTACAGTGAAGGGTGTGGGGTATATCAGTGTTACAGTGAGTGGTGTGGGGTATATCAGAGTGTTACAGTGATGGGTGGGGAATATCAGAGAGTGTTTCAGTGAGGGGTGTGGGGTTTATCAGAGTGTTACAGTGAGGGGTGTGGGGTATATCAGAGTGTTACAGTGAGGGGTGTGGGGTATATCAGTGTTACAGTGAGGGGTGGGGAATATCAGAGTGTTACAGTGAGGGGTGGGGAATATCAGAGTGTTACAGTGAGGGGTGTGCTGTATATCAGAGTGTTAAAGTGAGGGGTGTGGGGTATATCAGTGTTACAGTGAGGGGTGTGGGGTATATCAGAGAGTGTTACAGTGAGGGGTGTGGGGAATATCAGAGTATTACAGTGAGGGGTGTGGGGTATATCAGAGAGTGTTTCAGTGAGGGGTGTGGGGTATATCAGTGTTACAGTGAGTGGTGTGGTGTATATCAGAGTGTTACAGTGAGGGGTGTGGGGTATATCAGTGTTACAGTGAGGGGTGTGGGGTATATCAGAGTGTTACAGTGAGGGGTGTGGGGTATATCAGAGTGTTACAGTGAGGGGTGTGGGGTATATCAGTGTTACAGTGAGGGGTGTGGGGTATATCAGTGTTTCAGTGAGGGGTGTGGTGTATATCAGAGTGTTACAGTGAGGGGTGTGGGGTATATCAGTGTTACAGTGAGGGGTGTGGGGTATATCAGTGTTACAGTGAGGGGTGTGGGGTATATCAGTGTTACAGTGAGCGGTGTTGGGTATATCAGAGTGTTACAGTGAGGGGTGTGGGGTATATCAATGTTACAGTGAGGAGTGTGGGATATATCAGAGTGTGACAGTGAGGGTTGTGGGGTATATCAGTGTTACAGTGAGGGGTGTGGTGTATATCAGAGTGTCACAGTGAGGTGTGTGGGGTATATCAGTGTTACAGTGAGGGGTGTGGGGTATATCAGTGTTACAGTGAGGGGTGTGGGGTATATCAGTGTTACAGTGAGGGGTGTGGGGTATATCAGAGTGTTACAGTGAGGTGTGTGGGGTATATCAGTGTTACAGTGAGGGGTGTGGTGTATATCAGTGTCACAGTGAGGGGGGTGGGGTATATCAGAGTGTTACAGTGAGGGGTGTGGGGTATATCAGAGTGTTAAAATGAGGGGTGTGGGGTATATCAGAGTGTTACAGTGAGGGGTGTGGGGGATATCAGAGTGTGACAGTGAGGGGTGTGGGATATATCAGAGTGTCACAGTGAGGGGTGTGGGGTATATCAGCGTGTGACAGTGAGGGGTGTGGGATATATCAGAGTGTTACTGTGAGGGGTGTGGGGTATATCAGTGTTACAGTGAGGGGTGTGGTGTATATCAGAGTGTCACAGTGAGGGGTGTGGGGTATATCAGAGTGTTACAGTGAGGGGTGTGGGGTATATCAGTGTCACAGTGAGGGGGGTGGGGTATATCAGAGTGTTACAGTGAGGGGTGTGGGGTATATCAGAGTGTCACAGTGAGGGGTGTGGGGTATATTAGAGTGTTACAGTGAGGGGTTTGGGGTATATCAGTGTTACAGTGAGGGGTGTGGGGTATATCAGTGTTACAGTGAGGGGTGTGGGGGATATCAGAGTGTGACAGTGAGGGGTGTGGGATATATCAGAGTGTCACAGTGAGGGGTGTGGGGTATATCAGTGTTACAGTGAGGGGTGTGGGGTATATCAGAGTGTTACAGTGAGGGGTGTGGGGTATATCAGAGTGTTACAGTGAGGGGTGTGGGATATATCAGAGTGTTTGTTACAGTGAGGGGTGTGGGGTATATCAGTGTTACAGTGAGGGGTGTGGGGTATATCAGAGTGTTTGTTACAGTGAGGGGTGTGGGGTATATCAGTGTTACAGTGAGGGGTGTGGGGTATATCAGAGTGTTACAGTGAGGGGTGTGGGGTATATCAGAGTGTTTGTTACAGTGAGGGGTGTGGGGTATATCAGTGTCACAGTGAGGGGTGTGGGGTATATCAGAGTGTTACAGTGAGGGGTGTGGGATATATCAGAGTGTTGCAGTGAGGGGTGTGAGGTATATCAGTGTTACAGTGAGGGGTGTGGGGTATATCAGAGAGTGTTACAGTGAGTGGTGTGGAGTATATCAGAGTGTTACAGTGAGTGGTGTGGGGTATATCAGAGAGTGTTACAGTGAGGGGTATGGGATATATCAGAGTGTTACAGTGAGGGGTGTGGGGGATATCAGAGAATGTTACAGTGAGTGGTGTGGAGTATATCAGAGTGTTACAGTGAGTGGTGTGGGGTATATCAGAGTGTTACAGTGAGGGGTGTGGGATATATCAGAGTGTTACAGTGAGGGGTGTGTGGTATTTCAGAGAGTGTTACAGTGAGGGGTGTGGGGTATATCAGAGAGTGTTACAGTGAGGGGTGTGGGGTATATCAGTGTTACAGTGAGAGGTGTGGGATATATCAGAGTGTTACAGTGAGGGGTGTGGGGTATATCAGAGAGTGTTACAGTGAGGGGAGTGGGGTATATCAGAGTGTTGCAGTGAGGGGTGTGGGGTATATCAGAGTGTTACAGTGAGGGGTGTGCGGTATATCAGAGAGTGTTACAGTGAGTGGTGTGGAGTATATCAGAGTGTTACAGTGAGGGGTGTGGGGAATATCAGAGAGTGTTACAGTGAGAGGTGTGGGGTATATCAGAGTTTTACAGTGAGAGGTGTGGGGGATATCAGAGAGTGTTACAGTGAGGGGTGTGGGGTATATCAGTGTTACAGTGAGGGGTGTGGGGTATATCAGTGTGTTACAGTGAGGGGTGTGGGGTATATCAGTGTTACAGTGAGTGGTGTGGGATATATCAGAGTGTTACAGTGAGGGGTGTGGGATATATCAGAGTGTTACAGTGAGGGGTGTGTGGTATTTCAGAGAGTGTTACAGTGAGGGGTGTGGGGTATATCAGTGTTACAGTGAGGGGTGTGGGATATATCAGAGTGTTACAGTGAGGGGTGTGGGGTATATCAGAGAGTGTTACAGTGAGTGGTGTGGGGTATATCAGTGTTACAGTGAGGTGTGTGGGGTATATCAGTGTTACAGTGAGGGGTGTGGGGTATATCAGAGAGTGTTACAGTGAGGGGTGTGGGGTATATCAGTGTTACAGTGAGGGGTGTGGGGTATATCAAAGTGTTACAGTGAGGGGTGTGGGGTATATTAATGTTACAGTGAGGTGTGTGGTGTATATCAGTGTTACAGTGAGGGGTGTGGGGTATATCAGAGTGTTACAGTGAGGGGTTTGGGGTATATCAGAGTGTTACAGTGAGGGGTGTGGGGTATATCAGTGTTACAGTGAAGGGTGTGGGGTATATCAGTGTTACAGTGAGTGGTGTGGGGTATATCAGAGTGTTACAGTGAGGGGTGGGGAATATCAGAGTGTTACAGTGAGGGGTGTGCTGTATATCAGAGTGTTAAAGTGAGGGGTGTGGGGTATATCAGTGTTACAGTGAGGGGTGTGGGGTATATCAGAGAGTGTTACAGTGAGGGGTGTGGGGAAAATCAGAGCGTTACAGTGAGGGGTGTGGGGTATATCAGAGAGTGTTACAGTGAGGGGTGTGGGGTATATCAGTGTTACAGTGAGTGGTGTGGTGTATATCAGAGTGTTACAGTGAGGGGTGTGGGGTATATCAGTGTTACAGTGAGGGGTGTGGGGTATATCAGAGTGTTACAGTGAGGGGTGTGGGGTATATAAGAGTGTTACAGTGAGGGGTGTGGGGTATATCAGTGTTACAGTGAGGGGTGTGGGGTATATCAGTGTTTCAGTGAGGGGTGTGGTGTATATCAGAGTGTTACAGTGAGGGGTGTGGGGTATATCAGTGTTACAGTGAGGGGTGTGGGGTATATCAGTGTTACAGTGAGGGGTGTGGGGTATATCAATGTTACAGTGAGCGGTGTTGGGTATATCAGAGTGTTACAGTGAGGGGTGTGGGGTATATCAATGTTACAGTGAGGAGTGTGGGATATATCAGAGTGTTACAGTGAGGGTTGTGGGGTATATCAGTGTTACAGTGAGGGGTGTGGTGTATATCAGAGTGTCACAGTGAGGTGTGTGGGGTATATCAGTGTTACAGTGAGGGGTGTGGGGTATATCAGTGTTACAGTGAGGGGTGTGGGGTATATCAGTGTTACAGTGAGGGGTGTGGGGTATATCAGAGTGTTACAGTGAGGTGTGTGGGGTATATCAGTGTTACAGTGAGGGGTGTGGTGTATATCAGTGTGTTACAGTGAGGGGTGTGGGGTATATCAGTGTTACAGTGGGGGGTGGGGGGTATATCAGAGTGTTACAGTGTGGGGTGTGGGGTATATCAGAGTGTTACAGTGAGGAGTGTGGGATATATCAGAGTGTTACAGTGAGGGGTGTGGGGTATATCAGTGTTACAGTGAGGGGTGTGGTGTATATCAGAGTGTCACAGTGAGGTGTGTGGGGTATATCAGTGTTACAGTGAGGGGTGTGGGGTATATCAGTGTTACAGTGAGGGGTGTGGTGTATATCAGTGTTACAGTGAGGGGTGTGGGGTATATCAGAGTGTTACAGTGAGGTGTGTGGGGTATATCAATGTTAAAGTGAGGGGTGTGGTGTATATCAGAGTGTTACAGTGAGGGGTGTGGGGTATATCAGTGTTACAGTGGGGGGTGTGGGGTATATCAGAGTGTTATAGTGAGGGGTGTGGGGTATATCAGAGTGTTACAGTGAGGAGTGTGGGGTATATCAGTGTTACAGTGAGGAGTGTGGGGTATATCAGAGAGTGTTACAGTGAGGGGTGTGGGGTATATCAGTGTCACAGTGAGGGGTGTGGGGTATATCAGAGTGTTACAGTGAGGGGTGTGGGGTATATCAGAGTGTCACAGTGAGGTGTGTGGGGTATATCAGTGTTACAGTGAGGGGTGTGGGGTATATCAGTGTTACAGTGAGGGGTGTGGGGTATATCAGTGTTACAGTGAGGGGTGTAGGGTATATCAGTGTTACAGTGAGGGGTGTGGGGTATATCATAGTGTTACAGTGAGGGGTGTGGGGTATATCAGTGTTACAGTGTGGGGTATATCAGAGTGTTACAGTGTGGGGTATATCAGAGTGTTACAGTGAGGAGTGTGGGGTATATCAGTGTTACAGTGAGGAGTGTGGGATATATCAGGGAGTGTTACAGTGAGGGGTGTGGGATATATCAGAGTTTTACAGTGAGGTGTGGGGTATATCAGAGTGTTGCAGTGAGGGGTGTGTAGTATATCAGTGTTACAGTGAGGAGTGTGGGGTATATCAGTGTTACAGTGAGGGGTGTGGGATATATCAGAGTGTTACAGTGAGGTGTGGGGTATATCAGAGTGTTACAGTGAGGGGTGTGTGGTATATCAGAGAGTGTTACAGTGAGGGGTGTGGGGTATATCAGTGTTACAGTGAGGGGTGTGGGGTATATCAGAGAGTGTTACAGTGAGGGGTGTGGGGTATATCAGTGTTAAAGTGAGGGGTGTGGGGTATATCAGAGTGTTACAGTGAGGGGTGTGGGGTATATTAATGTTACAGTGAGCTGTGTGGTGTATATCAGTGTTACAGTGAGGGGTGTGGGGTATATCAGAGTGTTACAGTGAGGGGTTTGGGGTATATCAGAGTGTTACAGTGAGGGGTGTGGGGTATATCAGTGTTACAGTGAAGGGTGTGGGGTATATCAGTGTTACAGTGAGTGGTGTGGGGTATATCAGAGTGTTACAGTGAGGGGTGGGGAATATCAGAGAGTGTTTCAGTGAGGGGTGTGGGGTTTATCAGAGTGTTACAGTGAGGGGTGTGGGGTATATCAGAGTGTTACAGTGAGGGGTGTGGGGTATATCAGTGTTACAGTGAGGGGTGGGGAATATCAGAGTGTTACAGTGAGGGGTGGGGAATATCAGAGTGTTACAGTGAGGGGTGTGCTGTATATCAGAGTGTTAAAGTGAGGGGTGTGGGGTATATCAGTGTTACAGTGAGGGGTGTGGGGTATATCAGAGAGTGTTACAGTGAGGGGTGTGGGGAATATCAGAGTGTTACAGTGAGGGGTGTGGGGTATATCAGAGAGTGTTACAGTGAGGGGTGTGGGGTATATCAGTGTTACAGTGAGTGGTGTGGTGTATATCAGAGTGTTACAGTGAGGGGTGTGGGGTATATCAGTGTTACAGTGAGGGGTGTGGGGTATATCAGAGTGTTACAGTGAGGGGTGTGGGGTATATCAGAGTGTTACAGTGAGGGGTGTGGGGTATATCAGTGTTACAGTGAGGGGTGTGGGGTATATCAGTGTTTCAGTGAGGGGTGTGGTGTATATTAGAGTGTTACAGTGAGGGGTGTGGGGTATATCAGTGTTACAGTGAGGGGTGTGGGGTATATCAGTGTTACAGTGAGGGGTGTGGGGTATATCAGTGTTACAGTGAGCGGTGTTGGGTATATCAGAGTGTTACAGTGAGGGGTGTGGGGTATATCAATGTTACAGTGAGGAGTGTGGGATATATCAGAGTGTTACAGTGAGGGTTGTGGGGTATATCAGTGTTACAGTGAGGGGTGTGGTGTATATCAGAGTGTCACAGTGAGGTGTGTGGGGTATATCAGTGTTACAGTGAGGGGTGTGGGGTATATCAGTGTTACAGTGAGGGGTGTGGGGTATATCAGTGTTACAGTGAGGGGTGTGGGGTATATCAGAGTGTTACAGTGAGGTGTGTGGGGTATATCAGTGTTACAGTGAGGGGTGTGGTGTATATCAGAGTGTTACAGTGAGGGGTGTGGGGTATATCAGTGTTACAGTGGGGGGTGGGGGGTATATCAGAGTGTTACAGTGTGGGGTGTGGGGTATATCAGAGTGTTACAGTGAGGAGTGTGGGATATATCAGAGTGTTACAGTGAGGGGTGTGGGGTATATCAGTGTTACAGTGAGGGGTGTGGTGTATATCAGAGTGTCACAGTGAGGTGTGTGGGGTATATCAGTGTTACAGTGAGGGGTGTGGGGTATATCAGTGTTACAGTGAGGGGTGTGGTGTATATCAGTGTTACAGTGAGGGGTGTGGGGTATATCAGAGTGTTACAGTGAGGTGTGTGGGGTATATTAGTGTTACAGTGAGGGGTGTGGTGTATATCAGAGTGTTACAGTGAGGGGTGTGGGGTATATCAGTGTTACAGTGGGGGGGGTGGGGTATATCAGAGTGTTATAGTGAGGGGTGTGGGGTATATCAGAGTGTTACAGTGAGGAGTGTGGGGTATATCAGTGTTACAGTGAGGAGTGTGGGGTATATCAGAGAGTGTTACAGTGAGGGGTGTGGGGTATATCAGTGTTACAGTGGGGGGTGTGGGGTATATCAGAGTGTTATAGTGAGGGGTGTGGGGTATATCAGAGTGTTACAGTGAGGAGTGTGGGGTATATCAGTGTTACAGTGAGGAGTGTGGGGTATATCAGAGAGTGTTACAGTGAGGGGTGTGGGGTATATCAGTGTCACAGTGAGGGGTGTGGGGTATATCAGAGTGTTACAGTGAGGGGTGTGGGGTATATCAGAGTGTCACAGTGAGGTGTGTGGGGTATATCAGTGTTACAGTGAGGGGTGTGGGGTATATCAGTGTTACAGTGAGGGGTGTGGGGTATATCAGTGTTACAGTGAGGGGTGTAGGGTATATCAGTGTTACAGTGAGGGGTGTGGGGTATATCATAGTGTTACAGTGAGGGGTGTGGGGTATATCAGTGTTACAGTGTGGGGTATATCAGAGTGTTACAGTGTGGGGTATATCAGAGTGTTACAGTGAGGAGTGTGGGGTATATCAGTGTTACAGTGAGGAGTGTGGGGTATATCAGGGAGTGTTACAGTGAGGTGTGTGGGATATATCAGAGTGTTACAGTGAGGTGTGGGGTATATCAGAGTGTTGCAGTGAGGGGTGTGTAGTATATCAGTGTTACAGTGAGGAGTGTGGGGTATATCAGTGTTACAGTGAGGGGTGTGGGATATATCAGAGTGTTACAGTGAGGTGTGGGGTATATCAGAGTGTTACAGTGAGGGGTGTGTGGTATATCAGAGAGTGTTACAGTGAGTGGTGTGGGGTATATCAGTGTTACAGTGAGGGGTGTGGGGTATATCAGTGTTACAGTGAGGGGTGTGGGGTATATCAGAGAGTGTTACAGTGAGGGGTGTGGGGTATATCAGTGTTAAAGTGAGGGGTGTGGGGTATATCAGAGTGTTACAGTGAGGGGTGTGGGGTATATTAATGTTACAGTGAGGTGTGTGGTGTATATCAGTGTTACAGTGAGGGGTGTGGGGTATATCAGAGTGTTACAGTGAGGGGTTTGGGGTATATCAGAGTGTTACAGTGAGGGGTGTGGGGTATATCAGTGTTACAGTGAAGGGTGTGGGGTATATCAGTGTTACAGTGAGTGGTGTGGGGTATATCAGAGTGTTACAGTGAGGGGTGGGGAATATCAGAGAGTGTTTCAGTGAGGGGTGTGGGGTTTATCAGAGTGTTACAGTGAGGGGTGTGGGGTATATCAGAGTGTTACAGTGAGGGGTGTGGGGTATATCAGTGTTACAGTGAGGGGTGGGGAATATCAGAGTGTTACAGTGAGGGGTGGGGAATATCAGAGTGTTACAGTGAGGGGTGTGCTGTATATCAGAGTGTTAAAGTGAGGGGTGTGGGGTATATCAGTGTTACAGTGAGGGGTGTGGGGTATATCAGAGAGTGTTACAGTGAGGGGTGTGGGGAATATCAGAGTGTTACAGTGAGGGGTGTGGGGTATATCAGAGAGTGTTACAGTGAGGGGTGTGGGGTATATCAGTGTTACAGTGAGTGGTGTGGTGTATATCAGAGTGTTACAGTGAGGGGTGTGGGGTATATCAGTGTTACAGTGAGGGGTGTGGGGTATATCAGAGTGTTACAGTGAGGGGTGTGGGGTATATCAGAGTGTTACAGTGAGGGGTGTGGGGTATATCAGTGTTACAGTGAGGGGTGTGGGGTATATCAGTGTTTCAGTGAGGGGTGTGGTGTATATTAGAGTGTTACAGTGAGGGGTGTGGGGTATATCAGTGTTACAGTGAGGGGTGTGGGGTATATCAGTGTTACAGTGAGGGGTGTGGGGTATATCAGTGTTACAGTGAGCGGTGTTGGGTATATCAGAGTGTTACAGTGAGGGGTGTGGGGTATATCAATGTTACAGTGAGGAGTGTGGGATATATCAGAGTGTTACAGTGAGGGTTGTGGGGTATATCAGTGTTACAGTGAGGGGTGTGGTGTATATCAGAGTGTCACAGTGAGGTGTGTGGGGTATATCAGTGTTACAGTGAGGGGTGTGGGGTATATCAGTGTTACAGTGAGGGGTGTGGGGTATATCAGTGTTACAGTGAGGGGTGTGGTGTATATCAGAGTGTTACAGTGAGGGGTGTGGGGTATATCAGTGTTACAGTGGGGGGTGGGGGGTATATCAGAGTGTTACAGTGTGGGGTGTGGGGTATATCAGAGTGTTACAGTGAGGAGTGTGGGATATATCAGAGTGTTACAGTGAGGGGTGTGGGGTATATCAGTGTTACAGTGAGGGGTGTGGTGTATATCAGAGTGTCACAGTGAGGTGTGTGGGGTATATCAGTGTTACAGTGAGGGGTGTGGGGTATATCAGTGTTACAGTGAGGGGTGTGGGGTATATCAGTGTTACAGTGAGGGGTGTAGGGTATATCAGTGTTACAGTGAGGGGTGTGGGGTATATCATAGTGTTACAGTGAGGGGTGTGGGGTATATCAGTGTTACAGTGTGGGGTATATCAGAGTGTTACAGTGTGGGGTATATCAGAGTGTTACAGTGAGGAGTGTGGGGTATATCAGTGTTACAGTGAGGAGTGTGGGGTATATCAGGGAGTGTTACAGTGAGGTGTGTGGGATATATCAGAGTGTTACAGTGAGGTGTGGGGTATATCAGAGTGTTGCAGTGAGGGGTGTGTAGTATATCAGTGTTACAGTGAGGAGTGTGGGGTATATCAGTGTTACAGTGAGGGGTGTGGGATATATCAGAGTGTTACAGTGAGGTGTGGGGTATATCAGAGTGTTACAGTGAGGGGTGTGTGGTATATCAGAGAGTGTTACAGTGAGTGGTGTGGGGTATATCAGTGTTACAGTGAGGGGTGTGGGGTATATCAGTGTTACAGTGAGGGGTGTGGGGTATATCAGAGAGTGTTACAGTGAGGGGTGTGGGGTATATCAGTGTTAAAGTGAGGGGTGTGGGGTATATCAGAGTGTTACAGTGAGGGGTGTGGGGTATATTAATGTTACAGTGAGGTGTGTGGTGTATATCAGTGTTACAGTGAGGGGTGTGGGGTATATCAGAGTGTTACAGTGAGGGGTTTGGGGTATATCAGAGTGTTACAGTGAGGGGTGTGGGGTATATCAGTGTTACAGTGAAGGGTGTGGGGTATATCAGTGTTACAGTGAGTGGTGTGGGGTATATCAGAGTGTTACAGTGAGGGGTGGGGAATATCAGAGAGTGTTTCAGTGAGGGGTGTGGGGTTTATCAGAGTGTTACAGTGAGGGGTGTGGGGTATATCAGAGTGTTACAGTGAGGGGTGTGGGGTATATCAGTGTTACAGTGAGGGGTGGGGAATATCAGAGTGTTACAGTGAGGGGTGGGGAATATCAGAGTGTTACAGTGAGGGGTGTGCTGTATATCAGAGTGTTAAAGTGAGGGGTGTGGGGTATATCAGTGTTACAGTGA
Source organism: Scyliorhinus torazame (assembly GCF_047496885.1). Taxonomy (NCBI): domain Eukaryota; kingdom Metazoa; phylum Chordata; class Chondrichthyes; order Carcharhiniformes; family Scyliorhinidae; genus Scyliorhinus; species Scyliorhinus torazame. The sequence goes on from NC_092737.1 coordinate 23,196,872, forward strand.
GGGGTGTGGGGTATATCAGAGAGTGTTACAGTGAGGGGTGTGGGGAATATCAGAGTGTTACAGTGAGGGGTGTGGGGTATATCAGAGAGTGTTACAGTGAGGGGTGTGGGGTATATCAGTGTTACAGTGAGTGGTGTGGTGTATATCAGAGTGTTACAGTGAGGGGTGTGGGGTATATCAGTGTTACAGTGAGGGGTGTGGGGTATATCAGAGTGTTACAGTGAGGGGTGTGGGGTATATCAGAGTGTTACAGTGAGGGGTGTGGGGTATATCACTGTTACAGTGAGGGGTGTGGGGTATATCAGTGTTTCAGTGAGGGGTGTGGTGTATATTAGAGTGTTACAGTGAGGGGTGTGGGGTATATCAGTGTTACAGTGAGGGGTGTGGGGTATATCAGTGTTACAGTGAGGGGTGTGGGGTATATCAGTGTTACAGTGAGCGGTGTTGGGTATATCAGAGTGTTACAGTGAGGGGTGTGGGGTATATCAATGTTACAGTGAGGAGTGTGGGATATATCAGAGTGTTACAGTGAGGGTTGTGGGGTATATCAGTGTTACAGTGAGGGGTGTGGTGTATATCAGAGTGTCACAGTGAGGTGTGTGGGGTATATCAGTGTTACAGTGAGGGGTGTGGGGTATATCAGTGTTACAGTGAGGGGTGTGGGGTATATCAGTGTTACAGTGAGGGGTGTGGGGTATATCAGAGTGTTACAGTGAGGTGTGTGGGGTATATCAGTGTTACAGTGAGGGGTGTGGTGTATATCAGAGTGTTACAGTGAGGGGTGTGGGGTATATCAGTGTTACAGTGGGGGGTGGGGGGTATATCAGAGTGTTACAGTGTGGGGTGTGGGGTATATCAGAGTGTTACAGTGAGGAGTGTGGGATATATCAGAGTGTTACAGTGAGGGGTGTGGGGTATATCAGTGTTACAGTGAGGGGTGTGGTGTATATCAGAGTGTCACAGTGAGGTGTGTGGGGTATATCAGTGTTACAGTGAGGGGTGTGGGGTATATCAGTGTTACAGTGAGGGGTGTGGGGTATATCAGAGTGTTACAGTGAGGTGTGTGGGGTATATTAGTGTTACAGTGAGGGGTGTGGTGTATATCAGAGTGTTACAGTGAGGGGTGTGGGGTATATCAGTGTTACAGTGGGGGGTGTGGGGTATATCAGAGTGTTATAGTGAGGGGTGTGGGGTATATCAGAGTGTTACAGTGAGGAGTGTGGGGTATATCAGTGTTACAGTGAGGAGTGTGGGGTATATCAGAGAGTGTTACAGTGAGGGGTGTGGGGTATATCAGTGTCACAGTGAGGGGTGTGGGGTATATCAGAGTGTTACAGTGAGGGGTGTGGGGTATATCAGAGTGTCACAGTGAGGTGTGTGGGGTATATCAGTGTTACAGTGAGGGGTGTGGGGGATATAAGTGTTACAGTGAGGGGTGTGGGGTATATCAGTGTTACAGTGAGGGGTGTGGGGTATATCAGTGTTACAGTGAGGGGTGTAGGGTATATCAGTGTTACAGTGAGGGGTGTGGGGTATATCATAGTGTTACAGTGAGGGGTGTGGGGTATATCAGTGTTACAGTGTGGGGTATATCAGAGTGTTACAGTGAGGGGTGTGGGGTATATCAGAGTGTTACAGTGAGGAGTGTGGGGTATATCAGTGTTACAGTGAGGAGTGTGGGGTATATCAGGGAGTGTTACAGTGAGGGGTGTGGGATATATCAGAGTGTTACAGTGAGGTGTGGGGTATATCAGAGTGTTGCAGTGAGGGGTGTGTAGTATATCAGTGTTACAGTGAGGAGTGTGGGGTATATCAGTGTTACAGTGAGGGGTGTGGGATATATCAGAGTGTTACAGTGAGGTGTGGGGTATATCAGAGTGTTACAGTGAGGGGTGTGTGGTATATCAGTGTTACAGTGAGGGGTGCGGGGTATATCAGAGTGTTGCAGTGAGGGGTGTGGAGTATATCAGAGTGTTACAGTGAGGGGTGTGGGTTATATCAGAGTGTTTCAGTGAGGGGCGTGGGGTATATCAGTGCTACAGTGAGGGGTGTGGGGTATATCAGAGAGTGTTACAGTGAGGGGTGTGGGGTATATCAGAGTGTTACAGTGAGGTGTGTGGGGTATATCAGAGTGTTACAGTGAGGGGTGTGGTGTATATCAGAGTGTTACAGTGAGGTGTGTGGGGTATATCAGAGTGTTACAGTGAGGTGTGTGGGGTATATCAGAGTGTTACAGTGAGGGGTGGGGTATATCAGAGTGTTACAGTGAGGGGTGTGGGTTATATCAGAGTGTTTCAGTGAGGGCGTGGGGTATGTCAGTGCTACAGTGAGGGGTGTGGGGTATATCAGAGAGTGTTACAGTGAGGGGTGTGGGGTATATCAGAGTGTGACAGTGAGGGGTGTGGGGTATATCAGAGTGTTACAGTGAGGGGTGTGGGGTATATCAGAGTGTTACAGTGAGGGGTGTGGTGTATTTCAGAGTGTTACAGTGAGGTGTGTGGGGTGTATCAGAGCGTTACAGTGAGGGGTGTGGGGTATATCAGAGTGTTACAGTGAGGGGTGTGGGGTATATCAGCGAGTGTTACAGTGAGGGGTGTGGGGTATATCAGAGTGTTACAGTGAGGGGTGTGGGGTATATCAGAGTGTTACAGTGAGGGGTGTGGGGTATATCAGAGTGTTACAGTGAGGGGTGTGGGGTATATCAGTGTGTTACAGTGAGGGGTGTGGGGTATATCAGTATTACAGTGAGGGGTGTGGGGTATATCAGAGTGTTACAGTGAGGGGTGTGGGGTATATCAGAGTGTTACAGTGAGGGGTGTGGGGTATATCAGTGTGTTACAGTTAGGGGTGTGGGGTATATCAGAGTGTTACAGTGAGGGGTGTGGGGTATATCAGTGTGTTACAGTGAGGGGTGTGGGGTATATCAGAGTGTTACAGTGATGGGTGTGGGGTATATCAGTGTGTTACAGTGAGGGCTGTGGGGTATATCAGTGTGTTACAGTGAGGGGTGTGGGGTATATCAGAGTGTTACAGTGAGGGGTGTGGGGTATATCAGTGTGTTACAGTGAGGGGTATGGGGTATATCAGAGTGTTACAGTGAGGGGTTTGGGATATATCAGAGTGTTACAGTGAGGGGTGTGGGGTATATCAGTGTGTTACAGTGAGGGGTGTGGGGTATATCAGAGTGTTACAGTGAGGGGTGTGGGGTATATCAGAGTGTTACAGTGAGGGGTGTGGGATATATCAGAGTGTTTGTTACAGTGAGGGGTGTGGGGTATATCAGTGTTACAGTGAGGGGTGTGGGGTATATCAGAGTGTTTGTTACAGTGAGGGGTGTGGGGTATATCAGTGTTACAGTGAGGGGTGTGGGCTATATCAGAGTGTTACAGTGAGGGGTGTGGGGTATATCAGAGTGTTTGTTACAGTGAGGGGTGTGGGGTATATCAGTGTCACAGTGAGGGGTGTGGGGTATATCAGAGTGTTACAGTGAGGGGTGTGGGATATATCAGAGTGTTGCAGTGAGGGGTGTGAGGTATATCAGTGTTACAGTGAGGGGTGTGGGGTATATCAGAGAGTGTTACAGTGAGTGGTGTGGAGTATATCAGAGTGTTACAGTGAGTGGTGTGGGGTATATCAGAGAGTGTTACAGTGAGGGGTGTGGGATATATCAGAGTGTTACAGTGAGGGGTGTGGGGGATATCAGAGAGTGTTACAGTGAGTGGTGTGGAGTATATCAGAGTGTTACAGTGAGTGGTGTGGGGTATATCAGAGTGTTACAGTGAGGGGTGTGGGATATATCAGAGTGTTACAGTGAGGGGTGTGTGGTATTTCAGAGAGTGTTACAGTGAGGGGTGTGGGGTATATCAGAGAGTGTTACAGTGAGGGGTGTGGGGTATATCAGTGTTACAGTGAGGGGTGTGGGATATATCAGAGTGTTACAGTGAGGGGTGTGGGGTATATCAGAGAGTGTTACAGTGAGGGGAGTGGGGTATATCAGAGTGTTGCAGTGAGGGGTGTGGGGTATATCAGTGTTACAGTGAGCGGTGTTGGGTATATCAGAGTGTTACAGTGAGGGGTGTGGGGTATATCAATGTTACAGTGAGGAGTGTGGGATATATCAGAGTGTTACAGTGAGGGTTGTGGGGTATATCAGTGTTACAGTGAGGGGTCTGGTGTATATCAGAGTGTCACAGTGAGGTGTGTGGGGTATATCAGTGTTACAGTGAGGGGTGTGGGGTATATCAGTGTTACAGTGAGGGGTGTGGGGTATATCAGTGTTACAGTGAGGGGTGTGGGGTATATCAGAGTGTTACAGTGAGGTGTGTGGGGTATATCAGTGTTACAGTGAGGGGTGTGGTGTATATCAGAGTGTTACAGTGAGGGGTGTGGGGTATATCAGTGTTACAGTGGGGGGTGGGGGGTATATCAGAGTGTTACAGTGTGGGGTGTGGGGTATATCAGAGTGTTACAGTGAGGAGTGTGGGATATATCAGAGTGTTACAGTGAGGGGTGTGGGGTATATCAGTGTTACAGTGAGGGGTGTGGTGTATATCAGAGTGTCACAGTGAGGTGTGTGGGGTATATCAGTGTTACAGTGAGGGGTGTGGGGTATATCAGTGTTACAGTGAGGGGTGTGGTGTATATCAGTGTTACAGTGAGGGGTGTGGGGTATATCAGAGTGTTACAGTGAGGTGTGTGGGGTATATTAGTGTTACAGTGAGGGGTGTGGTGTATATCAGAGTGTTACAGTGAGGGGTGTGGGGTATATCAGTGTTACAGTGGGGGGTGTGGGGTATATCAGAGTGTTATAGTGAGGGGTGTGGGATATATCAGAGTGTTACAGTGAGGGGTGTGGGGTATATCAGAGTGTTACAGTGAGGAGTGTGGGGTATATCAGTGTTACAGTGAGGAGTGTGGGGTATATCAGAGAGTGTTACAGTGAGGGGTGTGGGGTATATCAGTGTCACAGTGAGGGGTGTGGGGTATATCAGAGTGTTACAGTGAGGGGTGTGGGGTATATCAGAGTGTCACAGTGAGGTGTGTGGGGTATATCAGTGTTACAGTGAGGGGTGTGGGGTATATCAGTGTTACAGTGAGGGGTGTGGGGTATATCAGTGTTACAGTGAGGGGTGTGGGGTATATCAGTGTTACAGTGAGGGGTGTAGGGTATATCAGTGTTACAGTGAGGGGTGTGGGGTATATCATAGTGTTACAGTGAGGGGTGTGGGGTATATCAGTGTTACAGTGTGGGGTATATCAGAGTGTTACAGTGAGGGGTGTGGGGTATATCAGAGTGTTACAGTGAGGAGTGTGGGGTATATCAGTGTTACAGTGAGGAGTGTGGGGTATATCAGGGAGTGTTACAGTGAGGGGTGTGGGATATATCAGAGTGTTACAGTGAGGTGTGGGGTATATCAGAGTGTTGCAGTGAGGGGTGTGTAGTATATCAGTGTTACAGTGAGGAGTGTGGGGTATATCAGTGTTACAGTGAGGGGTGTGGGATATATCAGAGTGTTACAGTGAGGTGTGGGGTATATCAGAGTGTTACAGTGAGGGGTGTGTGGTATATCAGTGTTACAGTGAGGGGTGCGGGGTATATCAGAGTGTTACAGTGAGGGGTGTGGAGTATATCAGAGTGTTACAGTGAGGGGTGTGGGTTATATCAGAGTGTTTCAGTGAGGGGCGTGGGGTATATCAGTGCTACAGTGAGGGGTGTGGGGTATATCAGAGAGTGTTACAGTGAGGGGTGTGGGGTATATCAGAGTGTTACAGTGAGGTGTGTGGGGTATATCAGAGTGTTACAGTGAGGGGTGTGGTGTATATCAGAGTGTTACAGTGAGGTGTGTGGGGTATATCAGAGTGTTACAGTGAGGTGTGGGGGTATATCAGAGTGTTACAGTGAGGGGTGGGGTATATCAGAGTGTTACAGTGAGGGGTGTGGGTTATATCAGAGTGTTTCAGTGAGGGCGTGGGGTATGTCAGTGCTACAGTGAGGGGTGTGGGGTATATCAGAGAGTGTTACAGTGAGGGGTGTGGGGTATATCAGAGTGTGACAGTGAGGGGTGTGGGGTATATCAGAGTGTTACAGTGAGGGGTGTGGGGTATATCAGAGTGTTACAGTGAGGGGTGTGGTGTATTTCAGAGTGTTACAGTGAGGTGTGTGGGGTGTATCAGAGCGTTACAGTGAGGGGTGTGGGGTATATCAGAGTGTTACAGTGAGGGGTGTGGGGTATATCAGCGAGTGTTACAGTGAGGGGTGTGGGGTATATCAGAGTGTTACAGTGAGGGGTGTGGGGTATATCAGAGTGTTACAGTGAGGGGTGTGGGGTATATCAGAGTGTTACAGTGAGGGGTGTGGGGTATATCAGTGTGTTACAGTGAGGGGTGTGGGGTATATCAGTATTACAGTGAGGGGTGTGGGGTATATCAGAGTGTTACAGTGAGGGGTGTGGGGTATATCAGAGTGTTACAGTGAGGGGTGTGGGGTATATCAGTGTGTTACAGTTAGGGGTGTGGGGTATATCAGAGTGTTACAGTGAGGGGTGTGGGGTATATCAGTGTGTTACAGTGAGGGGTGTGGGGTATATCAGAGTGTTACAGTGATGGGTGTGGGGTATATCAGTGTGTTACAGTGAGGGCTGTGGGGTATATCAGTGTGTTACAGTGAGGGGTGTGGGGTATATCAGAGTGTTACAGTGAGGGGTGTGGGGTATATCAGTGTGTTACAGTGAGGGGTATGGGGTATATCAGAGTGTTACAGTGAGGGGTTTGGGATATATCAGAGTGTTACAGTGAGGGGTGTGGGGTATATCAGTGTGTTACAGTGAGGGGTGTGGGGTATATCAGAGTGTTACAGTGAGGGGTGTGGGGTATATCAGAGTGTTACAGTGAGGGGTGTGGGATATATCAGAGTGTTTGTTACAGTGAGGGGTGTGGGGTATATCAGTGTTACAGTGAGGGGTGTGGGGTATATCAGAGTGTTTGTTACAGTGAGGGGTGTGGGGTATATCAGTGTTACAGTGAGGGGTGTGGGGTATATCAGAGTGTTACAGTGAGGGGTGTGGGGTATATCAGAGTGTTTGTTACAGTGAGGGGTGTGGGGTATATCAGTGTCACAGTGAGGGGTGTGGGGTATATCAGAGTGTTACAGTGAGGGGTGTGGGATATATCAGAGTGTTGCAGTGAGGGGTGTGAGGTATATCAGTGTTACAGTGAGGGGTGTGGGGTATATCAGAGAGTGTTACAGTGAGTGGTGTGGAGTATATCAGAGTGTTACAGTGAGTGGTGTGGGGTATATCAGAGAGTGTTACAGTGAGGGGTGTGGGATATATCAGAGTGTTACAGTGAGGGGTGTGGGGGATATCAGAGAGTGTTACAGTGAGTGGTGTGGAGTATATCAGAGTGTTACAGTGAGTGGTGTGGGGTATATCAGAGTGTTACAGTGAGGGGTGTGGGATATATCAGAGTGTTACAGTGAGGGGTGTGTGGTATTTCAGAGAGTGTTACAGTGAGGGTTGTGGGGTATATCAGAGAGTGTTACAGTGAGGGGTGTGGGGTATATCAGTGTTACAGTGAGGGGTGTGGGATATATCAGAGTGTTACAGTGAGGGGTGTGGGGTATATCAGAGAGTGTTACAGTGAGGGGAGTGGGGTATATCAGAGTGTTGCAGTGAGGGGTGTGGGGTATATCAGAGTGTTACAGTGAGGGGTGTGGGGTATATCAGAGAGTGTTACAGTGAGTGGTGTGGAGTATATCAGAGTGTTACAGTGAGGGGTGTGGGGAATATCAGAGAGTGTTACAGTGAGAGGTGTGGGGTATATCAGAGTGTTACAGTGAGAGGTGTGGGGGATATCAGAGAGTGTTACAGTGAGGGGTGTGGGGTATATCAGTGTTACAGTGAGGGGTGTGGGGTATATCAGTGTGTTACAGTGAGGGGTGTGGGGTATATCAGTGTTACAGTGAGTGGTGTGGGATATATCAGAGTGTTACAGTGAGGGGTGTGGGATATATCAGAGTGTTACAGTGAGGGGTGTGTGGTATTTCAGAGAGTGTTACAGTGAGGGGTGTGGGGTATATCAGTGTTACAGTGAGGGGTGTGGGATATATCAGAGTGTTACAGTGAGGGGTGTGGGGTATATCAAAGAGTGTTACAGTGAGTGGTGTGGGGTATATCAGTGTTACAGTGAGGGGTGTGGGGTATATCAGTGTTACAGTGAGGGGTGTGGGGTATATCAGAGAGTGTTACAGTGAGGGGTGTGGGGTATATCAGTGTTACAGTGAGGGGTGTGGGGTATATCAGAGTGTTACAGTGAGGGGTGTGGGGTATATTAATGTTACAGTGAGGTGTGTGGTGTATATCAGTGTTACAGTGAGGGGTGTGGGGTATATCAGAGTGTTACAGTGAGGGGTTTGGGGTATATCAGAGTGTTACAGTGAGGGGTGTGGGGTATATCAGTGTTACAGTGAAGGGTGTGGGGTATATCAGTGTTACAGTGAGTGGTGTGGGGTATATCAGAGTGTTACAGTGAGGGGTGGGGAATATCAGAGAGTGTTTCAGTGAGGGGTGTGGGGTTTATCAGAGTGTTACAGTGAGGGGTGTGTGGTATATCAGAGTGTTACAGTGAGGGGTGTGGGGTATATCAGTGTTACAGTGAGGGGTGGGGAATATCAGAGTGTTACAGTGAGGGGTGGGGAATATCAGAGTGTTACAGTGAGGGGTGTGCTGTATATCAGAGTGTTAAAGTGAGGGGTGTGGGGTATATCAGTGTTACAGTGAGGGGTGTGGGGTATATCAGAGAGTGTTACAGTGAGGGGTGTGGGGAATATCAGAGTGTTACAGTGAGGGGTGTGGGGTATATCAGAGAGTGTTACAGTGAGGGGTGTGGGGTATATCAGTGTTACAGTGAGTGGTGTGGTGTATATCAGAGTGTTACAGTGAGGGGTGTGGGGTATATCAGTGTTACAGTGAGGGGTGTGGGGTATATCAGAGTGTTACAGTGAGGGGTGTGGGGTATATCAGAGTGTTACAGTGAGGGGTGTGGGGTATATCAGTGTTACAGTGAGGGGTGTGGGGTATATCAGTGTTTCAGTGAGGGGTGTGGTGTATATCAGAGTGTTACTGTGAGGGGTCTGGGGTATATCAGTGTTACAGTGAATTGTGTGGGGTATATCAGTGTTACAGTGAGGGGTCTGGGGTATATCAGTGTTACAGTGAGCGGTGTTGGGTATATCAGAGTGTTACAGTGAGGGGTGTGGGGTATATCAAACAAAGAACAAAGAACAAAGAAATGTACAGCACAGGAACAGGCCCTTCGGCCCTCCAAGCCCGTGCCGACCATACTGCCCGACTAAACTACAATCTTCTACACTTCCTGGGTCCGTATCCTTCTATTCCCATCCTATTCATATATTTGTCAAGATGCCCCTTAAATGTCCCTATCGTCCCTGCCTCCACTACCTCCTCCGGTAGTGAGTTCCAGGCACCCACTACCCTCTGCGTAAAAAACTTGCCTCGTACATCTACTCTAAACTTTGCCCCTCTCACCTTAAACCTATGCCCCCTAGTAATTGACCCCTCTACCCTGGGGAAAAGCCTCTGACTATCCACTCTGTCTATGCCCCTCATAATTTTGTATACCTCTATCAGGTCGCCCCTCAACCTCCTTCGTTCCAGTGAGAACAAACCGAGTTTATTCAATCGCTCCTCATAGCTTATGCCCTCCATACCAGGCAACATTCTGGTAAATCTCTTCTGCACCCTCTCTAAAGCCTCCACATCCTTCTGGTAGTGTGGCGACCAGAATTGAACACTATACTCCAAGTGTGGCCTAACTAAGGTTCTATACAGCTGCAACATGACTTGCCAATTCTTATACTCAATGCCCCGGCCAATGAAGGCAAGCATGCCGTATGCCTTCTTGACTACCTTCTCCACCTGTGTAGCCCCTTTCAGTGATCTGTGGACCAGTACTCCTAGATCTCTTTGACTTTCAATACTCTTGAGGGTTCTACCATTCACTGTATATTCCCTACCTGCATTAGCCCTTCCAAAATGCATTACCTCACATTTGTCCAGGTTAAACTCCATCTGCCATCTCTCCGCCCAAGTCTCCAGACAATCTAAATCCTGCTGTATCCTCAGACAGTCCTCATCGCTATCTGCAATTCCACCAACCTTTGTGTCGTCTGCAAACTTACTAATCAGACCAGTTACATTTTCCTCCAAATCATTTATATATACTACAAAGAGCAAAGGTCCCAGCACTGATCCCTGTGGAACACCACTGGTCACAGCCCTCCAATTAGAAAAGCATCCCTCCATTGCTACCCTCTGCCTTCTATGGCCTAGCCAGTTCTGTATCCACCTTGCCAGTTCACCCCTGATCCCGTGTGACTTCACCTTTTGTACTAGTCTACCATGAGGGACCTTGTCAAAGGCCTTACTGAAGTCCATATAGACAACATCTACTGCCCTACCTGCATCAATCATCTTAGTGACCTCCTCGAAAAACTCTATCAAGTTAGTGAGACACGACCTCCCCTTCACAAAACCGTGCTGCCTCTCACTAATACGTCCATTTGCTTCCAAATGGGAGTAGATCCTGTCTCGAAGAATTCTCTCCAGTAATTTCCCTACCACTGAAGTAAGGCTCACCGGCCTGTAGTTCCCGGGATTATCCCTGCCACCCTTCTTAAACAGAGGAACAACATTGGCTATTCTCCAGTCCTCCGGGACATCCCCTGAAGACAGCGAGGATCCAAAGATTTCTGTCAAGGCCTCAGCAATTTCCTCTCCAGCCTCCTTCAGTATTCTGGGGTAGATCCCATCCGGCCCTGGGGACTTATCTACCTTAATATTTTTTAAGACACCCAACACCTCGTCTTTTTGGATCACAATGTGACCCAGGCTATCTACACCCCCTTCTCCAGACTCAACATCTACCAATTCCTTCTCTTTGGTGAATACTGATGCAAAGTATTCATTTAGTACCTCGCCCATTTCCTCTGGCTCCACACATAGATTCCCTTGCCTATCCTTCAGTGGGCCAACCCTTTCCCTGGCTACCCTCTTGCTTTTTATGTAAGTGTAAAAAGCCTTGGGATTTTCCTTAACCCTATTTGCCAATGACTTTTCATAACCCCTTCTAGCCCTCCTGACTCCCTGCTTAAGTTCCTTCCTACTTTCCTTATATGCCACACAGGCTTCGTCTGTTCCCAGCCTTTTAGCCCTGACAAATGCCTCCTTTTTCTTTTTGACGAGGCCTACAATATCATTCGTCATCCAAGGTTCCCGAAAATTGCCGTATTTATCTTTCTTCCTCACAGGAACATGCCTGTCCTGTATTCCTATCAACTGACACTTGAAAGCCTCCCACATGTCAGATGTTGATTTGCCCTCAAACATCCGCCCCCAATCTATGTTCTTCAGTTCCCGCCTAATATTGTTATAATTAGCCTTCCCCCAATTTAGCACATTCATCCTCGGACCACTCTTATCCTTGTCCACCAGTACTTTAAAACTTACTGAATTGTGGTCACTGTTACCGAAATGCTCCCCTACTGAAACATCTACCACCTGGCCGGGCTCATTCCCCAATACCAGGTCCAGTACCGCCTCTTCCCTAGTTGGACTGTTTACATATTGTTTTAAGAAGCCCTCCTGGATGCTCCTTACAAACTCTGCCCCGTCTAAGCCCCTGGCACTAAGTGAGTCCCAGTCAATATTGGGGAAGTTGAAGTCTCCCATCACCACAACCCTGTTGTTTTTACTCTTTTCCAAAATCTGTCTACCTATCTGCTCCTCTATCTCCCGCTGGCTGTTGGGAGGCCTGTAGTATACCCCCAACATTGTGACTGCACCCTTCTTATTCCTGATCTCTACCCATATAGCCTCACTGCCCTCTGAGGTGTCCTCTCGCTGTATAGCTGTGATACTCTCCTGAACAAGTAGCGCAACTCCGCCTCCCCTTTTACATCCCCCTCTATCCCGCCTGAAACATCTAAATCCTGGAACGTTTAGCTGCCAATCCTGCCCTTCCCTCAACCAGGTCTCTGTAATGGCAACAACATCATAGTTCCAAGTATTAATACAAGCTCTAAGTTCATCTGCCTTACCCGTAATGCTCCTTGCATTAAAACATATGCACTTCAGGCCACCAGACCCGCTGTGTTCAGCAACTTCTCCCCGTCTGCTCTGCCTCAGAGCCACACTGTCCCTATTCCCTAGTTCTCCCTCAACGCTCTCACCTTCTGACCTATTGCTCCCGTGCCCACCCCCCTGCCATACTAGTTTAAACCCTCCCGTGTGACACTAGCAAATCTCGCGGCCAGGATATTTATGCCTCTCCGGTTTAGATGCAACCCGTCCATCTTATACAGGTCACACCTGCCCCGGAAGAGCTCCCAGTGGTCCAGATAACAGAAACCCTCCCTCCTACACCAGCTGTTTAGCCACGTGTTTGTCTGCTCTATCTTCCTATTTCTAGCCTCACTGGCACGTGGCACAGGGAGTAATCCCGAGATTACAACCCTCGAAGTCCTGTCTTTTAACTTTCTGCCTAGCTCCCTGAACTCCTGCTGCAGGACCTCATGCCCCTTCCTGCCTATGTCGTTAGTACCAATATGTACAACGACCTCTGCCTGTTTGCCCTCCCCCTTCAGGATGCCCTCTACCCGTTCGGAGACATCCTGGACCCTGGCACCAGGGAGGCAACATACCATCCTGATGGTATCAATGTTACAGTGAGGAGTGTGGGATATATCAGAGTGTTACAGTGAGGGTTGTGGGGTATATCAGTGTTACAGTGAGGGGTGTGGTGTATATCAGAGTGTCACAGTGAGGTGTGTGGGGTATATCAGTGTTACAGTGAGGGGTGTGGGGTATATCAGTGTTACAGTGAGGGGTGTGGGGTATATCAGTGTTACAGTGAGGGGTGTGGGGTATATCAGAGTGTTACAGTGAGGGGTGTGGGGTATATCAGTGTTACAGTGGGGGGTGGGGGGTATATCAGAGTGTTACAGTGAGAGGTGTGGGATATATCAGTGTGTTACAGTGAGGGGTGTGGGGTATATCAGAGTGTTACAGTGAGGAGTGTGGGATATATCAGAGTGTTACAGTGAGGGGTGTGGGGTATATCAGTGTTACAGTGAGGGGTGTGGTGTATATCAGAGTGTCACAGTGAGGTGTGTGGGGTATATCAGTGTTACAGTGAGGGGTGTGGGGTATATCAGTGTTACAGTGAGGGGTGTGGTGTATATCAGTGTTACAGTGAGGGGTGTGGGGCATATCAGAGTGTTACAGTGAGGTGTGTGGGGTATATCAGTGTTACAGTGAGGGGTGTGGTGTATATCAGAGTGTTACAGTGAGGGGTGTGGGGTATATCAGTGTTACAGTGGGGGGTGTGGGGTATATCAGAGTGTTATAGTGAGGGGTGTGGGGTATATCAGAGTGTTACAGTGAGGAGTGTGGGGTATATCAGTGTTACAGTGAGGAGTGTGGGGTATATCAGAGAGTGTTACAGTGAGGGGTGTGGGGTATATCAGTGTCACAGTGAGGGGTGTGGGGTATATCAGAGTGTTACAGTGAGGGGTGTGGTGTATATCAGAGTGTCACAGTGAGGTGTGTGGGGTATATCAGTGTTACAGTGAGGGGTGTGGGGTATATCAGTGTTACAGTGAGGGGTGTGGGGTATATCAGTGTTACAGTGAGGGGTGTGGGGTATATCAGTGTTACAGTGAGGGGTGTAGGGTATATCAGTGTTACAGTGAGGGGTGTGGGGTATATCATAGTGTTACAGTGAGGGGTGTGGGGTATATCAGTGTTACAGTGTGGGGTATATCAGAGTGTTACAGTGAGGGGTGTGGGGTATATCAGAGTGTTACAGTGAGGAGTGTGGGGTATATCAGTGTTACAGTGAGGAGTGTGGGGTATATCAGGGAGTGTTACAGTGAGGGGTGTGGGATATATCAGAGTGTTACAGTGAGGTGTGGGGTATATCAGAGTGTTGCAGTGAGGGGTGTGTAGTATATCAGTGTTACAGTGAGGAGTGTGGGGTATATCAGTGTTACAGTGAGGGGTGTGGGATATATCAGAGTGTTACAGTGAGGTGTGGGGTATATCAGAGTGTTACAGTGAGGGCTGTGAGGTATATCAGAGAGTGTTACAGTGAGTGGTGTGGGGTATATCAGTGTTACAGTGAGGGGTGTGGGGTATATCAGTGTTACAGTGAGGGGTGTGGGGTATATCAGAGAGTGTTACAGTGAGGGGTGTGGGGTATATCAGTGTTACAGTGAGGGGTGTGGGGTATATCAGAGTGTTACAGTGAGGGGTGTGGGGTATATTAATGTTACAGTGAGGTGTGTGGTGTATATCAGTGTTACAGTGAGGGGTGTGGGGTATATCAGAGTGTTACAGTGAGGGGTTTGGGGTATATCAGAGTGTTACAGTGAGGGGTGTGGGGTATATCAGTGTTACAGTGAAGGGTGTGGGGTATATCAGTGTTACAGTGAGTGGTGTGGGGTATATCAGAGTGTTACAGTGAGGGGTGGGGAATATCAGAGAGTGTTTCAGTGAGGGGTGTGGGGTTTATCAGAGTGTTACAGTGAGGGGTGTGGGGAATATCAGAGTGTTACAGTGAGGGGTGTGGGGTATATCAGAGAGTGTTACAGTGAGGGGTGTGGGGTATATCAGTGTTACAGTGAGTGGTGTGGTGTATATCAGAGTGTTACAGTGAGGGGTGTGGGGTATATCAGTGTTACAGTGAGGGGTGTGGGGTATATCAGAGTGTTACAGTGAGGGGTGTGGGGTATATCAGAGTGTTACAGTGAGGGGTGTGGGGTATATCAGTGTTACAGTGAGGGGTGTGGGGTATATCAGTGTTTCAGTGAGGGGTGTGGTGTATATCAGAGTGTTACAGTGAGGGGTGTGGGGTATATTAGTGTTACAGTGAGGGGTGTGGGGTATATCAGTGTTACAGTGAGGGGTGTGGGGTATATCAGTGTTACAGTGAGCGGTGTTGGGTATATCAGAGTGTTACAGTGAGGGGTGTGGGGTATAGCAATGTTACAGTGAGGAGTGTGGGATATATCAGAGTGTTACAGTGAGGGTTGTGGGGTATATCAGTGTTACAGTGAGGGGTGTGGTGTATATCAGAGTGTCACAGTGAGGTGTGTGGGGTATATCAGTGTTACAGTGAGGGGTGTGGGGTATATCAGTGTTACAGTGAGGGGTGTGGGGTATATCAGTGTTACAGTGAGGGGTGTGGGGTATATCAGAGTGTTACAGTGAGGTGTGTGGGGTATATCAGTGTTACAGTGAGGGGTGTGGTGTATATCAGAGTGTTACAGTGAGGGGTGTGGGGTATATCAGTGTTACAGTGGGGGGTGGGGGGTATATCAGAGTGTTACAGTGTGGGGTGTGGGGTATATCAGAGTGTTACAGTGAGGAGTGTGGGATATATCAGAGTGTTACAGTGAGGGGTGTGGGGTATATCAGTGTTACAGTGAGGGGTGTGGTGTATATCAGAGTGTCACAGTGAGGTGTGTGGGGTATATCAGTGTTACAGTGAGGGGTGTGGGGTATATCAGTGTTACAGTGAGGGGTGTGGTGTATATCAGTGTTACAGTGAGGGGTGTGGGGTATATCAGAGTGTTACAGTGAGGTGTGTGGGGTATATTAGTGTTACAGTGAGGGGTGTGGTGTATATCAGAGTGTTACAGTGAGGGGTGTGGGGTATATCAGTGTTACAGTGGGGGGTGTGGGGTATATCAGAGTGTTATAGTGAGGGGTGTGGGGTATATCAGAGTGTTACAGTGAGGAGTGTGGGGTATATCAGTGTTACAGTGAGGAGTGTGGGGTATATCAGAGAGTGTTACAGTGAGGGGTGTGGGGTATATCAGTGTCACAGTGAGGGGTGTGGGGTATATCAGAGTGTTACAGTGAGGGGTGTGGGGTATATCAGAGTGTCACAGTGAGGTGTGTGGGGTATATCAGTGTTACAGTGAGGGGTGTGGGGTATATCAGTGTTACAGTGAGGGGTGTGGGGTATATCAGTGTTACAGTGAGGGGTGTGGGGTATATCAGTGTTACAGTGAGGGGTGTAGGGTATATCAGTGTTACAGTGAGGGGTGTGGGGTATATCATAGTGTTACAGTGAGGGGTGTGGGGTATATCAGTGTTACAGTGTGGGGTATATCAGAGTGTTACAGTGAGGGGTGTGGGGTATATCAGAGTGTTACAGTGAGGAGTGTGGGGTATATCAGTGTTACAGTGAGGAGTGTGGGGTATATCAGGGAGTGTTACAGTGAGGGGTGTGGGATATATCAGAGTGTTACAGTGAGGTGTGGGGTATATCAGAGTGTTGCAGTGAGGGGTGTGTAGTATATCAGTGTTACAGTGAGGAGTGTGGGGTATATCAGTGTTACAGTGAGGGGTGTGGGATATATCAGAGTGTTACAGTGAGGTGTGGGGTATATCAGAGTGTTACAGTGAGGGGTGTGTGGTATATCAGTGTTACAGTGAGGGGTGCGGGGTATATCAGAGTGTTACAGTGAGGGGTGTGGAGTATATCAGAGTGTTACAGTGAGGGGTGTGGGTTATATCAGAGTGTTTCAGTGAGGGGCGTGGGGTATATCAGTGCTACAGTGAGGGGTGTGGGGTATATCAGAGAGTGTTACAGTGAGGGGTGTGGGGTATATCAGAGTGTTACAGTGAGGTGTGTGGGGTATATCAGAGTGTTACAGTGAGGGGTGTGGTGTATATCAGAGTGTTACAGTGAGGTGTGTGGGGTATATCAGAGTGTTACAGTGAGGTGTGTGGGGTATATCAGAGTGTTACAGTGAGGGGTGGGGTATATCAGAGTGTTACAGTGAGGGGTGTGGGTTATATCAGAGTGTTTCAGTGAGGGCGTGGGGTATGTCAGTGCTACAGTGAGGGGTGTGGGGTATATCAGAGAGTGTTACAGTGAGGGGTGTGGGGTATATCAGAGTGTGACAGTGAGGGGTGTGGGGTATATCAGAGTGTTACAGTGAGGGGTGTGGGGTATATCAGAGTGTTACAGTGAGGGGTGTGGTGTATATCAGAGTGTTACAGTGAGGTGTGTGGGGTGTATCAGTGCGTTACAGTGAGGGGTGTGGGGTATATCAGAGTGTTACAGTGAGGGGTGTGGGGTATATCAGCGAGTGTTACAGTGAGTGGTGTGGGGTATATCAGAGTGTTACAGTGAGGGGTGTGGGGTATATCAGAGTGTTACAGTGAGGGGTGTGGGGTATATCAGAGTGTTATAGTGAGGGGTGTGGGGTATATCAGTGTGTTACAGTGAGGGGTGTGGGGTATATCAGTGTTACAGTGAGGGGTGTGGGGTATATCAGAGTGTTACAGTGAGGGGTGTGGGGTATATCAGAGTGTTACAGTGAGGGGTGTGGGGTATATCAGTGTGTTACAGTGAGGGGTGTGGGGTATATCAGAGTGTTACAGTGAGGGGTGTGGGGTATATCAGTGTGTTACAGTGAGGGGTGTGGGGTATATCAGAGTGTTACAGTGAGGGGTGTGGGGTATATCAGTGTGTTACAGTGAGGTGTGTGGGGTATATCAGAGTGTTACAGTGAGGGGTGTGAGGTATATCAGTGTTACAGTGAGGGGTGTGGGGTATATCAGTGTTACAGTGAGGGGTGTGGGTATATCAGAGTGTTACAGTGAGGGGTGTGGGGTATATCAGAGTGTTACAGTGAGGGGTGTTGGGTATATCAGTGTTACAGTGAGGGTTGTGGGGTATATCAGAGTGTTACAGTGAGGGGTTTGGGATATATCAGAGTGTTACAGTGAGGGGTGTGGGGTATATCAGTGTGTTACAGTGAGGGGTGTGGGGTATATCAGAGAGTGTTACAGTGAGGGGTGTGGGGGATATCAGAGAGTGTCACAGTGAGGGGTGTGAGGTATATCAGAGTGTTACAGTGAGGGGTGTGGGGTATATCAGTGTTACAGTGAGGGGTGTGGTGTATATCAGAGTGTTACAGTGAGGGGTGTGGGGTATATCAGAGAGTGTTACAGTGAGGGGTGTGGAGTATCTCAGAGTGTTACAGTGAGGGGTGTGGGGTATTTCAGTGTTACAGTGAGGGGTGTGGGGTATATCAGTGTTACAGTGAGGGGTGTGGGGTATATCAGTGTTACAGTGAGGGCTGTGTGGTATATCAGAGTGTTACAGTGAGGGGTGTGGGGTATATCAGAGTGTTACAGTGAGGGGTGTGGGGTATATCAGAGTGTTACAGTGAGGGGTGTGGGGTATATCAGTGTTACAGTGAGGGGTGTGGGGTATATCAGTGTTACAGTGAGGGGTGTGGGGTATATCAGTGTTACAGTGAGGGCTGTGTGGTATATCAGAGTGTTACAGTGAGGGGTGTGGGGTATATCAGAGTGTTAC
This sequence comes from Scyliorhinus torazame, assembly GCF_047496885.1. Classification (NCBI taxonomy): domain Eukaryota; kingdom Metazoa; phylum Chordata; class Chondrichthyes; order Carcharhiniformes; family Scyliorhinidae; genus Scyliorhinus; species Scyliorhinus torazame. The sequence continues at coordinate 23,215,289 of NC_092737.1, forward strand.
AGTGAGGAGTGTGTGGTATTTCAGAGTGTTACAGTGAGGGGTTTGGGATATATCAGAGTGTTACAGTGACGGGTTTGGGATATATCAGTGTTACAGTGAGGGGTGTGGGGTATATCAGAGTGTTACAGTGAGGAGTTGAGTGGTATTTCAGAGTGTTACAGTGAGGGGTTTGGGATATATCAGAGTGTTACAGTGAGGGGTGTGGGATATATTAGTGTTACAGTGAGGGGTGTGGGGTATATCAGAGTGTTACAGTGAGGGGTGTGGGGTATATCAGAGTGTTACAGTGAGGGGTGTGGGGTATATCAGAGTGTTACAGTGAGGGGTGTGGGGTATATCAGTGTTACAGTGAGGGGTGTGGGGTGTATCAGAGTGTTACAGTGAGGGGTGTGGGGTATATCAGAGTGTTACAGTGAGGGGTGTGAGGTATATCAGTGTTACAGTGAGGCGTGTGGGGTATATCAGTGTTACAGTGAGGGGTGTGGGGGATATCAGTGTTACAGTGAGGGGCGTGGGGTATTTCAGTGTTACAGTGAGGTGTGTGGGGTATATCAGAGTGTTACAGTGAGGCGTGTGGGGTATATCAGTGTTACAGTGAGGTGTGTGGGGTATATCAGAGTGTTACAGTGAGGGGTGTGGGGTATATCAGAGTGTTACAGTGAGGGGTGTGGGGTATTTCAGTGTTACAGTGAGGGCTGTGGGGTATATCAGTGTGTTACAGTGAGGGGTGTGGGGTATATCAGAGTGTTACAGTGAGGGGTGTGGGGTATATCAGAGTGTTACAGTGAGGGGTGTGGTGTATATCAGAGTGTTACAGTGAGGGGTGTGGGGTATATCAGAGTGTTACAGTGAGGGGTGTGGAGTATATCAGAGAGTGTTACAGTGAGGGGTGTGGGGTATATCAGAGAGTGTTACAGTGAGGTGTGTGGGGTATATCAGAGTTACAGTGAGGGGTGTGGGGTATATCAGTGTTACAGTGAGGGGTGTGGGATATATCAGAGTGTTACAGTGAGGTGTGTGGGGTATATCAGTGTTACAGTGAGGGGTGTGGGGTATATCAGAGAGTGTTACAGTGAGGGGTGTGGGATATATCAGAGTGTTACAGTGGGGGGTGTGGGGTATATCAGTGTTACAGTGAGGTGTGTGGGGTATATCAGAGAGTGTTACAGTGAGAGTTGTGGGGTATATCAGTGTTACAGTGAGGGGTGTGGGGTATATCAGAGAGTGTTACAGTGAGGGGTGTGGGGTATATCAGTGTTACAGTGAGGGGTGTGGGGTATATCAGTGTTACAGTGAGGTGTGTGGGGTATATCAGAGAGTGTTACAGTGAGAGTTGTGGGGTATATCAGTGTTACAGTGAGGGGTGTGGGGTATATCAGAGAGTGTTACAGTGAGGGGTGTGGGGTATATCAGTGTTACAGTGAGGGGTGTGGGATATATCCGAGTGTTACAGTGAGGTGTGTGGGGTATATCAGAGTGTTACAGTGAGGGGTGTGGGGTATATCAGTGTTACAGTGAGGGGTGTGGGGTATATCAGAGAGTGTTACAGTGAGGGGTGTGGGGTATATCAGAGAGTGTTACAGTGAGGGGTGTGGGGTATATCAGAGTGTTACAGTGAGGGGTGTGGGGTATATCAGAGTGTTACAGTGAGGGGTGTGGAGTATATCATAGTGTTACAGTGAGGGGTGTGGGGTATATCAGTGTGTTACAGTGAGGGGTGTGGGGTATATCAGAGTGTTACAGTGAGGGGTGTGGGGTATATCAGTGTGTTACAGTGAGGGGTGTGGGGTATATCAGAGTGTTACAGTGAGGGGTGTGGGGTATATCAGTGTGTTACAGTGAGGTGTGTGGGGTATATCAGAGTGTTACAGTGAGGGGTGTGAGGTATATCAGTGTTACAGTGAGGGGTGTGGGGTATATCAGTGTTACAGTGAGGGGTGTGGGTATATCAGAGTGTTACAGTGAGGGGTGTGGGGTATATCAGAGTGTTACAGTGAGGGGTGTTGGGTATATCAGTGTTACAGTGAGGGTTGTGGGGTATATCAGAGTGTTACAGTGAGGGGTTTGGGATATATCAGAGTGTTACAGTGAGGGGTGTGGGGTATATCAGTGTGTTACAGTGAGGGGTGTGGGGTATATCAGAGAGTGTTACAGTGAGGGGTGTGGGGGATATCAGAGAGTGTCACAGTGAGGGGTGTGAGGTATATCAGAGTGTTACAGTGAGGGGTGTGGGGTATATCAGTGTTACAGTGAGGGGTGTGGTGTATATCAGAGTGTTACAGTGAGGGGTGTGGGGTATATCAGAGAGTGTTACAGTGAGGGGTGTGGAGTATCTCAGAGTGTTACAGTGAGGGGTGTGGGGTATTTCAGTGTTACAGTGAGGGGTGTGGGGTATATCAGTGTTACAGTGAGGGGTGTGGGGTATATCAGTGTTACAGTGAGGGCTGTGTGGTATATCAGAGTGTTACAGTGAGGGGTGTGGGGTATATCAGAGTGTTACAGTGAGGGGTGTGGGGTATATCAGAGTGTTACAGTGAGGGGTGTGGGGTATATCAGTGTTACAGTGAGGGGTGTGGGGTATATCAGTGTTACAGTGAGGGGTGTGGGGTATATCAGTGTTACAGTGAGGGCTGTGTGGTATATCAGAGTGTTACAGTGAGGGGTGTGGGGTATATCAGAGTGTTACAGTGAGGAGTGTGTGGTATTTCAGAGTGTTACAGTGAGGGGTTTGGGATATATCAGAGTGTTACAGTGACGGGTTTGGGATATATCAGTGTTACAGTGAGGGGTGTGGGGTATATCAGAGTGTTACAGTGAGGAGTTGAGTGGTATTTCAGAGTGTTACAGTGAGGGGTTTGGGATATATCAGAGTGTTACAGTGAGGGGTGTGGGATATATTAGTGTTACAGTGAGGGGTGTGGGGTATATCAGAGTGTTACAGTGAGGGGTGTGGGGTATATCAGAGTGTTACAGTGAGGGGTGTGGGGTATATCAGAGTGTTACAGTGAGGGGTGTGGGGTATATCAGTGTTACAGTGAGGGGTGTGGGGTGTATCAGAGTGTTACAGTGAGGGGTGTGGGGTATATCAGAGTGTTACAGTGAGGGGTGTGAGGTATATCAGTGTTACAGTGAGGCGTGTGGGGTATATCAGTGTTACAGTGAGGGGTGTGGGGGATATCAGTGTTACAGTGAGGGGCGTGGGGTATTTCAGTGTTACAGTGAGGTGTGTGGGGTATATCAGAGTGTTACAGTGAGGCGTGTGGGGTATATCAGTGTTACAGTGAGGTGTGTGGGGTATATCAGAGTGTTACAGTGAGGGGTGTGGGGTATATCAGAGTGTTACAGTGAGGGGTGTGGGGTATTTCAGTGTTACAGTGAGGGCTGTGGGGTATATCAGTGTGTTACAGTGAGGGGTGTGGGGTATATCAGAGTGTTACAGTGAGGGGTGTGGGGTATATCAGAGTGTTACAGTGAGGGGTGTGGTGTATATCAGAGTGTTACAGTGAGGGGTGTGGGGTATATCAGAGTGTTACAGTGAGGGGTGTGGAGTATATCAGAGAGTGTTACAGTGAGGGGTGTGGGGTATATCAGAGAGTGTTACAGTGAGGTGTGTGGGGTATATCAGAGTTACAGTGAGGGGTGTGGGGTATATCAGTGTTACAGTGAGGGGTGTGGGATATATCAGAGTGTTACAGTGAGGTGTGTGGGGTATATCAGTGTTACAGTGAGGGGTGTGGGGTATATCAGAGAGTGTTACAGTGAGGGGTGTGGGATATATCAGAGTGTTACAGTGGGGGGTGTGGGGTATATCAGTGTTACAGTGAGGTGTGTGGGGTATATCAGAGAGTGTTACAGTGAGAGTTGTGGGGTATATCAGTGTTACAGTGAGGGGTGTGGGGTATATCAGAGAGTGTTACAGTGAGGGGTGTGGGGTATATCAGTGTTACAGTGAGGGGTGTGGGGTATATCAGTGTTACAGTGAGGTGTGTGGGGTATATCAGAGAGTGTTACAGTGAGAGTTGTGGGGTATATCAGTGTTACAGTGAGGGGTGTGGGGTATATCAGAGAGTGTTACAGTGAGGGGTGTGGGGTATATCAGTGTTACAGTGAGGGGTGTGGGATATATCCGAGTGTTACAGTGAGGTGTGTGGGGTATATCAGTGTTACAGTGAGGGGTGTGGGGTATATCAGAGAGTGTTACAGTGAGGGGTGTGGGGTATATCAGAGAGTGTTACAGTGAGGGGTGTGGGGTATATCAGAGTGTTACAGTGAGGGGGTGGGGTATATCAGAGAGTGTTACAGTGAGGGGTGTGGGGTATATCAGAGTGTTACAGTGAGGGGGTGGGGTATATCAGAGAGTGTTACAGTGAGGGGTGTGGGGTATATCAGTGTTACAGTGAGGGGTGTGGGATATATCCGAGTGTTACAGTGAGGTGTGTGGGGTATATCAGTGTTACAGTGAGGGGTGTGGGGTATATCAGAGAGTGTTACAGTGAGGGGTGTGGGGTATATCAGAGAGTGTTACAGTGAGGGGTGTGGGGTATATCAGAGTGTTACAGTGAGGGGTGTGGGGTATATCAGTGTTACAGTGAGGGGTGTGGGGTATATCAGAGAGTGTTACAGTGAGGGGTGTGGGGTATATCAGAGAGTGTTACAGTGAGGGGTGTGGGGTATATCAGAGTGTTACAGTGAGGGGGTGGGGTATATCAGAGAGTGTTACAGTGAGGGGTGTGGGGTATATCAGAGTGTTACAGTGAGGGGTGTGGGGTATATCAGAGAGTGTTCCAGTGAGGGCTGTGGGGTATTTCAGTGACGGGTTAGGGTTATATCAAAGTGTGCTACTCCAGGTTGTCCATTTCAATGCTTGGGGCGTATTTTGTATCAACTGAACATTTATTTTCTTGTCGCGGACAGTAACTCGATCTCTTGTGGAAACATTGTTTTGATCTATTGGATCTCAGTTGTCTGCGGTTTGTAATACTGCCTGCATTTTGTTCCTTTGCCAATCAGTGAAATCGAAAACTTTGTGTGCGCGTGAAAGATTGCGTTATGTGTGTTTGCTAGTCGGGACGGTGAGTGACTCAGAGGGGAACCTCCAGGCGGTGGGGTTCCCAGGTATCTGCTGCTCTTGTCCTTCTAGATGGTAGAGGTGGTGGGTTTGGGAGATGCTGCCTGAGGAGCCTTGGTGAGTCGCTGCAGTGCATCTTGTAGACGGGACACACGGCTGTCACTGTGCTTCGGGGGGGGAGGGAGTGAATGTTTGTGGAAGGGGGGAGTGTATGCGTATGTCAGTTTGCATGTGTGTGTGTGTGTGAGTTGTGTGTGTGTGAGTGTGTGTGTTTATGTGTATCTGTGTGTGTTTGTGTGTGTGTGAGTTTGTGTTGTGTGTGTCTCTGAGTGTGAGTGTGTCTGTGTGTGAGAGAGTGTGTCTGTGTGTGAGAGAGTGTGTCTGTGTGTGAGAGAGTGTGTCTGTGTGTGAGAGAGTGTGTCTGTGTGTGAGAGAGTGTGTGTGTGAGAGTGTGTGTGTGAGAGAGTGTGTGTGTGAGAGAGTGTGTGTGTCTGTGTGTGTGTGTATTTGTGAGTTTGTGTGAGCGTGTGTCTGTGAGCGTGTGTGTGTGAGTCTGTGTGTCTATATGTGTGTGTGTGAGTGTGTGTATCTGTGTGTGTGTCTGTGAGTATTATGATCTCGGACCGGACCCCAACATTTACTAGCATAGCAGTCAAGAGACACAATCACTTTGTAACATTTGTTAAACTCTGAGGAAAGATTACTTCGCTCCAGGAGTGACCCCACTCAAAAATAGGGATGTGGTATATGAAAGCAAACATTAGTATTGACACAATATTAAACTACCTTGACATCAGAGAAATATAACTTACAATTACTAGTTAAACAATTTGACAATGAAAAGAAACACTCCTATCTCCTAACTGCCATCTTCTTTATCTCCAATCAAGCAAAACCCAGCACAGGTCAAAAACTGTTTATAAATAGAGCTCGCAAAGACAGGATTACTGACCAATCTTTGGATCGAAAGATCTTTTGAGTGACTGCCTGGAGAGAGAGGGAGAGCCTGCCAGGTTAATGCTAAATCCCTGACAGCCTTCTGCAGAAGCTCAAAGCCACAATTTAACCTCCAAATCTGCCTGCTACAGACCTGGCTCATCCCATTGGCTACATCGACCTCATTCTACTCGAATCCCACGATCTACTGGTTGAAGTTTAAACATATTGGACGTGATCTACCCGAATGGGGACAAAATCCCATAGCGAGGGATTTGCTGGGTGTTCCTCGGCACTTGGAGGGTTGAGAGACATCCCGTTATCTGACGTCCACCTGTGTCAGTCGGGGTGAGGGAGGGGCGGGGGGCACTCAGTGTGGAATGCACTGCCGAGGCTGAACTTACTCCTGTTTTCTCCGGGAGGAACTCCACTCGCCTGAACTCATGCAGTGAGAGATCGGGACGCCATTTTTACATGTCATCTTGATCTCTGGAGCCCCAAATGCGGCCCCCGAACCCCGATCCCCCCCCCTCCCCCAACATGCTCAATTAACTTTAAGGGACAAAAAAAACCATTAAACCTCTCCTTGTAACCATATAGAGATTGGAAAGAAGGGTGAACCTACTTTTAGGACACCTTAATTGCATCTTTTGCAGCCACAAAGTCTGACTGTCTTTCAAACCAGGATTTTTTAAGTTTTCCTGCCCTGTGTGTGCGTGTCGCACACTGCCAGAAGGAGTGTAATGATATGCACTCACAAACCTCCTTCGAAACACAAAAGGTATTTATTAATGAGATAAATTGATGTACAGAGGCCATCACTGCACCCCACCCCCACCCCGGCTGCCACAGTCCCCACACATCTTCTACAAAAGTCTTCTTAACGTCTTCTTAACCACGATGTTGTGCCGAACCTTTGTCCTAGATTAATCATAGATTATCATTAAATTTACAGTGCAGCAGGAGGCCATTCGGCCCATTGAGTCTGCACCGGCTCTTGGAAAGAGCCCCCTACCCAAGTTCAACACCTCCACCCAACACCAAGGGCAATTTTGGACACTAAGGGCAATTTATCATTGGCCAATTCATCTAACCTGCACATCTTTGGACTGTGGGAGGAAACCGGAGCACCCGGAGGAAACCCACGCACACACGGGGAGGATGTGCAGACTCCGCACAGACAGTGACCCAAGCCAGAATCGAACCTGGGACCCTGGAGCTGTGAAGCAATTGTGCTATCCACAATGCTACCGTGCTGCCCTTAAGAACAAATAAATCTACACTATATCATTTTACCATAATCCATGTACCTATCCAATAGCTGCTTGAAGGTCCCTAATGTTTCCGACTCAACTACTTCCACAGGCAGTGCATTCCATGCCCCCACTACTCTCTGGGTAAAGAACCTACCTCTGATATCCCTCCTATATCTTCCACCTTTCACCTTAAATTTATGTCCCCTTGTAATGGTTTGTTCCACCCGGCGAAAAAGTCTCTGACTGTCTACTCTATCTATTCCCCTGATCATCTGATAAACCTCTATCAAGTCACCCCTCATCCTTCTCTGTTCTAATGAGAAAAGGCCTAGCACCCTCAACCTTTCCTCGTAAGACCTACTCTCCATTCCAGGCAACATCCTGGTAAATCTTCTTTGCACCTTTTCCAAAGCTTCCACATCCTTCCTAAAATGAGGCGACCAGAACTGTACACAGTACTCCAAATGTGGCCTTACCAAAGTTTTGTACAGCTGCATCATCACCTCACGGCTCTTAAATTCAATCCCTCTGTTAATGAACGCGAGCACACCATAGGCCTTCTTCACAGCTCTATCCACTTGAGTGGTAACTTTCAAAGATGTATGAACATAGACCCCAAGATCTCCTCCACATTGCCAAGAACTTTACCGTTAACCCTGTATTCCGCATTCATATTTGTCCTTCCAAAATGGACAACCTCACACTTTTCAGGGTTAAACTCCATCTGCCACTTCTCAGCCCAGCTCTGCATCCTATCTATGTCTCTTTGCAGCCGACAACAGCCCTCCTTACTATCCACAACTCCACCAATCTTCGTATCGTCTGCAAATTTACTGACCCACCCTTCAACTCCCTCATCCAAGTCATTAATGAAAATCACAAACAGCAGAGGACCCAGAACTGATCCCTGCGGTACGCCACTGGTAACTGGGATCCAGGCTGAATATTTGCCATCCACCACCACTCTCTGACTTCTCTCGGTTAGCCAGTTCGTTATCCAACTGGCCAAATTTCCCACTATCCCATGCCTCCTTACTTTCTGCAGAAGCCTACCATGGGGAACCTTATCAAATGCCTTACTAAAATCCATGTACACTACATCCACTGCTTTACCTTCATCCACATGCTTGGTCACCTCCTCAAAGAATTCAATAAGACTTGTAAGGCAAGACCTACCCCTCACAAATCCGTGCTGACAATCACTAATCAAGCAGTGTCTTTCCAGATGCTCAGAAATCCTATCCTTCAGTACCCTTTCCATTATTTTGCCTACCACCGAAGTAAGATTAACTGGCCTGTAATTCCCAGGGTTATCCCTAGTCCCTTTTTTGAACAGGGGCACGACATTCGCCACTCTCCAATCCCCTGGTACCACCCCTGTTGACAGTGAGGACGAAAAGATCATTGCCAACGGCTCTGCAATTTCATCTCTTGCTTCCCATAGAATCCTTGGATATATCCCGTCAGGCCCGGGGGACTTGTCTATCCTCAAGTTTTTCAAAATGCCCAACACATCTTCCTTCCTAACAAGTATTTCCTCGAGCTTACCAATCTGTTTCACACTGTCCTCTCCAACAATATCGCCCCTCTCTTTTGTAAATACAGAAGAAAAGTACTCGTTCAAGACCTCTCCTATCTCTTCAGACTCAATACACAATCTCCCGCTACTGTCCTTGATCGGACCTACCCTCGCTCTAGCCATTCTCATATTTCTCACATATGTGTAAAAGGCCTTGGGGTTTTCCTTGATCCTACCCGCCAAAGATTGTTCATGCCCTCTCTTAGCTCTCCTAATCCCTTTCTTCAGTTCCCTCCTGGCTATCTTGTATCCCTCCAATGCCCTGTCTGAACCTTGTTTCCTCAGTCTTACATAAGTCTCCTTTTTCCTCTTAACAAGACATTCAACCTCTCTTGTCAACCATGGTTCCCTCACTCGACCATCTCTTCCCTGCCTGACAGGGACATACATATCAAGGACACGTAGCACCTGTTCCTTGAACAAGTTCCACATTTCACTTGTGTCCTTCCCTGCCAGTCTATGTTCCCAACTTATGCACTTCAATTCTTGTCTGACAACATCGTATTTACCCTTCCCCCAATTGTAAACCTTGCTCTGTTGCACGTACCTATCCCTCTCCATTACTAAAGTGAAAGTCACAGAATTGTGGTCACTATCTCCAAAATGCTCCCCCACTAACAAATCTATCACTTGCCCTGGTTCATTACCCAGTACTAAATCCAATATTGCCCCTCCTCTGGTCGGACAATCTACATACTGTGTTAGAAATGCTTCCTGGACTTCCGGGTGCGGCGATGACCAGCTGAGTCGCACGTTTCGGCAGCTCCCGGTGGAACGGACTTTTGGGCTCTTAATAAGAGCCCCAACGGCAATTTTAACGGCTAAAAGTACTGTGCGGTGAACCAGAAGGGAATCCCCCCTGGATACGGATGAAAAAAGGAGAGGAAGGTGGCCGGATTGCGGTGGATCCTTTCGAGCAGCGGCAAGGAAGGCAAGCAAAAACCAAGATGGCGTCGGAAGGTGGCAGTTTAATATGGGGCCCTGAACAACACGAGTTCTTGAAACGCTGTGTGGAAGAACTCAAAAAGGAATTGAAGAAGGAGCTGTTGGCCCCGATATTACAGGCGATCGAAGGGCTAAAGGAGGAGCAAAAGACCCAGGAGCGGGAGCTTCGGGTCGTGAAGGCAAAGGCTGCGAGAATGAGGACGACATACAGGGCCTGGTGGTGAAGACGGAGATGCACGAGGCACACCATAAACGATGTGTGGAAAGGCTGGAGGCGCTGGAGAACAACGTGAGGAGGAACAACCTAAGGATTCTTGGTCTTCCTGAAGGTGCGGAGGGAGCGGACGTCGGGGCATATGTGAGCACGATGCTGCACTCGTTAATGGGAGCGGAGGCCCCGGCGGGTCCGCTGGAGGTGGAGGGAGCATACCGAGTGAAGGCGCGAGGACCGAGAGCAGGAGAAATTCCTCGAGCCATAGTGGTGAGATTCCTCCGTTTTAAGGATAGAGAGATGGTCCTTAGATGGGCAAAGAAAACTCGGAGCAGTAGGTGGGAGAACGCGGTGATCCGCGTTTATCAAGACTGGAGTGCGGAGGTGGCGAGAAGGAGGACGAGCTTTAATCGGGCCAAGGCGGTGCTTCACAAAAAGAAGATAAAATTCGGAATGCTGCAACCGGCAAGACTGTGGGTCACATATCAAGGGAGGCACCACTACTTTGAGACGGCGGATGAGGCGTGGACTTTTATCGTGGAAGAAAAATTGGAATGAGCGGGTTATTTAATAATAATTTTTTAAAAAGAACGTTTGAGACAAAGTGGTGGGGCGAGTATGGGGGGCGAAGAGGGGGGAAAAAAGGGGGGAAAGAGGAGTTTTATGTTATTAATCCTGCGATGTGGTAACTTTTCTCTCTTCCACAGGTTGTGGGGGAGGGAGGAAGGGAGGTGGAGGAGATGGGGCGTTGGCCATTGGGGGCGGGGCCAAGGGGGAAGCGCGGGCTCGGTTCCCGCGCTATGATAATCATGGCGGGAATAGGGAAGCAGGAAGGAGGGGGCGTCGCACGGTGCGAGCCGAGGTCACGGGGGGAAGCCGAGGTCGGCCAGAGTTTGCTGACTTCTGGGAGCAACATGGGGGGTGTAACTACGCTAGTGGGGGATCTAGCGGGGGGGGGTGGGAGGGGGGAATTATTGGGCTGCTGCTGCTGGGGAGAGGGGGGAGCTGGTATGGGGTGGGATGGGCGGGGGGGCACCGCCTGGGGGGGACACAGCTGCGTGGTAACCGGGTGAGGAGCTGGAAAAAGGAGATGGCTAATCGACAAGGGGGGGGGGGTAAAAAGCCCCCCAACCCGGCTGATCACATGGAACGTGAGAGGGCTGAACGGGCCGATAAAGAGGGCACGGGTACTCGCACACCTTAAGAAACTTAAGGCAGACGTGGTTATGTTACAGGAAACGCACTTGAAACTGATAGACCAGGTGAGACTACGCAAAGTTTGGGTGGGGCAGGTGTTCCATTCGGGGCTAGATGCGAAAAACAGGGGGGTGGCTATATTAGTGGGGAAGCGGGTAATGTTTGAGGCAAAGACTATAGTGGCGGATAGCGGGGGCAGATACGTGATGGTGAGTGGCAAACTACAGGGGGAGACGGTGGTCTTGGTAAACGTATATGCCCCGAACTGGGATGATGCCAATTTTATGAGGCGCATGTTAGGACGTATCCCGGACCTAGAGGTGGGGAAGTTGGTAATGGGTGGAGATTTTAACACGGTGCTGGAACCAGGGCTGGACAGGTCGAGGTCCAGGACTGGAAGGAGGCCGGCAGCAGCCAAGGTGTTTAAAGATTTTATGGAGCAGATGGGAGGAGTAGACCCGTGGAGATTTAGCAGACCTAGGAGTAAGGAGTTTTCGTTTTTCTCCTATGTCCACAAAGTCTATTCGCGAATAGACTTTTTTGTTTTGGGAAGGGCGTTGATCCTGAAGGTGAGGGGAACGGAGTATACGGCTATAGCTATTTCGGATCACGCGTGGGTAGACTTGGAGATAGGGGAGGAAACAGAAGGGCGCCCACCCTGGAGAATGGACATGGGACTAATGGCAGATGAGGGGGTATGTCTAAGGGTGAGGGGGTGCATTGAAAAGTACTTGGAACTCAATGATAATGGGGAGGTCCAGGTGGGAGTGGTCTGGGAGGCGCTGAAGGCAGTGGTTAGAGGGGAGCTGATATCAATCAGGCACATAAAGGAAAGCAGGAGAGTAGGGAATGGGAGCGGTTGCTGCAAGAACTTCTGAGGGTGGACAGGCAATATGCGGAGGCACCGGAGGAGGGACTGTACAGGGAAAGGCAAAGGCTACACGTAGAATTTGACTTGCTGACAACGGGTACTGCAGAGGCACAGTGGAGGAAGGCACAGGGTGTACAGTACGAATATGGGGAGAAGGCGAGCAGGTTGCTGGCCCACCAATTGAGGAAAAGGGGAGCAGCGAGGGAAATAGGGGGAGTGAGGGATGAGGAAGGAGAGATGGAGCGGGGAGCGGAGAGAGTGAATGGAGTGTTCAAGGCATTCTATAAAAAATTATACGAAGCTCAACCCCCGGATGGGAGGGAGAGAATGATGGGCTTTCTGGACCGGCTGGAATTTCCCAAGGTGGAGGAGCAGGAAAGGGTGGGACTGGGAGCACAGATCGAAATAGAGGAAGTAGTGAAAGGAATTAGGAGCATGCAGGCGGGGAAGGCTCCGGGACCAGATGGATTCCCAGTTGAATTTTACAGAAAATATGTGGACTTGCTCGCCCCGCTACTGATGAGGACCTTTAATGAGGCAAAGGAAAGGGGACAGCTGCCCCCCCGACTATGTCTGAGGCAACGATATCGCTTCTCCTAAAGAAGGAAAAGGACCCGCTGCAATGCGGGTCCTATAGACCTATTTCCCTCCTAAATGTAGACGCTAAGATTCTGGCCAAGGTAATGGCAACGAGGATAGAGGATTGTGTCCCGAGGGTGGTCCATAAGGACCAAACTGGGTTTGTGAAGGGGAGACAGCTGAATACGAATATACGGAGGCTGCTAGGGGTAATGATGATGCCCCCACCAGAGGGGGAAGTGGAGATAGTGGTGGCGATGGATGCCGAGAAAGCATTTGATAGAGTGGAGTGGGATTATTTGTGGGAGGTGCTGAGGAGATTTGGTTTTGGAGATGAGTATGTTGGATGGGTGCAGCTGTTGTATAGGGCCCCAGTGGCGAGTGTGGTCACGAATGGACGGGGATCTGCATACTTTCGGCTCCATAGAGGGACAAGGCAGGGATGCCCTCTGTCCCCATTATTGTTTGCACTGGCGATTGAGCCCCTGGCAATAGCATTGAGGGGTTTCAGGAAGTGGAGGGGAGTACTCAGGGGAGGAGAAGAACACCGGGTATCTCTGTATGCGGACGATTTGTTGTTGTATGTGGCGGACCCGGCGGAGGGAATGCCAGAGATAATGCGGACACTTCGGGAGTTTGGAGAATTCTCAGGATATAAACTGAACATGGGGAAAAGTGAGTTGTTTGTGGTGCATCCAGGGGAGCAGAGCAGAGAAATAGAGGACTTACCGCTGAGGAAGGTAACAAGGGACTTTCGCTACTTGGGGATCCAGATAGCCAAGAATTGGGGTACATTGCATAGGTTAAATTTAACGCGATTGGTGGAACAAATGGAGGAGGACTTCAAGAGATGGGACATGGTATCCCTGTCACTGGCAGGGAGGGTGCAGGCGGTTAAAATGGTAGTCCTCCCGAGATTCCTCTTTGTGTTTCAGTGCCTCCCGATGGTGATCACGAAGGCTTTTTTCAAAAGGATCGAAAAGAGCATCATGAGTTTTGTGTGGGCCGGGAAGACCCCGAGAGTGAGGAAGGGATTCTTACAGCGTAGTAGGGATAGGGGGGGCTGGCACTACCGAGCCTAAGTGAGTACTACTGGGCCGCCAATATCTCAATGGTGAGTAAGTGGATGGGAGAAGAGGAGGGAGCGGCGTGGAAGAGATTGGAGAGGGCGTCCTGCAGGGGGACTAGCCTACAAGCTATGGTGACGGCCCCATTGCCGTTCTCACCGAAGAAATACACCACAAGCCCGGTGGTGGTGGCGACTTTGAAAATTTGGGGACAGTGGAGACGGCATAGGGGAAAGACGGGAGCCTTGGTGGGGTCCCCGATAAGAAACAACCATAGGTTTGCCCCGGGGGGAATGGATGGGGGATTTGGAACATGGCAAAGAGCAGGAGTAACGCAACTGAAAGATCTGTTTGTGGATGGGAAGTTCGCAAGTCTGGGAGCGCTGACCGAGAAATATGGGCTGCCCCAAGGGAATGCATTCAGGTACATGCAACTGAGGGCTTTTGCGAGGCAACAGGTGAGGGAATTCCCGCAGCTCCCGACGCATGAGGTGCAGGACAGAGTGATCTCAAAGACATGGGTGGGGGATGGTAAGGTGTCAGATACATATAGGGAAATGAGGGACGAGGGGGAGATTATGGTAGATGAGCTGAAAGGGAAATGGGAAGAAGAGCTGGGGGAGGAGATTGAGGAGGGGCTGTGGGCGGATGCCCTCAGTAGGGTAAACTCATCGTCCTCGTGTGCCAGGCTAAGCCTGATTCAATTTAAGGTGTTACACAGGGCGCATATGACTGGAGCACGGCTCAGTAAATTTTTGGGGGTAGAGGATAGGTGTGCGAGATGCTCGAGAAGCCCAGTGAATCATACCCACATGTTCTGGTCATGTCCGGCACTACAGGGGTTCTGGACGGGGGTGACAAAGGTGCTTTCGAAAGTAGTGGGGGTCCAGGTCGAACCAAGCTGGGGGTTGGCTATATTTGGGGTTGCAGAAGAGCCGGGAGTGCAGGAGGCGAGAGAGGCTGATGTTTTGGCCTTTGCGTCCCTAGTAGCCCGACGCAGGATACTGTTGATGTGGAAGGAAGCCAAGCCCCCGGGGGTGGAGACCTGGATAAACGACATGGCAGGGTTTATAAAGCTGGAACGGATTAAGTTCGTCCTAAGGGGATCGGCTCAAGGGTTCACCAGGCGGTGGCAACCGTTCGTCGAATACCTCACAGAAAGATAGAGGGAATGGAAAAGAAGAAGACAGCAGCAGCCCAGGGGGGGGGGGGGAGGGGGAGGAACCAGAAGGACTCTCAGGGTTGTTAATATATATGTATAATATGTATAGGTCGTTGCTATAAATAATTGTATATTGGACTGTTAAATCATATTATTGGAGAGTGTTTATCTGAGACAAGGCAGTTGCCATTTAGTTTTAGTTTTCGTTTTAGTTATAAATTATTTATTCTTTGTTTATAAAACAGGTCATTGTTATTTATACGGTTATATTATTGTGTAAAGGATACACAATGTACTGTGATGGTTGACCAAAAATTTTCAATAAAATATTTAAAAATAAAGCTTCCTGGACACACTGCACAAACACCACCCCATCCAAACTATTTGATCTAAAGAGTTTCCACTCAATATTTGGGAAGTTCAAGTCGCCCATGACTACTACCCTGTGACTTCTGCACCTTTCCAAAATCTGTTTCCCAATCTGTTCCTCCACATCTCTGCTGCTATTGGGGGGCCGATAGAAAACTCCTAACAAGGTGACTGCTCCTTTCCTATTTCTGACTTCAACCCATACTACCTCAGTAGGCTGATACTCCTCGAACTGCCTTTCTGCAGCTGTTATACTATCTCTAATTAACAATCCTGTGATCCTCTCTCTCTCTCTCTCTCTCACACAGAATCATAGAATCCCTACGGTGCAGAAGGAGGCCATTCAGCCCATCGAGTCTGCACAGACCCTCTGAATGAGCTTGGCCCGCTCTTCCCCCCCCCCCCCCCCCCCCCACCACTGTGACCCCAGGGATTCTCCCTTCTGGGGGACTAAGTCCACACGCCGGCGGGAGAACCGGCGTCAACCACTCCGGCGTGTGAGAGAGCGAGCGTGTGTGAGAGAGCGAGTGTGTGTGAGAGAGCGAGTGTGTGTGAGAGAGCGAGTGTGTGTGAGAGAGCGAGCGTGTGTGTGAGAGAGCGAGTGTGTGTGAGAGAGCGAGTGCGTGTGAGAGAGCGAGTGTGTGTGTGAGAGAGCGAGCGTGTGTGAGAGAGCGAGTGTGTGTGAGAGAGCGAGCGTGTGTGAGAGAGAGAGTGTGTGAGAGAGAGCGAGCGTGTGTGAGAGAGCGAGTGTGTGTGTGAGAGAGCGAGTGTGCGTGAGAGAGCGAGTGTGTGTGAGAGAGCGAGCGTGTGTGAGAGCGAGCGTGTGTGAGAGAGCGAGTGTGCATGAGAGAGCGAGTGTGTGTGAGAGAGCGAGCGTGTGTGAGAGAGCGAGTGTGTGTGAGAAAGCGAGCGTGTGTGAGAGAGCGAGTGTGTGTGGGAGAGCGAGTGTGTGTCAGAGAGCGAGTGTGTGTGAGAGAGAGAGTGTGTGAGAGAGAGCGAGCGTGTGTGAGAGAGCGAGCGCGTGTGAGAGAGAGAGTGTGTGAGAGAGAGCGAGCGTGTGTGAGAGAGCGAGCGCGTGTGAGAGAGCGAGCGTGTGTGAGAGAGCGAGCGTGTGTGAGAGAGCGAGCGTGTGTGGGAGAGCGAGTGTGTGTGAGAGAGCGAGCGCGTGTGAGAGAGCGAGCGTGTGTGAGAGAGCGAGCGTGTGTGAGAGAGCGAGCGTGTGTGAGAGAGCGAGCGTGTGTGGGAGAGCGAGTGTGTGTCAGAGAGCGAGTGTGTGTGAGAGAGCGAGTGTGTGTGAGAGAGCGAGTGTGTGTGGGAGAGCGAGTGTGTGTCAGAGAGCGAGTGTGTGTGAGAGAGCGAGCGTGTGTGAGAGAGCGAGTGTGTGTGGGAGAGCGAGTGTGTGTCAGAGAGCGAGTGTGTGTGAGAGAGCGAGCATGTGTGAGAGAGCGAGCGTGTGTGAGAGAGCGAGCGTGTGTGAGAGAGCGAGTGTGTGTGAGAGAGCAAGTGCGTGTGAGAGAGCGAGTGCGTGTGAGAGAGCGAGTGTGTGTGAGGGAGCGAGTGTGTGAGAGAGTGAGCGTGTGTGAGAGAGTGAGCGTGTGTGAGAGAGCGAGCGCGTGTGAGAGAGCGAGTGTGTGTGGGAGAGCGAGTGTGTGTGGGAGAGCGAGTGTGTGTCAGAGAGCGAGTGTGTGTGAGAGAGCGAGTGCGTGTGAGAGAGAGAGTGTGTGTGAGAGAGCGAGCGTGTGTGAGAGAGCGAGCGTGTGTGAGAGAGCGAGTGCGTGTGAGAGAGCGAGTGTGTGTGAGAGAGCGAGTGTGTGTGAGAGAGCGAGTGTGATTGAGAGAGCAAGCGTGTGTGAGAGAGCGAGCGTGTGTGTGTGTGAGAGTGAGTGTGTGTGTGTGAGTGTGTGAATGTTTGAGTGTGTGTGTATGGGTGTGCATGTGTGTGAGAGTGTGAATGTGTGTGAGTGGGTGTGTGTGAGTGTGTGTGAGTGAGTGTGTGTGTGTGTGTATGTGTGCGCGTCTGTGTGTCTGTGTGTGAGTGTGTGAGTGTCTGTATGTGTGAGTTTGTCTGTATGTGTGAGTGTCTCTGTGTGTGTGTGTGAGTGAGTGTGTGTGTGTGAGTGATTAAGTGGGTGTGTGTGTGTGAATGTGTGTGTGTGTCTGGGTGTGCATGTGTGTGAGAGAGTGCGTGTGAGAGTGCGTGAGTGTGAATGTGTGTGAGTGGGTGTGTGGGTGTGTGTGTGTGAGTGAGTGTGTGAGAGAGTGAGCGTGCGTGAGAGAGCGAGCGTGTGTGAGAGAGCGAGCGTGTGTGAGAGCGAGCGTGTGTGAGAGCGAGCGTGTGTGTGAGAGTGAGTGTGTGTGAGAGAGCGAGTGTGCGTGAGAGAGCGAGTGTGCGTGAGAGAGCGAGTGTGCATGAGAGAGCGAGTGTGTGTGAGAGAGCGAGTGTGTGTGAGAGAGCGAGTGTGTGAGCGAGCGAGTGTGTGAGCGAGTGTGTGAGCGAGCGAGTGTGTGTGAGAGAGCGTGAGTGAGTGTGAGAGAGCGAGTGTGTGTGAGAGAGCGAGTGTGTGTGAGAGAGCGAGTGTGTGTGATAGAACGTGAGTGAGTGTGAGAGAGCGAGTGTGTGTGAGAGAGAGAGTGTGTGTGAGAGAGCGTGAGTGTGTGTGAGAGAGCGTGAGTGTGTGAGAGAGCGTGAGTGTGAGAGAGCGAGTGTGTGAGAGAGCGAGTGTGTGTGAGAGAGCGTGAGTGAGTGTGTGAGAGAGCGAGTGTGTGAGAGAGCGAGTGTGCGTGAGAGCGAGTGTGCGTGAGAGCGAGTGTGCGTGAGAGCGAGTGTGCGTGAGAGCGAATGTTCGTGAGAGAGCGAGTGTGCGTGAGGGAGCGAGTGTGCGTGAGAGAGCGAGCGTGCGTGAGAGAGCGAGCGTGCGTGAGAGAGCGAGCGTACGTGAGAGAGCGAGTGTGTGTGAGAGAGCGAGTGTGTGTGAGCGAGCGAGCGTGCGTGAGAGAGCGAGTGTGTGTGAGAGAGCGAGTGTGTGTGAGAGAGCGAGTGTGTGTGAGAGAGCGAGCGTGCGTGAGAGAGCGAGTGTGTGTGTGAGAGCGAGTGTGTGTGAGAGCGAGTGTGTGTGAGCGAGCGAGCGTGCGTGAGAGAGCGAGCGTGTGTGTGAGAGCGAGTGTGCGTGAGAGAGCGAGCGTGCGTGAGAGAGCGAGTGTGTGAGAGAGAGTGTGTGTGAGCGAGCGAGCGTGCGTGAGAGCGAGTGTGCGTGAGAGAGCGAGCGTGTGTGAGAGAGCGAGCGTGCGTGAGAGAGCGAGCGTGCGTGAGAGAGCGAGCGTGTGTGAGAGAGCGAGCGTGTGAGAGCGCGTGTGCGTGAGAGAGCGAGCGTGCGTGAGAGCGAGTGTGTGAGAGAGAGTGTGTGTGAGCGAGCGAGCGTGCGTGAGAGTGAGTGTGCGTGAGAGAGCGAGCGGCGTGAGAGAGCGAGCGTGCGTGAGAGAGAGAGTGTGTGTGAGCGAGCGAGCGTGCGTGAGCGAGCGTGCGTGAGAGAGCGAGCGTGTGTGAGAGAGCGAGCGTGTGTGAGAGAGCGAGTGTGTGTGAGTGAGTGTGTGTGAGAGAGCGAGTGTGTGTGAGAGAGCGAGTGTGTGTGAGTGAGTGTGTGTGCCTGTATGAATGAGTGTGTGTGTCTGTTTGTATGAGTGAGTGTGTGTGAGTGAGTGCGTGTGTGTGTTAGTGTGCGTGTGGCTGTGTGATTGAGTGTATGTGAGAGTGAGAGTGAATGTGTGTGTTTGTGTGTGTGTGAGCGTCTGTGTGTGTGTGAGAGTGAGTGTGTGTTTGTGTGTCTGTGTGTGTGTGAGATTGAGTGTGTGAATGTGTGTGTGAGAGTGAGTGTGTGTGAGAGTGAGTGTGTGTGAGAGCGTGTGTGAGTGAGTGTGTGTGTATGGGTGTGCATGTGTGTGATAGAGTGAGTGTGAATGTGTGTGAGTGAGTGAGTGTGTGTGTGAGTGTGAGCGTGTCAGTGTGTGTGAGTGAGTGTGTGAATGTGTGAGAGTGTGTGTATGTGTATGTGTGTGCGTGTGTGTGTGAGAGAGTGTGTGTGAGTGTGAACGTGTGTGTGAGAGTGAGTATGTGTGTGTGCATTTGTGTCTTAGTGTTAGTGTGTGTGTGGCTGTGTGTGTGAGTGAGTGTGTATGAGAGTGAGTGTGTGTGAATGTGTGTGTGTGAGAGAGTGTGTGTGAGTGTGAACGTGTGTGTGAGAGTGAGTATGTGTGTGTGCATTTGTGTCTTAGTGTTAGTGTGTGTGTGGCTGTGTGTGTGAGTGAGTGTGTATGAGAGTGAGTGTGTGTGAATGTGTGTGTGTGAGTGAGTGTGTGTAACAAAGAACAAAGAAAATGACAGCACAGGAACAGGCCCTTCGGCCCTCCCAGCCTGCGTCGATCCAGATCCTTTATCTAAACCTGTCGCTTATTTTCCAAGGATCTACTTCCCTGTGTTCCCCGCCCGTTCATATATCTGTCTAGATGCATCTTGAATGATGCTATCGTGCCCGCCTCTACCACCTCCGCTGGCACAGCGTTCCAGACACCCACCACCCTCTGCGTAAAAAACTTTCCACACACATCTCCTTAAACTTTCCCCCTCTCACCTTGAAATCATGACCCCTTGTAATTGACACCCCCTCTCTTGGAAAAAGCTTGTTGCTATCCACCCTGTCCATACCTCTCATAATTTTATAGACCTCAATCAGGTCCCCCCTCAACCTCCGTCTTTCCAGCGAAAACAATCCTAATCTACTCAACCTTTCTTCATAGCTAGTACCCTCCATACCAGGCAACGTCCTGGTGAACCTCCTCTGCACCCTCTCTAAAGCATCCACATCCTTCTGGTAATGTGGCGACCAGAACTGCACGCAGTATTCCAAATGTGGCCTAACCAAAGTCCTATACAACTGTAACATGACCTGCCGACTCTTGTACTCAATACCTCGTTCGATGAAGGCAAGCATGCTGTATGCCTTCTTGACCACTCTATCGACCTGCGTTGCCACCTTCAGGGTGCAATGGACCTGAACTCCCAGATCTCTCTGTACATCAATTTTCCCCAGGACTCTTCCATTGACCGTAGAGTCCGCTCTTGAATTGGATCTTCCAAAATGCATCACCTCGCATTTGCCTGAATTGAACTCCATCTGCCATTTCTCTGCCCAACTCTCCAATCTATCTATATTTTCCTGTATTCTCTGACAGTCCTCCTCGCTATCTGCAACTCCACCAATCTTAGTATCATCCGCAAACTTGCTAATCAGACCACCTATACCTTCGTCCAGATCATTTATGTATATCACAAACAACAGCGGTCCCAGCACGGATCCCTGTGGAACACCACTAGTCACCTTTCTCCATTGTGAGACACTCCCTTCCACCACTACTCTCTGTCTCCTGTTGCCCAGCCAGTTCTTTATCCATCTAGCTAGTACACCCTGAACCCCATACGACTTCACTTTTCCCATCAACCAGCCATGGGAAACTTTATCAAACGCCTTACTGAAGTCCATGTATATGACATCTACAGCCCTTCCCTCATCAATTAACTTTGTCACTTCCTCAAAGAATTCTATTAGGTTTGTGAGACATGACCTTCCCTGCACAAAATCATGCTGCCTATCACTGATAAGTCTGTTTTCTTCCAAATGTGAATAGATCCTAACCCTCAGTATCTTCTCCAACAGTTTGCCTACCACAGACGTCAAGCTCACAGGTCTATAATTCCCTGGATTAGCCCTGCTACCTTTCTTAAACAAAGGGACAACATTAGCAATTCTCCAGTCCTCTGGGACCTCACCCATGCTCAAGGATGCTGCAAAGATATCTGTTAAGGCCCCAGCTATTTCATCCCTCGCTTCCCTCAGTAACCTGGGATAGATCCCATCTGGACCTGGGGACTTGTCCACCTTAATACCTTTTAGAATACCCAAAACTTCCCCTTTCCTTATGCCGACTTGACCTAGAGTATTTAAACATCCATCACTAGCCTCAACATCCGTCATGTCCCTCTCCTTGGTGAATACCGATGCAAAGTACTCATTAAGAATCTCACCCATTTCCTCTGACTCCACGCATAAATTCCCTCTTTTGTCTTTGAGTGGGCCAATCCTTTCTCTAGTTACCCCCTTGCTCCTTATATTTGAATAAAAGGCTTTGGGATTTTCCTTAACCCTGTTAGCCAAAGATATTTCATGACCCCTTTTAGCCCTCTTTATTGCGCGTTTGAGATTTGTCCTACTTTCCCGATATTCCTACAAAGCTTCATCAGTTTTAAGTCGCCCAGATCTTATGTATGCTTCCTTTTTCATCTTAGCTAGTCTCACAATTCCACCCGTCATCCATGGTTCCCTAATCTTGCCATTTCTATCCCTCATTTTCACAGGGACATGTCTGTCCTGCACTCTAATCAACCTTTCCTGAAAAGACTCCCACATTTCAAATGTGGATTTACCCTTAAACAGCTGCTCCCTATCCGCATTCCCTTGCTCCTGCCGAATTTTGTTATACTTGGCCTTTCCTCAATTTAGCACTCTTCCTTTAGGACCACTCGCGTCTTTGTCCATGAGTAGTCTAAAACTTACGGAATTGTGATCGCTATTCCCAAAGTAATCACCGACTGAAACTTCAACCACCTGGCCGGGTACATTCCCCAATATCAGGTCCAGTATGGCCGCTTCCCGAGTTGGACTATTTACATGCTGCTCTAAAAAACTCTCCTGGATGCCCCTTACAAATTCTGCTCCATCTACGCCTCCAACACTACATGAGTCCCATTCAATGTTGGGGAAGTTAAAATCTCCCATCACGACCACCCTATTGCTCCTACATTTTTCTTTAATCTGTCTACATATTTGTACCTCTACTTCACGCTCGCTTTTGGGAGGCCTGTAGTAAAGTCCCAACAATTCCTATTTCTTAGCTCTACCCATATTGCCTCAGTGCTCAAATCCTCCATCGTGCCCTCCTTAATCACAGCTGTGATATCATCTCTGACCAGTAATCCAACTCCTCCACCCCTTTTACCTCCCTCTCTATCCCTCCTGAAGCATCTATACCCTGGGATATTTAGTTGCTAGTCTTGCCCTTCCCTCAACCAAGTCTCAGTAATACCAATAACATCATATTCCCAGGTACTAATCCAAGCCCTAAGTTCATCGGCCTTACCTGATGCACTTCTCGCATTGAAACAAATGCACCTCAGACACCTTTGCGTTCATCATCTCTTCCCTGTCTACTCTTCCCCTTAGTCACATTGAGTTTATTACCTTACTGGCTTTAGTTGCTGCCTCTTTACTGACCTCTAACTTCCTAATCTGGTTCCCATCCCCCTGCCACATTAGTTTAAAACCTCCCCAACAGTGTTAGCAAAAGCACCCCCTAGGACATTGGTTCCAGTCCTGCCCAGGTGTAGACCATCCGATTTGTAATGGTCCCACCGCCCCCTGAACCGGTTCCAATGTACCAAAAATCTGAACCCCTCCCTCCTGCACCATCTCTCAAGGCACGTATTCATTCTGACTGTTCTTGAATTTCTACTCTGACTGTCTCGTGGCACTGGTGCAATCCTGAGATTACTACCTTTGAGGTCCTACTTTTTAACTTATCTCCTAACTCCCTAAATTCTGATTGTAGGACCTCACCCCGTTTTTTACCTATATCATTGGTGCCTATATGCACCACGACAATTGGCTGTTCACCCTCCCCCTTCAGTATGTCCTGCAGCCGATCTGAGACATCCCTGACCCGTGCACCCGGGAGGCAACGTACCATTCGGGATTCTCGTTTTTGACCACAGAAACGCCTGTCTACTCCCCTTACGATTGAATCCCCTATGACTATAGCCCTGCCAGTCATTTTCCCGCCCTTCTGTGCAGTAGAGCCAGCCACGGTGCCATGAGCCTGGCGACTACTACCTTCTCCTGGTGAGTCATCTCCCCCAACAGTATCCAAAGCAGTATACCTGTTTTAGAGGGAGATGACCGCAGGGGATACCTGCACTGCCTTCCTGCTCTTTCTCTGCCTTTTGGTCACCCATTCCCTGTCTCCCTCACCAATCCTAATCTGCGGTGTGACCAACTCGCTAAACGTGCCATCCACGACCTCCTCAGCATCGCGGATGCTCCAAAGTGAGTCCATCCGCAGCTCCAGAGCCGTCATGCGGTCTAACAGGAGCTGCAGCTGGACACACTTCCCGCACATGAAGGAGTCAGGGGCATCGGCCGCGTCCCTGAACTCCCACATTGAGCAGGAGGAGCATAACACGGGTCTGGGATCTCCTGCCATTTTTACACTCCCAACAGTGTGTGTGTCTGAGTGACTGTGTGAGTGAGTGAGTGTGTGTGAGTGTGACTGTGTGAGAATGTGTGAGTGAGTGAGTGTGTGCGAGTGTGACTGTGTGAGAATGTGCGTGAGTGTGAGTGTGAGAGTGTGTATTTGTGAGTGTGTGTGTGTGTGTGAGTGAATGTGTGTGAGTGAGTGTGTGTGAGTGAATGTGTGTGAGTGAGTGTGAGTGAGAGTATGTGCATGAGTGAGTGTGTGAGTGAGCGACTGTGAATGAGTGTGTGTGTGAGTGGGTGTGCAAGAGTGATTGAGTGTGAGTGAGTGTGTGTGGGTGTGAGTGAGTGAGTGTGTATGAGTGAGTGTGTGTGACTGAGTGTGCATGTGCGTGAGTGTGTGAGTGAGTGTGTGTGTTTGAGTGAGTGTGAGAGTGGGTGTGCAAGAGTGATTGAGTGTGAGTGAGTGTGTGTGACTGCGAGTGAGTGTGAGTGAGTGAGCGTGTGTGAGATTGTGAGTGAGTGTGTGTGTCAGTGAGTATGAGTGAGTGTCTGTGTGTGAATGTGTGTGTGTGAGAGTGAGTGTGTATGTGAGTGAGTGTGTGTTTGTGTGTGTCAGTGTGAGTGAGTGTGTAAGTGTGTGTGTGAGTGTGTGTAAGTGAGTTTGTGTGTGAGTGTGAATGAGTGTGAGTGAGTGTGTGTGTGTGAGTGAGCGACTGTGAGTGAGTTTGTGTGAGTGAGTGTGTGTGTGTCAGTGTGTAAGTTAATATGAGTGTGTGTGTGTGTGTGTGAGTGTGTGAGTGAGTGAGTGTGTGTGACTGCGTGTGAGTGGGTGTGGGTGAGTGTGTGAGTGTGTGTGACTGAGTGTGCATGTGTGTGAGTGAGTGTGTGTGTTTGAGTGTGTATGAGTGGGTGGGTGTGCAAGAGTGATTGAGTGTGAGTGAGTGTGTGTGTGAGTGTGTATGAATGAGTGTGTGTGACTGTGTAAGTGAGTGAGTGTGTGTGACTGCGAGTGAGTGTGAGTGAGTGAGTGTGAGTGAGTGAGCGTGTGTGTGAGTGTGTGAGTGAGTGTGTGTGTGTCAGTGTGTAAGTTAGTATGAGTGAATGTGTGTGTGTGAGTGTGTGAGTGAGTGAGTGTGTGTGTGTGAGTGAGTGTGTGAGTGAGTGTGTGTGTCTGGGTGACTGTGAGTATGTGTGAGTGAGTGTGACTGTGTGGGTATGTGTGAGAATATGCGTGAGTGTGTGTGTGAGCGTGTGAGTGTCTGTGCGAGTGTGTGTATCTGTGAATGCATATGTGAGTGTGTGTGTATGTGTGTGTGAGTGAGTCTGTGTGAGTGAGTGGGTGTGTGTGTGGGTGTTAGTGTGTGTGACGGAGTTTGTGTTAGTGTGTGTGAATGAGTGAGATTGTGAGTTACCCGGACCAAGGTCCCGACCTTTCCTCGGATATTGGACAGAAACGCCAATATTTTGTTTAATTTGTAAGACCGTGAGGAAAGGATTCCTCGCTCCGGGAGTGATCCCACGCACAAATAGGGATGTGGTATATCGAAGCGAACTTTACGAACACAGGATTAAACCAATTTTAATGTCAGACCAGAAAATAAGCTCACAATTAGCAGTTAAACAATGCTCAACAATGACAACGAGACACTAAATCCTATCTGTTATCTATTATCCCCACTCAAGCAAAACCCATCTCTGGTCAAAATCCACTTTTAAATACAGTGAGCCAACCCAGGAATATCTGCTGTCAAGGGATGTCTGAGATAAACCATTTAGATTAGATATTCCCCAGGTCAGCGTCCCCGAATCCTGGAGGCGGTCTCCTCGCCGCCATTGTTGAGAGCTGGCTGGGGTTGGCTGGGCAAGAGCATCCGAGGTGCTTCCCGAGCTTGTTGGGGGCGGGGGGGGGGGGGGGGGGGGGGGTGGTGAGCTTGGTGCCAGCAAATCGGCTGGCGATGCGTTATTTGCGCTCGCTGCAGCAGTTGGACATTTTTCCGGAGAATCGCGCCCTTAGTCTCAGGAATGGAGATTGCAGCCCAAAGTCTTTCATGTGGAACTTTGTCCCAAGCCTTCCTCATGAAAATCCTGGAAAAACCCAGCAGGTTCTGGCAGCATCTCTGGAGAGGCAAACAGAGTTACCACTTCCGCTTCCCGCGCCCCTCCTTCAGAGCTGTTTCTGAGAGAGCTGGCACCATGGGTGGGGGGGTGAGCTGTGAGGAGGATACAGAGATCATTCTGTGTGCTCTGGACAGGTTGGGCGAGTGGGCAAATGCATGGCAGACGCAGTATAATTTGGATAAATGCGAGGGTATCCACTTTGGTAGCAAAAAAGAGTTGGAAGGTTATTATCCGAAATGGGAGAGGGTAGTGTGCAGCGGGACCTGGGTGTCCTTGTGCACCAGTCGCTGAAGGTAAGCTGCAGGTACAGCAGGCGGTAAAGAAGGCTAATGGTATGTTGGCCTTCATTGCGAGAGGTTTCGAGTACAGGAGCAGAGATGTGTGGCTGCGATTATACAGGGCCTTAGTGAGGCCACACCTGGAGTATTGTGGGCAGTTTGGGTCTCCTTCTCTGAGGAAGGATGTTCTTGCTCTCGAGGGAGAGCAGCGAAGGTTTACCAGACTGATTCCAGGGATGGCGGGACTGTCATATGAGGAGAGATTGACTACGTTGGGATTGTTCTCGCTGGAGTTCAGAAGAATGAGGGGGGATCTCATAGAGATTATAAAATTCTAACCGGACTGGACAGGGTCGATGCCGGAAAGATGTTCCCGATGGTGGGGGGGGGGGACTGGACAGGGTTGATGCAGGAAGGATGTTCCCGATGGTGGGGGGGACTGGACAGGGTCGATGCAGGAAGGGTGTTCCCGATGGTGGGGGGGACTGGACAGGGTAGATGCAGGAAGGATGTTCCCGATGGTGGGGGGGGACTGGACAGGGTCGATGCAGGAAGGATGTTCCCGATGGTGGGGGGGACTGGACAGGGTCGATGCAGGAAGGATGTTCCCGATGGTGGGGGGGACTGGAGAGGGTAGATGCAGGAAGGAAGTTCCCGATGGTGGGGGGGACTGGACAGGGTCGATGCAGGAAGGATGTTCCCGATGGTGGGGGGGGACTGGACAGGGTCGATGCAGGAAGGATGTTCCCGATGGTGGGGGGGGGACTGGACAGGGTCGATGCAGGAAGGATGTTCCCGATGGTGGGGGGGACTGGACAGGGTCGATGCAGGAAGGATGTTCCCGATGGTGGGGGGGGACTGGACAGGGTCGATGCAGGAAGGATGTTCCCGATGGGGGGGGGGGGGGGGGGACTGGACAGGGTAGATGCAGGAAGGATGTTCCCGATGGTGGGGGGGGACTGGACAGGGTCGATGCAGGAAGGATGTTCCCGATGGTGGGGGGGACTGGACAGGGTCGATGCAGGAAGGATGTTCCCGATGGTGGGGGGGACTGGACAGGGTCGATGCAGGAAGGATGTTCCCGATGGTGGGGGGGACTGGACAGGGTCGATGCAGGAAGGATGTTCCCGATGGTGGGGGGGACTGGACAGGGTCGATGCAGGAAGGATGTTCCCGATGGTGGGGGGGGGGGGGGGGGGGACTGGACAGGGTCGATGCAGGAAGGATGTTCCCGATGGTGGGGGGGGACTGGACAGGGTCGACGCAGGAAGGATGTTCCCGATGGTGGGGGGGACTGGACAGGGTCGATGCAGGAAGGATGTTCCTGATGGTGGGGAGTGTCCAGAACCAGGGGTGGGATTCTCCGTAATCGGCGCGATGTCCGCCGACCGGCGCCAAAAACGGCGCGAATCAGTCGGGCATCGCGCCGCCCCAAAGGTGCGGAATCCTCCACATCTTGAGGGGCCGAGCCCTAACCTTGAGGGGCTAGGCCCGCGCCGGACTGATTTCCGCCCCGCCAGCTGGCGCGGAAGTGACTTTGCCGGGCGGCGCATGCGCGGGAGCGTCAGCGGCCGCTCACGGCATCCCCGCGCATGCGCAGTGGAGGGGGTCTCTTCCGCCTCCGCCATAGTGGAGACCGTGGCGAAGGCGGAAGGAAAAGAGTGCCCCCACGGCACTGGCCCGCCCGCCGATCGGTGGGCCCCGATCTCGGGCCAGGCCACCGTGGGGGCACCCCCCGGGGGCCAGATCGCCCCGCGGGCCCCCCCCCCCCTGGACCCCGGAGCCCGCCCGCGCCGCCTTGTCCCGCCGTCCCAAAGGTGGTTCAATCCCAGCCAAAACATTTTCTCCCGAAATGGGGTCATGTCCGACGTAAAAACGCTGGCGTTTCACTCCCCACTTTCCGCAAAAAAAGATAAACGATTCACTTACCCGCAGGGGGCCAGCAGGGAACCGGAGTAAATCTCACAGCTTTAACTGCGGATATGCGTTTACAGTCTGCGCGTGAGCACGGGCTCCACGGCGGACCCAGAGTGCGGAGGCAGCTCCGTCGCGTAGGCCCCCGCTGGTCCCCAGATCAGTTCTGGAACAGGCTGCTGGTTGGACGCCCGAGGATCCGACAAGCTGAAAGACCCAGCCAAGCCAGGGGAAGGCTTTGGACAAAAGTTCCACATGAAAGACTTCCAGTTGTAGAAGCCGGGGCTTAGCCTGAACAAGGCCTGCGGCTGTCTCCCAGTGTTTGCGACGGAGGCCTTGGTCGAGCCTGCGTTCTGGGGCACAGCAGTGCGGCGAGGGGGGGGGGGGCGGGGTTGTAGAACACCTAAAGATGGGTCTTCCAGGTTGATTGTCACCGGTGAGCTCCACCGCCCAGCCTCAGGGTGTTCCTGGAGAGCCGGCCATCCTCATTTTCAGGAGGACCCTCTTCTCTCTTCCACGGTGGGTCGGCTGGGATGTTGGGCACATTTTCAATATGGCGGCCAAGCATGATGGCGGGATCGGGGGTGGGGGTGGGGGGTGGGGGGGGGAGGCCCAGTCAGCATTTGCAGTGGGCACCGCCCCCTCAGCCCTGGTTACCTGCTCGAGTGCCCGCAGAGGGGCTCCCTGGCTCGGAGTGCCAGTCACTGAGCCCAAACTGAACTCCTGGGAAGAGATGACGATTTCTTCATTTGCGAGCGGGGAGATCAGAGGTTGACAACTTTTCATCAGCAGCCTACTGCTGCTCGTGAACTGTAATATTCCCAAACTAATCCCACAGCCCCACTCTCTCCCCAGAGCCCTGCATCCATCCCAACCAATCCCACTGCCCCGCTCTCTCCCCATAGCCCTGTATCAATCCCCAAACTAATCCCACTGCCCCACTCTCTCCCCATAGCCCTGTATCAATCACCAAACTAATCCCACTGCCCCGCTCTCTCCCCATAGCCGTGTATCAATCCCCAAACTAATCCCACTGCCCCGCTCTCTCCCCATAGCCGTGTATCAATCCCCAAACTAATCCCATGGCCCCATTTACTCCCTAGAGCCCTGTATCAATCCCAAACTAATCCCTCTGCCCCGATCTCTCCCCATAGCCCTGTATCAATCCCAAACTAATCCCACTGCCCCACTCTCTCCCCATAGCCCTGTATCAATCCCCAAACTAATCCCACTGCCTCACACTCTCCCCATAGCCCTGTATCAATCCCAAACGAATCCCACTGCCTCACTCTCCCCCCATAGCCGTGAATCAATCCCAAACTAATTCCACTGACCTGCTCTTTCCCTTTAGCCGTGTATCAATCCCAAACTAATCCCACTGCCCACTCTCTCCCCATAGCCCTGTATCAATCCCAAACTAATCCCACTGCCCCGCTCTTTCCCCATAGCCCTGTGCCAATCCCCAAACTAATCCCACTGCCACTCTCTCTCCCCATAGCCCTGTATCAATCCCAAACTAATCCACTGCCCTGCTCTCTCCCCAGAGCCCTGTATCAATCCCCAAACTAATCCCACTTCCCCACTCTCTCCCCATAGCCCTGTATCAATCCCAAAACTAATCCCACTGCCCCACTCTCTCCCCAGAGCCCTGTATCAATCCCCAAACTAATCCCACTGCCCCGCTCTCCCCATAGCCCTGTATCCATCCCAACCAATCCCACTGCCCACTCTCTCTCCATAGCCCTGTATCAATCCCCAAACTAATCCCACTGCCCCACTCTCTCCCCATAGCCCTGTATCAATCCCCAAACTAATCCCACTGCCCCGCTCTCTCCCCATAGCCCTGTGTCAATCCCAAACTAATCCCACTGCCCCGCTCTCTCCCCATAGCCGTGTATCAATCCCCAAACTAATCCCACTGCCCCGCTCTCTCCCCATAGCCGTGTATCAATCCCCAAACTAATCCCACTGCCCCGCTCTCTCCACATAGCCGTGTATCAATCCCAAACTAATCCCACTGCCCACTCTCTCCCCATAGCCCTGTATCAATCCCAAACTAATCCCACTGCCCACTCTCTCCCCATAGCCCTGTATCAATCCCAAACTAATCCCACTGCCACTCTCTCTCCCATAGCCCTGTATCACTCCCCAAACTAATCCCACTGCCCATTCTCTCCCCATAGCCCTGTATCACTCCCCAAACTAATCCCACTGCCCCATTCTCTCCCCATAGCCCTGTATCAATCCCAAACTAATCCCACTGCCCACTCTCTCCCATAGCCCTGTATCAATCCCAAACTAATCCCACTGCCACCTCTCTCCCCATAGCCCTGTATCAATCCCAAACTAATCCCACTGCCACTCTCTCTCCCCATAGCCCTGTATCACTCCCCAAACTAATCCCACTGCCCCATTCTCTCCCATAGCCCTGTATCACTCCCCAAACTAATCCCACTGCCCCACTCTCT
The DNA here is from genome assembly GCF_047496885.1 of Scyliorhinus torazame. Taxonomy (NCBI): domain Eukaryota; kingdom Metazoa; phylum Chordata; class Chondrichthyes; order Carcharhiniformes; family Scyliorhinidae; genus Scyliorhinus; species Scyliorhinus torazame. The sequence continues at coordinate 23,245,607 of NC_092737.1, forward strand.
CCCATAGCCCTGTATCAATCACCAAACTAATCCCACTGCCCCGCTCTCTCCCCATAGCCGTGTATCAATCCCCAAACTAATCCCACTGCCCCGCTCTCTCCCCATAGCCGTGTATCAATCCCAAACTAATCCCACTGCCCGCTCTCTCCACATAGCCGTGTATCAATCCCAAACTAATCCACTGCCCACTCTCTCCCCATAGCCCTGTATCAATCCCAAACTAATCCCACTGCCCACTCTCTCCCCATAGCCCTGTATCAATCCCAAACTAATCCCACTGCCACTCTCTCTCCCCATAGCCCTGTATCACTCCCCAAACTAATCCCACTGCCCCATTCTCTCCCCATAGCCCTGTATCACTCCCCAAACTAATCCCACTGCCCCATTCTCTCCCCATAGCCCTGTATCAATCCCCAAACAAATCCCACTGCCCCACTCTCTCCCCATAGCCCTGTATCAATCCCCAAAGAAATCCCACTGCCCCACTCTCTCCCCATAGCCCTGTGTCAATCCCCAAAACTAATCCCACTACCCCGCTCTCTCCCCATAGCCCCTGTATCAATCCCAAACTAATCCCACTGCCCCACTCTCTCCCCATAGCCCTGTATCAATCACCAAACTAATCCCACTGCCCCGCTCTCTCCCCATAGCCGTGTATCAATCCCCAAACTAATCCCACTGCCCCGCTCTCTCCCCATAGCCGTGTATCAATCCCCAAACTAATCCCACTGCCCCGCTCTCTCCACATAGCCGTGTAATCAATCCCAAACTAATCCCACTGCCCACTCTCTCCCCATAGCCCTGTATCAATCCCAAACTAATCCACTGCCCACTCTCTCCCCATAGCCCTGTATCAATCCCAAACTAATCCCACTGCCCACTCTCTCCCCATAGCCCTGTATCAATCCCAAACTAATCCCACTGCCACTCTCTCTCCCCATAGCCCTGTATCACTCCCCAAACTAATCCCACTGCCCCATTCTCTCCCCATAGCCCTGTATCACTCCCCAAACTAATCCCACTGCTCCATTCTCTCCCCATAGCCCTGTATCAATCCCCAAACAAATCCCACTGCCCCACTCTCTCCCCATAGCCCTGTATCAATCCCCAAACAAATCCCACTGCCCCACTCTCTCCCCATAGACCTGTATCAATCCCAAACTAATCCCACTGCCCCACTCTCTCCCCATAGCCCTGTCTCAATCCCCAAACTAATCCCACTGCCCCACTCGCTCCCAAAGGGAGAATTTGGGACTCGCTCCCACAGGGAGTGGGGAGAATGTGGGACTCGCTCCCACAGGGAGTGGGGAGAATGTGGGACTCGCTCCCACAGGGAGTGGGGAGAATGTGGGACTCGCTCCCACAGGGAGTGGGGAGAATGTGGGACTCGCTCCCACAGGGAGGGGGGAGAATGTGGGACTCGCTCCCACAGGGAGAGGGGAGAATGTGGTCTTCGCTCCCACAGGGAGTGGGGACAAGTGGGACTCGCTCCCACAGGGATTGGGGGGAGAATGTGGGACTCGCTCCCACAGGGAGTGGGGAGAATGTGGGGACTCGCTCCCACAGGGAGTGGGGAGAATGTGGGACTCGCTCCCACAGGGAGTGGGGAGAATGTGGGACTCGCTCCCACAGGGAGTGGGGAGAATGTGGGACTCGCTCCCACGGGGAGTCGGGGAGAATGTGGGACTCGCTCCCACGGGGTGTGGGGAGAATGTGGGACTCGCTCCCACAGGGAGTGGGGAGAATGTGGGACTCCCTCCCACAGGGAGTGGTCGAGGTGAATGGTTTGAAGAGATTTAAGGGGGTTGGGGGAAATTTGATAATCACACGCCTCAGTGGTTAGGTCTGTTCCCTCACAGCTCCATGGTCCCAGGTTCGATTCCCGGCTGGGTCACTGTCTGTGCGGAGTCTGCACATCCTCCCCGTGTCTGCGTGGGTTTCCTCCGGGTGCTCCGGTTTCCTCCCACAGTCCAAAGATGTGCAGGTTAGGTGGATTGACCATGCTAAATTGTCCCTTAGTGTCCAAAGATGTGCAGGTTAGGTGGATTGACCGTGCTAAATTGTCCCTTAGTGTCCAAAGATGTGCAGGTTAGGTGGATTGTCCGTGCTAAATTGTCCCTTAGTGTCCAAATGTTAGGTTGGGTTTCCGGGATAGGGCGGGGGAGTGGGCCTAGGCAGAGTGCTCTTTCAGAGGGTCGGTGCAGGCTCGATGGGCCGAATGGGCCCCCTCCTGCACCGCGGGGCCTCCGCGATTCTTGACCACTGTCACTCCCCCTTCTCCCGGAGCGCAGCTGTGAAGAAGGATGTGTGCAAGCCCTAAACGCTCTACCTCTCTTTCCTTCCAGGCTTCTTGAGCACGGGAGACATGGCCGCCAAGGGTAACTATGGCCTGCTCGATCAGATCCAGGCCTTACGGTGGCTGAGCGAGAACATTGGCTTCTTTGGCGGCGACCCCATGAGAATCACCGTCTTCGGATCGGGGGCGGGGGCGTCCTGTGTCAACCTGCTGATTCTTTCTCATCATTCTGAAGGTAACCGTTGGAGCAATTCAACAAAAGGTATTCAGCCGCCACAAACCTGTTTGACAATTTTGGTGTCTGCATGCTTCCATCCTCGGCCCCCCCCCCCTCGAGGGGAAAAACTGAACCCTGGTTACGAAGGAAAATGGCGGGTGAGGTGAAAGGTCACCCGCTGCGATGGCCAAGTCCCGGTCGCCCTCTGCGACGCGTTCCTCCGTCTCCATCCCCCTCCCCCGCCTCGGCCTACGCGGCCTAAAGGCCTGCTGCCGTTTCCTCTTCCGATCTCGGAAGGTTCGGCACGGCGGCTCCGGGGCCGGGGCCGCCCGCACTTGTTTTGAAGCCATCGCCCTCGGGCCATTCTGGCCCTCAACCTTTCCGGGGCCCATCCCCGCGGCGGGGGGGGGTGGGGGGGGGGGGAACGGCCCCCTCCACCGGCGGCCACCAATTCGGTCAGGCTCTGCTGTCGACGGCCCCGTGAGGTCCTGACGGTCGCGCGCCAAGTCCCCGTATCCTTTGGGCCCCGATTACAGCTTCCCTCTTAACCCAACCCCCCCCCACCACCACCACCCACCCCTCAGAGATGTGCTCAGACCTTCCAGCGGGTATTCTGGTCCAGGTGTGATTGGATTTGTGAACATTCCAAAATGTCCGATCCGGTGAGCTTCACGATCCTTCCGGAATGTTTTCAACGTCGGATCAGATCCGCCCCAGGCTCAGTCAGTCAGAGGGAGAAGGCCAATGGGGAGGTTGGGATTCTTCGGATCGCAAGGACCATGTCAAAGATCCTGATCCCGTACCGGCCCCCCGCACAGGCGCCGGAATGTGGCGACTAGGGGCTTTTCACGGTAACTTCACTGAAGCCGACTTGTGACAATGAGCGATTATAATTATTAAAGATGGAGGCGCCAAGACATCATGGGCTTTTCTTGAAATTCATGGGCAGCGGGGGTAGCACAGTGGTGAGCACTGTTGCTTCGCAGCTCCAGGGTCCCAGGCTCAATTCCCAGCCTGGCACTTGTGTGGCGTGAATGTAACTTGCCACTTGTCAGCCCCGAGCCTGGGTATTGTCCAGGTCTCGCTGCATTTGGACAGGGACTGCTTCATTATCTGAGGAGCCGCGAATGGTGCTGAACATTATGCAGTCGTCCACAAACACCCCCAGTTCTGACCTTATGATAGATGGGAGGTCATTGATGAAGCAGCTGAAGATGGTTGGGGCCCAGGACACCACCCTGAGGAACTCCTGCGGTGATGTCCTGGAGCTGAGTTGATTGACCTCCAACCACCACAACCATCTTCCTTTGTGCCGGGTATGACTCCCACCAGCGGAGAGTTTTCCCCCCGATTCCCACTGACTCCAGTTTAGCTCGGGCAGCTTGATGCCAAACTCGATCAAATGCTGCCTTGATATTAGTCACTCTCCCCTCACCTCTGGCATTCAGCTCTTCTGTCCATGTTTGAACCAAGGCTGTAATGAGGTCAGGAGCTGAGTGACCCTGGCCGAACCCACACTGAGTGTCCGTGAGCAGGTTGTTGCTGAGTAACTGCCGCTCTGTTGATGACTCCTTCCATCACTGTGCTGATGATGGAGCGGAGACTGATAGGCGGGAATTGGCTGGGTTGGATTTGTCCTGTTTCTTGTGTACAGGACACACCTGGGCAATTGTCCACATTGCCGGGTAGATGCCAGTGTTGTAGCTGTACTGGAACAGCTTGGCTCGGGGTGCGGCACGTTCTGGGGCACAAGTCTCCAGTACTATTGCCGGGATATTGTCAGGACCCACAGCCTTTGCAGTATCCAGTCCCTTCAGCCGTTGACATCACGCGGAGTGAATCGTATTGGCTGAAAACTGACATCTGTGATGCTGGGACCTCCGGAGGAGACCGAGACGGATCACCCACTCGGAGCTACCGGCTGAAGATTGTTGCGAATGCCCCAGCCTCGTCTTTTGCACAGATGTGCTGGGCTCCTCCAGAATTGAGGATGGGGCTATTTGTGGAGCCTCCTCCTCCAGTGAGTTGTTTAATTGTCCACCACCATTCACAGCTGGATGTGGCAGGACTGTAGAGCTTGGATCTGATGCGTTGGTGTGGAATCGCTTATCTCTGTCCATTACTTGTTGCTTTATGCTGTTTAGCAGAATGGTATAAGCAGCAAATAAGAGCAACAGGAATGGAGATGTCATCGGAATTGCAACAAGGATTGCCCTGTTGTGATGTCATCAGCACGGCAACAGGGATTGCATTGTGATGTCATCGGCACGGCAACAGGGATTGCATTGTTGTGATGTCATCGGCGCGTCAACAGGGATTGCCCTGTTGTGATGTCATCAGCACGGCAACAGGGATTGCCCTGGTGTGATGTCATCGGCGCATCAACAGGGATTGCATTCTAGTGATGTCACCGGCACGGCAACAGGGATTGCCCTGTTGTGATGTCATCAGCACGGCAACAGGGATTGCCCTGGTGTGATGTCATCGGCGCGTCAACAGGGATTGCATTGTTGTGATGTCATCGGCGCATCAACAGGGATTGCCCTGTTGTGATGTCACCGGCATGGCAACAGGGATTGCCCTGTTGTGATGTCATCAGCACGGCAACAGGGATTGCCCTGGTGTGATGTCATCGGCGCGTCAACAGGGATTTCCCTGTTGCGATGTCATCGGCGCATCAACAGGGATTGCCCTGTTGTGATGTCACCGGCACGGCAACAGGGATTGCCCTGTTGTGATGTCATCAGCACGGCAACAGGGATTGCCCTGGTGTGATGTCATCGGCGCGTCAACAGGGATTTCCCTGTTGTGATGTCAGCGGCACAGCAACAGGGATTGCCCTGGTGTGATGTGGTGGAGTAGTTTGGTTTGGGGATGAGCCGGGCCTTCTCAACCTAGAAGCCTAGATAGCGGCCACCAGCCACCGCTCCCCCCACACCCCCACCAACGCCCCCACTAACCCGAACCTCCCTCCCTCCCCACCACCCCACACTTCCCCTCGGCCCCGCAAAACCCAGGCCTCCATCCGGAGCAGGCGGGTGGGAGGGCGCACTGGCCGTAGCGACCCGTGAACATTGACCTCACCCATAATTCTAACCAAGGTTGAGTCGCCCTTTTCTATGACGAGTCATGGGAACCACGCGAAACATTTTTCGAAGGGGGGAGGGGGGGGAGACGGGGGTGGTCAGGCGGGATCTATTTTTTCAAACCGCACCCCCCCCCCCCCCCATGGCGGCGGCTCAGTGAGAAAATCGAAGAGCGCGTCAGGGGGGGGGGGGGCGACGTCAGGCGATGACTTGGCTCCTCGTTTCCGGTGACGTTTCCCCCTTTGGCTTGTGGAAACGGAAGGGTTTTTTTTGTTGCCTCTGGCGTGAGGCGGGGCAGGGAGGGAGGGGCGGCGGGGGTGGGGGGGAGTGTGCGTGGTTGCCGGGAGAAAAATTGGCGAAAATAAAAAAGGGATAGGGCGACGTTGACCTTTTTCAAGAGCTGGCGGTGGAGCGAGGACGAGGTGGCCCCCCGGCAGGTCACCGGTAACTTCCTGACTCACCTCGGAAAGTCACACCAAAAAACAACAAAAAAAACCAATCCATCATAGAAACCAGCTGCTTTGGGCCACTCTGCTGGTGTCCGCGACCCACCGGACAACGTAGTCAGAATCAAATTGCCGTGGGGTTTTTTCGGACCAAAAATGAGGCCAAAACGAGAGAAGGCCCTCTGTGTGGGAAAAACAAAATTGTCGCCTGACTATATTTCCCATCTCGGCCTGTGCGGCGGAGGACTGGGCACAGCGGTCAGGCAATGCTTTCCGGGCCGGCAGAGCTGGGAGGCGGGTTGAGCTGGCTGAGAGAGAGGCCTGGACCGAAGGCCCGAGGCCCAGGCCCGGGAGTGGGAGGCAATTCAGCTGCGACTTGTTCCTGAGGGTGAGTGGGGGGGAGGGGGTGGGGGGGGGGGTGGGGGGCAGTTTAGTCCATTGGGGGGGCTCCGGGCTCACCTGCAGTGAACCACCTTTCCCGTCGGCCCCGCGGGTCACCCCCCGCACCCCCCCAACCCGCTGCCCCCCCAAGGGGGCCCATCGGACAGGCGGACAGCGACCCTGCCGTTCCTGTCTCAAACAGCTCCCCTGAGACAGGCCCTCACAGCTGTCTCTTTATACCAGATCAATCCTTTGAGACCTACACGTACACCTGCAGAGGTAGAAATGAAGGATCGGGGGAGTGTGTCAGTATTTACAGGGTGTCCCCGGGGAGAGTGTCAGTATTTACAGGGCGTCCCGGGGAGTGTGTCAGTATTTACAGGGAGTCCCCGGGGAGAGTGTCAGTATTTACAGGGAGTCCCCGGGGAGAGTGTCAGTATTTACAGGGTGTCCCCGGGGAGTGTGTCAGTATTTACAGGGTGTCCCCGGGGAGTGCGTCAGTATTTACAGGGAGTCCCCGGGGAGTGAGTCAGTATTTTACAGGGGGGTCCCCGGGGAGTGAGTCAGTATTTACAGGGGGTCCCCGGGGAGTGAGTCAGTATTTACGGGGGTCCCCGAGGAGTGTGTCAGTATTTACAGGGGGTCCCCGGGGAGTGAGTCAGTATTTACAGGGAGTCCCCGGGGAGTGAGTCAGTATTTTACAGGGGGGTCCCCGGGGAGTGAGTCAGTATTTACAGGGGGTCCCCGGGGAGTGAGTCAGTATTTACGGGGGTCCCCGAGGAGTGTGTCAGTATTTACAGGGGGGTCCCCGGGGAGTGAGTCAGTATTTACAGGGAGTCCCCGGGGAGAGTGTCAGTATTTACAGGGGGTGCCCGGGGAGTGTGTCAGTATTTACAGGGAGGTCCCGGGGGAGTGTGTCAGTATTTACAGGGAGTCCCCGGGGAGTGTGTCAGTATTGAGTCCCCGGGGAGTGTGTCAGTATTTACAGGGCGTCCCGGGGAGACTGTCAGTATTTACAGGGCGTCCTGGGGAGTGCGTCAGTATTTACAGGGCGTCCCGGGGAGTGTGTCAGTATTTACAGGGCGTCCTGGGGAGTGTGTCAGTATTTACAGGGGGTCCCCGGGTAGTGTGTCAGTATTTACAGGGGGTCCCCGGGGAGTGTGTCAGTATTTACACGGGGTCCCCGGGGACTGTGTCAGTATTTACAGGGGGTCCCTGGGGAGTGTGTCAGTATTTACAGGGAGTCCCCGGGGAGTGTGTCAGTATTTACAGGGGGTCCCTGGGGAGTGTGTCAGTATTTACAGGGAGTCCCCGGGGAGTGTGTCAGTATTTACAGGGGGGTCCCCGGGGAGTGTGTCAGTATTTACAGGGGGTCCCTGGGGAGTGTGTCAGTATTTACAGGGGGTCCCTGGGGAGTGTGTCAGTATTTACAGGGGGTCCCCGGGGAGTGTGTCAGTATTTACAGGGGGTCCCGGGGAGTGTGTCAGTATTTACAGGGGGTCCCCGGGGAGTGTGTCAGTATTTACAGGGGGTCCCCGGGGAGTGTGTCAGTATTTACAGGGGGTCCCCGGGGAGTGTGTCAGTATTTACAGGGGGGTCCCCGGGGAGTGTGTCAGTATTTACAGGAGGTCCCCGGGGAGTGTGTCAGTATTTACAGGGGGTCCCCGGGGGGAGTGTGTCAGTATTTACAGGGAGTCCCCGGTGAGTGTGTCAGTATTTACAGAGGGGTCCCCGGGGAGTGTGTCAGTTTTTTAGGGTCCCCGGGGAGTGAGTCAGTATTTACAGGGGGGTCCCCGGGGAGTGTGTCAGTATTTACTGGGGGTCCCCGGGGGTAGTGTGTCAGTATTTACAGGGGGGTCCCCGGGGAGTGTGTCAGTATTTACAGGGGGTCCCCGGGGGGAGTGTGTCAGTATTTACAGGGAGTCCCCGGGGAGTGTGTCAGTATTTACAGGGTGTCCCCGGGGAGTGTGTCAGTATTTACAGGGCGTCCCCGGGGAGTGTGTCAGTATTTACAGGGGGTCCCCGGGGAGTGAGTCAGTATTTTCAGGGAGGCCCCGGGGAGTGTGTCAGTATTTACAGGAGTCCCCGGGAAGTGTGTCAGTATTTACAGGGGGGTCCCCGGGGAGTGTGTCAGTTTTTTAGGGTCCCCGGGGAGTGAGTCAGTATTTACAGGGAGTCCCCGGGGAGTGAGTCAGTATTTACAGGGGGGTCCCCGGGGAGTGTGTCAGTATTTACAGGGAGTCCCCGGGGAGTGTGTCAGTATTTACAGGGGGGTCCCCGGGGAGTGTGTCAGTTTTTTAGGGTCCCCGGGGAGTGAGTCAGTATTTACAGGGGGGTCCCCGGGGAGTGTGTCAGTATTTTCAGGTAGTCCCCGGGGAGTGTGTCAGTTTTTTAGGGTCCCCGGGTGAGTGTGTCAGTATTTACAGGAGTCCCCGGGAAGTGTGTCAGTATTTACAGGGAGTCCCCGGGGATTGTGTCAGTATTTACAGGGGGTCCCCGGGGAGTGTGTCAGTATTTACAGGGGGTCCCCGGGGAGTGTGTCAGTATTTACAGGGGGTTCCCCGGGGAGTGTGTCAGTATTTACAGGGGGTCCCCGGGGAGTGTGTCAGTATTTACAGGGGGTCCCCGGGGAGTGAGTCAGTATTTACAGGAGTCCCCGGGAAGTGTGTCAGTATTTACAGGGAGTCCCCGGGGATTGTGTCAGTATTTACAGGGGGTCCCCGGGGAGTGTGTCAGTATTTACAGGGGGTCCCCGGGGAGTGTGTCAGTATTTACAGGGGGTTCCCCGGGGAGTGTGTCAGTATTTACAGGGGGTCCCGGGGAAGTGTGTCAGTATTTACAGGGGGTCCCCGGGGAGTGTGTCAGTATTTACAGGGGGTTCCCCGGGGAGTGTGTCAGTATTTACAGGGGGTCCCCGGGGAGTGTGTCAGTATTTACAGGCGGGTCCCCGGGGAGTGAGTCAGTATTTACAGGGAGTCCCCGGGGAGTGTGTCAGTATTTACAGGGGATCCCCGGGGAGTGTGTCAGTATTTACAGGGGGTCCCCGGGGAGTGTGTCAGTATTTACAGGGGGGTCCCCGGGGAGTGTGTCAGTATTTACAGGGCGTCCCGGGGAGTGTGCCAGTATTTACAGGGGGGTCCCCGGGGAGTGTGTCTGTATTTACAGGGGGTCCCCGGGGAGTGTGTCAGTATTTACAGTGGGTCCCCAGGGAGTGTGTCAGTATTTACAGGGGGTCCCGGGGAGTGTGTCAGTATTTACAGCGGGTCCCCGGGGAGTGTGTCAGTATTTTCAGGGGGTCCCGGGGAGTGTGTCAGTATTTACAGGGGGTCTCCGGGGAGTGTGTCAGTATTTAAAGGGGGTCCCCGGGGAGTGTGTCAGTATTTACAGGGGGTCCCTGGGGAGTGTGTCAGTATTTACAGGGGGAACCCGGGGAGTGTGTCAGTATTTACAGGGGGACCCCGGGGAGTGTGTCAGTATTTACAGGGGATACCCGGGGAGTGTGTCAGTATTTACAGGGAGTCCCCCTGGGGAGTGTGTCAGTATTTACAGGGTGTCCCCGGGGAGTGTGTCAGTTTTTACAGGGAGTCCCCCTGGGGAGTGTGTCAGTATTTACAGGGTGGTCCCCGGGGATGTCTCAGTTTTTTAGGGTCCCCGGGGAGTGAGTCAGTATTTACAGGGGGGTCCCCGGGGAGTGTGTCAGTATTTTCAGGTAGTCCCCGGGGAGTGAGTCAGTATTTACAGGGAGTCCCCGGGGTGTGAGTCAGTATTTACAGGGAGTCCCCGGGGAGTGTGTCAGTATTTACAGGGGATCCCCGGGGAGTGTGTCAGTATTTACAGGGGGTCCCCGGGGAGTGTGTCAGTATTTACAGGGGGGTCCCCGGGGAGTGTGTCAGTATTTACAGGGCGTCCCGGGGATGTGCCAGTATTTACAGGGGGGTCCCCGGGGAGTATGTCTGTATTTACAGGGGGTCCCGGGGAGTGGGTCAGTATTTACAGGGGGTCCCGGGGAGTGTGTCAGTATTTACAGGGGGTCCCCGGGGAGTGTGTCAGTATTTTCAGGGGGTCCCGGGGAGTGTGTCAGTATTTACAGGGGGTCTCCGGGGAGTGTGTCAGTATTTACAGGGGGTCCCCGGGGAGTGTGTCAGTATTTACAGGGGGTCCCTGGGGAGTGTGTCAGTATTTACAGGGGGAACCCGGGGAGTGTGTCAGTATTTACAGGGGGACCCCGGGGAGTGTGTCAGTATTTACAGGGGATACCCGGGGAGTGTGTCAGTATTTACAGGGAGTCCCCCTGGGGAGTGTGTCAGTATTTACAGGGTGTCCCCGGGGAGTGTGTCAGTTTTTACAGGGAGTCCCCCTGGGGAGTGTGTCAGTATTTACAGGGGGTCCCCGGGGAGTGTGTCAGTATTTACAGGGAGTCCCCGGGGAGTGTGTCAGTATTTACAGGGTGTCCCCGGAAAGTGTGTCAGTATTTACAGGGTGTCCCCGGGGAGTGTGTCAATATTTACAGGGGGTCCCCGGGGAGTGTGTCAGTATTTACAGGGGGTTCCGGGAAGTGTGTCAGTATTTACAGGGGGTCCCGGGGAGTATGTCAGTATTTACAGGGAGTCCCCGGGGAGTGTGTCAATATTTACAGGGCGTTCCGGGGAGTGTGTCAGTATTTACAGGGTCCCCGTGGGAGTGTGTCAGTATTTACAGGGGGTCCCGGGGAGTGTGTCAGTATTTACACGAGGTCCCGGGGAGTGTGTCAGTATTTACAGGGGGGTCCCGGGGAGTGGGTCAGTATTTGACAAATATATGAATAGGATGGGAATAGAAGGATACGGACCCAGGAAGTGTAGAAGATTGTAGTTTAGTCGGGCAGTATGGTCGGCACGGGCTTGGAGGGCCGAAGGGCCTGTTCCTGTGCTGTACATTTCTTTGTTCTTTGTTCTTTGTTTGCAGGAGGTCCCCGGGGAGTGTGTCAGTATTTACAGGGGGTCCCCGGGGAGAGTGTCAGTTTTTACAGGGGGTCCCCGGGGAGTGTGTCAGTATTTACAGGAGGTCCCCGGGGAGTGTGTCAGTATTTACAGGGGGTCCCCGGGGAGTGTGTCAGTATTTACAGGGGGTCCCATGGGAGTGTGTCAGTATTTACCGGGGGTTCCGGGGAGTGCGTCAGTATTTACAGGGCGTCCCGGGGAGTGTGTCAGTATTTACAGGGGGTCCCGGGGAGTGTGTCAGTATTTACAGGGGGGTCCCGGGGAGTGTGTCTGTATTTACAGGGGGTCCCGGGGAGTGTGTCAGTATTTACAGGGGCTCCCCAGGGAGTGTGTCAGTATTTACAGTGGGACCCCGGGGAGAGTGTCAGTATTTACAGGGGGTCCCCGGGGAGTGTGTCAGTATTTACAGGGAGTCCCCGGGGAGTGTGTCAGTATTTACTGGGGGTCCAGGGCAGTGTTTCAGTATTTACAGGGTCCCCGGGGAGTGTGTCAGTATTTACAGGGGATCCCCGGGGTGGCTGTCAGTTTTTACATGAGGTCCCCATGGGAGTGTGTCAATATTTATAAGGGGGTCCCCGGGGAGTGTGTCAGTATTTACACTGGATCGCGGAAGTGTATAAGTATTTACCGGGGGTTCCGGGGAGTGTGTCAGTATTTACAGGGGATCCCGGGGAGTGTGTCAGTATTTACAGGGAGTCCCCGGGGAGTGTGTCAGTATTTACAGGGGTCCCCGGGGAGTATGTCAGTATTTACAGGGAGTCCCCGGGGAGTGTGTCAGTATTTACAGGGGGTCCTCGGGGAGTGTGTCAGTTTTTACAGGGGGTCCCCGGGGAGTGTGTCAGTATTGACAGGGGGTCCTCGGGGAGTGTGTCAGTTTTTACAGGGGGTCCCCGGGGAGTGTGTCAGTATTTACAGGGGGTCCTCGGGGAGTGTGTCAGTTTTTACAGGGGGTCCCCGGGGAGTGTGTCAGTATTTGCAGGAGGTCCCCGGGGAGTGTGTCAGTTTTTACAGGGGGTCCCCGGGGAGTGTGTCAATATTTACAGGGGGTCCCCGGGGAGTGTGTCAGTTTTTACAGGAGGTCCCCGGGGAGTGTGTCAGTATTTACAGGGGGTCCCCGGGGAGTGTGTCAGTATTTACAGGGGGTCCCATGGGAGTGTGTCAGTATTTACCGGGGGTTCCGAGGCGTGCGTCAGTATTTACAGGGGGTCCCGGGGAGTGTGTCAGTATTTACCGGGAGTCCCCGGGGAGTGAGTCAGTATTTACAGGGGGTCGCCGGGGAGTGTGTCAGTATTTACACGGGGTCCTTGGGGGGGGTGTCAGTATTTACATGGGGTCCCCGGGAGTGTGTCAGTATTTACAGGGTGTCCCCGGGGAGTGTGTCAGTATTTACAGGGTGTCTCCGGGGAGTGTGTCAGTATTTACAGGGAGTCCCAGAGGAGTGTGTCAGTATTTACACAGAGACCTCGGGGAGTGTGTCAGTTTTTACAGGGAGTCCCCGGGGAGTGTGTCAGTTTTTACAGGGAGTCACCGGGGAGTGTGTCAGTATTTACAGGGGATCCCCCGGGGAGTGTGTCAGTATTTACAGGGCGTCCCCGGGGAGTGTGTCAGTATTTACAGGGCTCCCGGGGGGAGTGTGTCAGTTTTTACATGTCCACGGGGAGTGTGTCAGTATTTACAGGGGTTCCCCGGGGAGTGTGTCAGTATTTACAGGGAGTCCCCGGGAGTGTGTCAGTATTTACAGGGGGGTCCCCGGGGAGTGAGTCAGTATTTACAGGGAGTCCCCGGGGAGAGTGTCAGTATTTATAGGGGGTCCCCGGGGAGTGTGTCAGAATTTACAGGGGGTCCCCGGGGAGTGTGTCAGTATTTACAGGGGGTGCCCGGGGAGTGTGTCAGTATTTACAGGGAGGTCCCGGGGGAGTGTGTCAGTATTTACAGGGCGTCCCGGGGAGTGTGTCAGTATTGACAGGGCGTCCTGGGGAGTGTGTCAGTATTTACAGGGCGTCCTGGGGAATGTGTCAGTATTTACAGGGGGTCCCCGGGGAGTGTGTCAGTGTTTACATGGGGTCCCCGGGGAGTGTGTCAGTATTTACAGGGGGTCCCCGGGGAGTGTGTCAGCATTTACAGGGGGTCCCGGGGATTGTGACATTATTTACAGGGGGTCACCGGGGAGTGTGTCAGTGTTTACATGGGGTCCCCGGGAGTGTGTCAGTGTTTACAGGGGGTCCCCGGGGAGTGTGTCAGTGTTTACATGGGGTCCCCGGGGAGTGTGTCAGTATTTACAGGGGGTCCCTGGGGAGTGTGTCAGTATTTACAGGGGGTCACCGGGGAGTGTGTCAGTATTTACATGGGGTCCCCGGGAGTGTGTCAGTGTTTACAGGGGGTTCCCCGGGGAGTTTGTCAGTATTTACTGGGGGTCCCCGGGAAGTGTGTCAGTATTTACAGGGGCCCCGGGGAGTGTGTCTGTATTTACAGGGAGCCCCGGGGAGTGTGTCAATATTTACAGGGGGTCCCCGGGAGTGTGTCAGTGTTTACAGGGGGTCCCCGGGGGAGTGTGTCAGTATTTACAGGGGGTCCCCGGGGAGTGTGTCAGTATTTACAGGGGGTTCCCCGGGGAGTATGTTAGTATTTACAGGGGGTCCCCGGGGAGTGTGTCAGTATTTACAGGGGGTCCCCGGGGAGTGTGTCAGTATTTACAGGGGGTCCCGGGGATTGTGACAGTATTTACAGGGGGTCACCGGGGAGTGTGTCAGTGTTTACATGGGGTCCCCGGGAGTGTGTCAGTGTTTACAGGGGGTCCCCGGGGAGTGTGTCAGTGTTTACATGGGGTCCCCGGGGAGTGTGTCAGTATTTACAGGGGGTCCCCGGGGAGTGTGTCAGTATTTACAGGGGGTCACCGGGGAGTGTGTCAGTATTTACATGGGGTCCCCGGGAGTGTGTAAGTGTTTACAGGGGGTTCCCCGGGGAGTTTGTCAGTATTTACTGGGGGTCCCCGGGAAGTGTGTCAGTATTTACAGGGGCCCCGGGGAGTGTGTCTGTATTTACAGGGAGCCCCGGGGAGTGTGTCAATATTTACAGGGGGTCCCCGGGAGTGTGTCAGTATTTACAGGGGGTCCCCGGGGAGTTTGTCAGTATTTACAGGGGGTCCCGGGGATTGTGACAGTATTTACAGGGGGTCACCGGGGAGTGTGTCAGTGTTTACATGGGGTCCCCGGAAGTGTGTCAGTGTTTACAGGGGGTCCCCAGGGAGTGTGTCAGTGTTTACATGGGGTCCCCGGGGAGTGTGTCAGTATTTACAGGGGGTCCACGGGGAGTGTGTCAGTATTTACAGGGGGTCACCGGGGAGTGTGTCAGTATTTACATGGGGTCCCCGGGAGTGTGTCAGTGTTTACAGGGGGTTCCCCGGGGAGTTTGTCAGTATTTACTGGGGGTCCCCGGGAAGTGTGTCAGTATTTACAGGGGCCCCGGGGAGTGTGTCTGTATTTACAGGGAGCCCCGGGGAGTGTGTCAATATTTACAGGGTGCCCCGGGGAGTGTGTGTCAGTTTTTACATGTCCCCGGGGCGTGTGATAGTATTTACAGGGCGTCCCGGGGAGTGTGTCAGTATTTACAAGGAGTCCCCGGGGAGTGTGCCAGTATTTACAGGGGGTCTCAGGGGGAGTGTGTCAGTATTTACAGGGAGTCCCCGGGGAGTGTGTCAGTAATTACAGTGCGTCCCGGGGAGTGTGTCAGTATTTGCAAGGAATCCCCGGGGAGTGTGTCAGCATTTACAGGGAGTACCCGAGGAGTGTGTCAGTATTTACAGGGGCTCAGGGGGAGTGTGTCAGTATTTACCGGGAGTTCTGGGGAGTGTGTCAGTATTTACTGGGGGTCCCGGGGAGTCTGTCAGTATTTACAGGCGGTCCCCGCGGAGTGGGACATTATTTACAGGGCGTCTCCGGGGAGTGTGTCAGTTTTTACATGAGGAGCCCCCGGGGAGAGTGTCAGTTTTATCAGGTGGTCTCCGGGAAGGGTGTCAGTATTTACCGGGGGTCCCCGGCGAGTGTGTCAGTATTTACAGGGGGTCCCGGGGACTGCGTCTGTATTTACAGGGTGTCTTCGGGGAGTGTGTCAGTATTTACAGGGGGTCTCCGGGGAGTGTGACAGTATTTACAGGGGGTCCCCGGGGAGTGTGTCAGTGTTTACATGGGGTCCCCGGGAGTGTGTCAGTATTTACAGGGGGTCTCCGGGGAGTGTGACAGTATTTACAGGGGGTCCCCGGGGAGTGTGTCAGTGTTTACATGGGGTCCCCGGGGAGTGTGTCAGTATTTACACGGAGACCCCGGGGTGTGTGTCAGTATTTACAGGGGGTCCCTGGGGAGTGTGCCAGTTTTTACAGGGCGTCCCGGAGAGTGTGTCAGTATTTACAGGGCGTCCCGGGGAGTGTGTCAGTATTTACAGGGGGTCCCGGGGATTGAGTCAGTATTTACAGGGGGTCCCCGGGGAGTGTGTCAGTATTTACAGGGGGTCTCCGGGGAGTGTGTCAGTATTTACAGGGGGTCCTCGGGGAATGTGTCAGTATTTACAGGGGGTCCCCGGGGAGTGTGTCAGTTTTTACAGGGAGTCCCCGGGGAGTGTGTCAGTTTTTACAGGGAGTCCCCGGGGAGTGTGTCAGTATTTACAGGGCGTCCCCGGGGAGTGTGTCAGTATTTACAGTGCGTCCCGGGGAGTGTGTCAGTATTTACAGGGAGCCCCGGGGAGTGTGTCAGTATTTACAGGGAGCCCCGGGGAGTGTGTCAATATTTACAGGGAGCCCCGGGGAGTGTGTCAATATTTACAGGGGCTCCCGGGGGGAGTGTGTCAGTTTTTACATGTCCCCGGGGCGTGTGTCAGTATTTACAGGGCGTCCCGGGGAGTGTGTCAGTATTTACAAGGAGTCCCCGGGGAGTGTGCCAGTATTTACAGGGGGTCTCTGGGGGAGTGTGTCAGTATTTACAGGGAGTCCCCGGGGAGTGTGTCAGTAATTACAGTGCGTCCCGGGGAGTGTGTCAGTATTTGCAAGGAATCCCCGGGGAGTGTGTCAGCATTTACAGGGAGTACCCGGGGAGTGTGTCAGTATTTACAGGGGCTCAGGGGGAGTGTGTCAGTATTTACCGGGGGTTCTGGGGAGTGTGTCAGTATTTACTGGGGGTCCCGGGGAGTCTGTCAGTATTTACAGGCGGTCCCCGGGGAGTGGGACATTATTTACAGGACGTCTCCGGGGAGTGTGTCAGTTTTTACATGAGGAGCCCCCGGGGAGAGTGTCAGTTTTATCAGGTGGTCTCCGGGAAGGGTGTCAGTATTTACCGGGGGTCCCCGGCGAGTGTGTCAGTATTTACAGGGGGTCCCGGGGAGTGCGTCTGTATTTACAGGGTGTCTTCGGGGAGTGTGTCAGTATTGACAGGGGGTCTCCGGGGAGTGTGACAGTATTTACAGGGGGTCCCCGGGGAGTGTGTCAGTGTTTACATGGGGTCCCCGGGAGTGTGTCAGTATTTACAGGGGGTCTCCGGGGAGTGTGACAGTATTTACAGGGGGTCCCCGGGGAGTGTGTCAGTGTTTACATGGGGTCCCCGGGGAGTGTGTCAGTATTTACACGGAGACCCCGGGGTGTGTGTCAGTATTTACAGGGGGTCCCTGGGGAGTGTGCCAGTTTTTACAGGGCGTCCCGGAGAGTGTGTCAGTATTTACAGGGCGTCCCGGGGAGTGTGTCAGTATTTACAGGGGGTCCCCGGGGAGTGTGTCAGTATTTACAGGGGGTCTCCGGGGAGTGTGTCAGTATTTACAGGGGGTCTCCGGGGAGTGTGTCAGTATTTACAGGGGGTCCCCGGGGAGTGTGTCAGTATTTACAGGGGGTCTCCGGGGAGTGTGTCAGTATTTACAGGGGGTTCCGGGAAGTGTGTCAGTATTTACAGGGGGTCCCGGGGAGTATGTCAGTATTTACAGGGAGTCCCCGGGGAGTGTGTCAATATTTACAGGGCGTTCCGGGGAGTGTGTCAGTATTTACAGGGTCCCCGTGGGAGTGTGTCAGTATTTACAGGGGGTCCCGGGGAGTGTGTCAGTATTTACACGAGGTCCCGGGGAGTGTGTCAGTATTTACAGGGGGGTCCCGGGGAGTGGGTCAGTATTTGCAGGAGGTCCCCGGGGAGTGTGTCAGTATTTACAGGGGCTCAGGGGGAGTGTGTCAGTATTTACCGGGAGTTCTGGGGAGTGTGTCAGTATTTACTGGGGGTCCCGGGGAGTCTGTCAGTATTTACAGGCGGTCCCCGCGGAGTGGGACATTATTTACAGGGCGTCTCCGGGGAGTGTGTCAGTTTTTACATGAGGAGCCCCCGGGGAGAGTGTCAGTTTTATCAGGTGGTCTCCGGGAAGGGTGTCAGTATTTACCGGGGGTCCCCGGCGAGTGTGTCAGTATTTACAGGGGGTCCCGGGGAGTGCGTCTGTATTTACAGGGTGTCTTCGGGGAGTGTGTCAGTATTTACAGGGGGTCTCCGGGGAGTGTGACAGTA
The DNA here is from genome assembly GCF_047496885.1 of Scyliorhinus torazame. Taxonomy (NCBI): domain Eukaryota; kingdom Metazoa; phylum Chordata; class Chondrichthyes; order Carcharhiniformes; family Scyliorhinidae; genus Scyliorhinus; species Scyliorhinus torazame. The sequence goes on from NC_092737.1 coordinate 23,263,533, forward strand.
TTTACAGGGGGTCCCCGGGGAGTGTGTCAGTGTTTACATGGGGTCCCCGGGAGTGTGTCAGTATTTACAGGGGGTCTCCGGGGAGTGTGACAGTATTTACAGGGGGTCCCCGGGGAGTGTGTCAGTGTTTACATGGGGTCCCCGGGGAGTGTGTCAGTATTTACACGGAGACCCCGGGGTGTGTGTCAGTATTTACAGGGGGTCCCCGGGGAGTGTGTCAGTATTTACTGGGGGTCCCCGGGGAGTGTGTCAGTATTTACAGGGGGTCCCCGGGGAGTGTGTCAGTGTTTACATGGGGTCCCCGGGGAGTGTGTCAGTATTTACAGGGTCTCCGGGGAGTGTGTCAGTATTTACAGGGGGTCCCCGGGGAGTGTGTCAGTATTTACAGGGGGTCCCTGGGGAGTGTGCCAGTTTTTACAGGGCGTCCCGGAGAGTGTGTCAGTATTTACAGGGCGTCCCGGGGAGTGTGTCAGTATTTACAGGGGGTCCCGGGGATTGAGTCAGTATTTACAGGGGGTCCCCGGGGAGTGTGTCGGTATTTACAGGGGGTCTCCGGGGAGTGTGTCAGTGTTTACAGGGGGTCCCGGGGATTGAGTCAGTATTTACAGGGGGTCCCCGGGGAGTGTGTCAGTATTTACAGGGGGTCTCCGGGGAGTGTGTCAGTATTTACAGGGGGTCCTCGGGGAGTGTGTCAGTTTTTACAGGGGGTCCCCGGGGAGTGTGTCAGTATTGACAGGGGGTCCTCGGGGAGTGTGTCAGTTTTTACAGGGGGTCCCCGGGGAGTGTGTCAGTATTTACAGGGGGTCCTCGGGGAGTGTGTCAGTTTTTACAGGGGGTCCCCGGGGAGTGTGTCAGTATTTGCAGGAGGTCCCCGGGGAGTGTGTCAGTTTTTACAGGGGGTCCCCGGGGAGTGTGTCAATATTTACAGGGGGTCCCCGGGGAGTGTGTCAGTTTTTACAGGAGGTCCCCGGGGAGTGTGTCAGTATTTACAGGGGGTCCCCGGGGAGTGTGTCAGTATTTACAGGGGGTCCCATGGGAGTGTGTCAGTATTTACCGGGGGTTCCGAGGCGTGCGTCAGTATTTACAGGGGGTCCCGGGGAGTGTGTCAGTATTTACCGGGAGTCCCCGGGGAGTGAGTCAGTATTTACAGGGGGTCGCCGGGGAGTGTGTCAGTATTTACACGGGGTCCCCGGGGAGTGTGTCAGTATTTACATGGGGTCCCCGGGAGTGTGTCAGTATTTACAGGGTGTCCCCGGGGAGTGTGTCAGTATTTACAGGGTGTCTCCGGGGAGTGTGTCAGTATTTACAGGGAGTCCCAGAGGAGTGTGTCAGTATTTACACAGAGACCTCGGGGAGTGTGTCAGTTTTTACAGGGAGTCCCCGGGGAGTGTGTCAGTTTTTACAGGGAGTCACCGGGGAGTGTGTCAGTATTTACAGGGGATCCCCCGGGGAGTGTGTCAGTATTTACAGGGCGTCCCCGGGGAGTGTGTCAGTATTTACAGGGCTCCCGGGGGGAGTGTGTCAGTTTTTACATGTCCCCGGGGAGTGTGTCAGTATTTACAGGGGTTCCCCGGGGAGTGTGTCAGTATTTACAGGGAGTCCCCGGGAGTGTGTCAGTATTTACAGGGGGGTCCCCGGGGAGTGAGTCAGTATTTACAGGGAGTCCCCGGGGAGAGTGTCAGTATTTATAGGGGGTCCCCGGGGAGTGTGTCAGAATTTACAGGGGGTCCCCGGGGAGTGTGTCAGTATTTACAGGGGGTGCCCGGGGAGTGTGTCAGTATTTACAGGGAGGTCCCGGGGGAGTGTGTCAGTATTTACAGGGCGTCCCGGGGAGTGTGTCAGTATTGACAGGGCGTCCTGGGGAGTGTGTCAGTATTTACAGGGCGTCCTGGGGAATGTGTCAGTATTTACAGGGGGTCCCCGGGGAGTGTGTCAGTGTTTACATGGGGTCCCCGGGGAGTGTGTCAGTATTTACAGGGGGTCCCCGGGGAGTGTGTCAGCATTTACAGGGGGTCCCGGGGATTGTGACATTATTTACAGGGGGTCACCGGGGAGTGTGTCAGTGTTTACATGGGGTCCCCGGGAGTGTGTCAGTGTTTACAGGGGGTCCCCGGGGAGTGTGTCAGTGTTTACATGGGGTCCCCGGGGAGTGTGTCAGTATTTACAGGGGGTCCCTGGGGAGTGTGTCAGTATTTACAGGGGGTCACCGGGGAGTGTGTCAGTATTTACATGGGGTCCCCGGGAGTGTGTCAGTGTTTACAGGGGGTTCCCCGGGGAGTTTGTCAGTATTTACTGGGGGTCCCCGGGAAGTGTGTCAGTATTTACAGGGGCCCCGGGGAGTGTGTCTGTATTTACAGGGAGCCCCGGGGAGTGTGTCAATATTTACAGGGGGTCCCCGGGAGTGTGTCAGTGTTTACAGGGGGTCCCCGGGGGAGTGTGTCAGTATTTACAGGGGGTCCCCGGGGAGTGTGTCAGTATTTACAGGGGGTCCCCGGGGAGTGTGTCAGTATTTACAGGGGGTCCCCGGGGAGTGTGTCATTATTTACAGGGGGTCCCGGGGATTGTGACAGTATTTACAGGGGGTCACCGGGGAGTGTGTCAGTGTTTACATGGGGTCCCCGGGAGTGTGTCAGTGTTTACAGGGGGTCCCCGGGGAGTGTGTCAGTGTTTACATGGGGTCCCCGGGGAGTGTGTCAGTATTTACAGGGGGTCCCCGGGGAGTGTGTCAGTATTTACAGGGGGTCACCGGGGAGTGTGTCAGTATTTACATGGGGTCCCCGGGAGTGTGTAAGTGTTTACAGGGGGTTCCCCGGGGAGTTTGTCAGTATTTACTGGGGGTCCCCGGGAAGTGTGTCAGTATTTACAGGGGCCCCGGGGAGTGTGTCTGTATTTACAGGGAGCCCCGGGGAGTGTGTCAATATTTACAGGGGGTCCCCGGGAGTGTGTCAGTATTTACAGGGTGTCCCCGGGGAGTGTGTCAGTATTTACAGGGGGTCCCGGGGATTGTGACAGTATTTACAGGGGGTCACCGGGGAGTGTGTCAGTGTTTACATGGGGTCCCCGGAAGTGTGTCAGTGTTTACAGGGGGTCCCCAGGGAGTGTGTCAGTGTTTACATGGGGTCCCCGGGGAGTGTGTCAGTATTTACAGGGGGTCCACGGGGAGTGTGTCAGTATTTACAGGGGGTCACCGGGGAGTGTGTCAGTATTTACATGGGGTCCCCGGGAGTGTGTCAGTGTTTACAGGGGGTTCCCCGGGGAGTTTGTCAGTATTTACTGGGGGTCCCCGGGAAGTGTGTCAGTATTTACAGGGGCCCCGGGGAGTGTGTCTGTATTTACAGGGAGCCCCGGGGAGTGTGTCAATATTTACAGGGAGCCCCGGGGAGTGTGTGTCAGTTTTTACATGTCCCCGGGGCGTGTGATAGTATTTACAGGGCGTCCCGGGGAGTGTGTCAGTATTTACAAGGAGTCCCCGGGGAGTGTGCCAGTATTTACAGGGGGTCTCAGGGGGAGTGTGTCAGTATTTACAGGGAGTCCCCGGGGAGTGTGTCAGTAATTACAGTGCGTCCCGGGGAGTGTGTCAGTATTTGCAAGGAATCCCCGGGGAGTGTGTCAGCATTTACAGGGAGTACCCGAGGAGTGTGTCAGTATTTACAGGGGCTCAGGGGGAGTGTGTCAGTATTTACCGGGAGTTCTGGGGAGTGTGTCAGTATTTACTGGGGGTCCCGGGGAGTCTGTCAGTATTTACAGGCGGTCCCCGCGGAGTGGGACATTATTTACAGGGCGTCTCCGGGGAGTGTGTCAGTTTTTACATGAGGAGCCCCCGGGGAGAGTGTCAGTTTTATCAGGTGGTCTCCGGGAAGGGTGTCAGTATTTACCGGGGGTCCCCGGCGAGTGTGTCAGTATTTACAGGGGGTCCCGGGGACTGCGTCTGTATTTACAGGGTGTCTTCGGGGAGTGTGTCAGTATTTACAGGGGGTCTCCGGGGAGTGTGACAGTATTTACAGGGGGTCCCCGGGGAGTGTGTCAGTGTTTACATGGGGTCCCCGGGAGTGTGTCAGTATTTACAGGGGGTCTCCGGGGAGTGTGACAGTATTTACAGGGGGTCCCCGGGGAGTGTGTCAGTGTTTACATGGGGTCCCCGGGGAGTGTGTCAGTATTTACACGGAGACCCCGGGGTGTGTGTCAGTATTTACAGGGGGTCCCTGGGGAGTGTGCCAGTTTTTACAGGGCGTCCCGGAGAGTGTGTCAGTATTTACAGGGCGTCCCGGGGAGTGTGTCAGTATTTACAGGGGGTCCCGGGGATTGAGTCAGTATTTACAGGGGGTCCCCGGGGAGTGTGTCAGTATTTACAGGGGGTCTCCGGGGAGTGTGTCAGTATTTACAGGGGGTCATCGGGGAATGTGTCAGTATTTACAGGGGGTCCCCGGGGAGTGTGTCAGTTTTTACAGGGAGTCCCCGGGGAGTGTGTCAGTTTTTACAGGGAGTCCCCGGGGAGTGTGTCAGTATTTACAGGGCGTCCCCGGGGAGTGTGTCAGTATTTACAGTGCGTCCCGGGGAGTGTGTCAGTATTTACAGGGAGCCCCGGGGAGTGTGTCAGTATTTACAGGGAGCCCCGGGGAGTGTGTCAATATTTACAGGGAGCCCCGGGGAGTGTGTCAATATTTACAGGGGCTCCCGGGGGGAGTGTGTCAGTTTTTACATGTCCCCGGGGCGTGTGTCAGTATTTACAGGGCGTCCCGGGGAGTGTGTCAGTATTTACAAGGAGTCCCCGGGGAGTGTGCCAGTATTTACAGGGGGTCTCTGGGGGAGTGTGTCAGTATTTACAGGGAGTCCCCGGGGAGTGTGTCAGTAATTACAGTGCGTCCCGGGGAGTGTGTCAGTATTTGCAAGGAATCCCCGGGGAGTGTGTCAGCATTTACAGGGAGTACCCGGGGAGTGTGTCAGTATTTACAGGGGCTCAGGGGGAGTGTGTCAGTATTTACCGGGGGTTCTGGGGAGTGTGTCAGTATTTACTGGGGGTCCCGGGGAGTCTGTCAGTATTTACAGGCGGTCCCCGGGGAGTGGGACATTATTTACAGGACGTCTCCGGGGAGTGTGTCAGTTTTTACATGAGGAGCCCCCGGGGAGAGTGTCAGTTTTATCAGGTGGTCTCCGGGAAGGGTGTCAGTATTTACCGGGGGTCCCCGGCGAGTGTGTCAGTATTTACAGGGGGTCCCGGGGAGTGCGTCTGTATTTACAGGGTGTCTTCGGGGAGTGTGTCAGTATTGACAGGGGGTCTCCGGGGAGTGTGACAGTATTTACAGGGGGTCCCCGGGGAGTGTGTCAGTGTTTACATGGGGTCCCCGGGAGTGTGTCAGTATTTACAGGGGGTCTCCGGGGAGTGTGACAGTATTTACAGGGGGTCCCCGGGGAGTGTGTCAGTGTTTACATGGGGTCCCCGGGGAGTGTGTCAGTATTTACACGGAGACCCCGGGGTGTGTGTCAGTATTTACAGGGGGTCCCTGGGGAGTGTGCCAGTTTTTACAGGGCGTCCCGGAGAGTGTGTCAGTATTTACAGGGCGTCCCGGGGAGTGTGTCAGTATTTACAGGGGGTCCCCGGGGAGTGTGTCAGTATTTACAGGGGGTCTCCGGGGAGTGTGTCAGTATTTACAGGGGGTCTCCGGGGAGTGTGTCAGTATTTACAGGGGGTCCCCGGGGAGTGTGTCAGTATTTACAGGGGGTCTCCGGGGAGTGTGTCAGTATTTACAGGGGGTTCCGGGAAGTGTGTCAGTATTTACAGGGGGTCCCGGGGAGTATGTCAGTATTTACAGGGAGTCCCCGGGGAGTGTGTCAATATTTACAGGGCGTTCCGGGGAGTGTGTCAGTATTTACAGGGTCCCCGTGGGAGTGTGTCAGTATTTACAGGGGGTCCCGGGGAGTGTGTCAGTATTTACACGAGGTCCCGGGGAGTGTGTCAGTATTTACAGGGGGGTCCCGGGGAGTGGGTCAGTATTTGCAGGAGGTCCCCGGGGAGTGTGTCAGTATTTACAGGGGCTCAGGGGGAGTGTGTCAGTATTTACCGGGAGTTCTGGGGAGTGTGTCAGTATTTACTGGGGGTCCCGGGGAGTCTGTCAGTATTTACAGGCGGTCCCCGCGGAGTGGGACATTATTTACAGGGCGTCTCCGGGGAGTGTGTCAGTTTTTACATGAGGAGCCCCCGGGGAGAGTGTCAGTTTTATCAGGTGGTCTCCGGGAAGGGTGTCAGTATTTACCGGGGGTCCCCGGCGAGTGTGTCAGTATTTACAGGGGGTCCCGGGGAGTGCGTCTGTATTTACAGGGTGTCTTCGGGGAGTGTGTCAGTATTTACAGGGGGTCTCCGGGGAGTGTGACAGTATTTACAGGGGGTCCCCGGGGAGTGTGTCAGTGTTTACATGGGGTCCCCGGGAGTGTGTCAGTATTTACAGGGGGTCTCCGGGGAGTGTGACAGTATTTACAGGGGGTCCCCGGGGAGTGTGTCAGTGTTTACATGGGGTCCCCGGGGAGTGTGTCAGTATTTACACGGAGACCCCGGATTGTGTGTCAGTATTTACAGGGGGTCCCCGGGGAGTGTGTCAGTATTTACTGGGGGTCCCCGGGGAGTGTGTCAGTATTTACAGGGGGTCCCCGGGGAGTGTGTCAGTGTTTACATGGGGTCCCCGGGGAGTGTGTCAGTATTTACAGGGTCTCCGGGGAGTGTGTCAGTATTTACAGGGGGTCCCCGGGGAGTGTGTCAGTATTTACAGGGGGTCCCTGGGGAGTGTGCCAGTTTTTACAGGGCGTCCCGGAGAGTGTGTCAGTATTTACAGGGCGTCCCGGGGAGTGTGTCAGTATTTACAGGGGGTCCCGGGGATTGAGTCAGTATTTACAGGGGGTCCCCGGGGAGTGTGTCGGTATTTACAGGGGGTCTCCGGGGAGTGTGTCAGTGTTTACAGGGGGTCCCGGGGATTGAGTCAGTATTTACAGGGGGTCCCCGGGGAGTGTGTCAGTATTTACAGGGGGTCTCCGGGGAGTGTGTCAGTATTTACAGGGGGTCCTCGGGGAATGTGTCAGTATTTACAGGGGGTCCCCGGGGAGTGTGTCAGTTTTTACAGGGAGTCCCCGGGGAGTGTGTCAGTTTTTACAGGGAGTCCCCGGGGAGTGTGTCAGTATTTACAGGGCGTCCCCGGGGAGTGTGTCAGTATTTACAGTGCGTCCCGGGGAGTGTGTCAGTATTTACAGGGAGTCCCGGGGAGTGTGTCAGTATTTACAGGGAGCCCCGGGGAGTGTGTCAATATTTACAGGGAGCCCCGGGGAGTGTGTCAATATTTACAGGGGCTCCCGGGGGGAGTGTGTCAGTTTTTACATGTCCCCGGGGCGTGTGTCAGTATTTACAGGGCGTCCCGGGGAGTGTGTCAGTATTTACAAGGAGTCCCCGGGGAGTGTGCCAGTATTTACAGGGGGTCTCTGGGGGAGTGTGTCAGTATTTACAGGGAGTCCCCGGGGAGTGTGTCAGTAATTACAGTGCGTCCCGGGGAGTGTGTCAGTATTTGCAAGGAATCCCCGGGGAGTGTGTCAGCATTTACAGGGAGTACCCGGGGAGTGTGTCAGTATTTACAGGGGCTCAGGGGGAGTGTGTCAGTATTTACCGGGGGTTCTGGGGAGTGTGTCAGTATTTACTGGGGGTCCCGGGGAGTCTGTCAGTATTTACAGGCGGTCCCCGGGGAGTGGGACATTATTTACAGGACGTCTCCGGGGAGTGTGTCAGTTTTTACATGAGGAGCCCCCGGGGAGAGTGTCAGTTTTATCAGGTGGTCTCCGGGAAGGGTGTCAGTATTTACCGGGGGTCCCCGGCGAGTGTGTCAGTATTTACAGGGGGTCCCGGGGAGTGCGTCTGTATTTACAGGGTGTCTTCGGGGAGTGTGTCAGTATTGACAGGGGGTCTCCGGGGAGTGTGACAGTATTTACAGGGGGTCCCCGGGGAGTGTGTCAGTGTTTACATGGGGTCCCCGGGAGTGTGTCAGTATTTACAGGGGGTCTCCGGGGAGTGTGACAGTATTTACAGGGGGTCCCCGGGGAGTGTGTCAGTGTTTACATGGGGTCCCCGGGGAGTGTGTCAGTATTTACACGGAGACCCCGGGGTGTGTGTCAGTATTTACAGGGGGTCCCTGGGGAGTGTGCCAGTTTTTACAGGGCGTCCCGGAGAGTGTGTCAGTATTTACAGGGCGTCCCGGGGAGTGTGTCAGTATTTACAGGGAGTCCCCGGGGAGAGTGTCAGTATTTACAGGGGGTTCCCGGGGAGTGTGTCAGTATTTACAGGGGGTCCCCGGGGAGTGTGTCAGTATTTACAGGGGGTCTCCGGGGAGTGTGTCAGTATTTACAGGGGGTCCTCGGGGAATGTGTCAGTATTTACAGGGGGTCCCCGGGGAGTGTGTCAGTTTTTACAGGGAGTCCCCGGGGAGTGTGTCAGTTTTTACAGGGAGTCCCCGGGGAGTGTGTCAGTATTTACAGGGCGTCCCCGGGGAGTGTGTCAGTATTTACAGTGCGTCCCGGGGAGTGTGTCAGTATTTACAGGGAGCCCCGGGGAGTGTGTCAGTATTTACAGGGAGCCCCGGGGAGTGTGTCAATATTTACAGGGAGCCCCGGGGAGTGTGTCAATATTTACAGGGGCTCCCGGGGGGAGTGTGTCAGTTTTTACATGTCCCCGGGGCGTGTGTCAGTATTTACAGGGCGTCCCGGGGAGTGTGTCAGTATTTACAAGGAGTCCCCGGGGAGTGTGCCAGTATTTACAGGGGGTCTCTGGGGGAGTGTGTCAGTATTTACAGGGAGTCCCCGGGGAGTGTGTCAGTAATTACAGTGCGTCCCGGGGAGTGTGTCAGTATTTGCAAGGAATCCCCGGGGAGTGTGTCAGCATTTACAGGGAGTACCCGGGGAGTGTGTCAGTATTTACAGGGGCTCAGGGGGAGTGTGTCAGTATTTACCGGGGGTTCTGGGGAGTGTGTCAGTATTTACTGGGGGTCCCGGGGAGTCTGTCAGTATTTACAGGCGGTCCCCGGGGAGTGGGACATTATTTACAGGACGTCTCCGGGGAGTGTGTCAGTTTTTACATGAGGAGCCCCCGGGGAGAGTGTCAGTTTTATCAGGTGGTCTCCGGGAAGGGTGTCAGTATTTACCGGGGGTCCACGGCGAGTGTATCAGTATTTAGAGGGGGTCCCGGGGAGTGCGTCTGTATTTACAGGGTGTCTTCGGGGAGTGTGTCAGTATTTACAGGGGGTCTCCGGGGAGTGTGACAGTATTTACAGGTGGTCCCCGGGGAGTGTGTCAGTGTTTACATGGGGTCCCCGGGAGTGTGTCAGTATTTACAGGGGGTCCCCGGGGAGTGTGTCAGTATTTACACGGAGACCCCGGGGTGTGTGTCAGTATTTACAGGGGGTCCCCGGGGAGTGTGTCAGTATTTACAGGGGGTCCCCGGGGAGTGTGTCAGTTTTTACAGGGCGTCCCGGGGAGTGTGTCAGTATTTACAGGGGGTCCCGGGGAGTGTGTCAGTATTTACAGGGAGTCCCCGGGGAGTGTGTCAGTATTTACAGGGGGTCCCGGGGAGTGTGTCAGTATTTACAGGGGGTCCCCGGGGAGTGTGTCAGTATTTACAGGGAGTCCCCGGGGAGTGTGTCAGTATTTACAGGGGGTCCCGGGGAGTGTGTCAGTATTTACAGGGGGTCCCCGGGGAGTGTGTCAGTATTTACAGGGAGTCCCCGGGGAGTGTGTCAGTATTTACAGGGGGTCCCGGTGAGTGTGTCAGTATTTACAGGGGGTCCCCGGGGAGTGTGTCAGTATTTACAGGGAGTCCCCGGGGAGTGTGTCAGTATTTACAGGGAGTCCCCGGGGAGTGTGTCAGTATTTACAGGGGATCCCCGGAGAGTGTGTCAGTATTTACAGGGGGCCACGAGGAGTGTGTCAGTATTTACAGGGGGTCCCGCGGAGTGTGTCAGTATTTACAGGGTGTCCCCGGGGAGTGTGTCAGTATTTACAGGGGGGTCCCCGGGGAGTGTGTCAGTATTTACAGTGAGACTCCAGGGGAGTGTGTCAGTATTTACAGGGGGTCCTCGGGGAGTGTGTCAGTATTTACAGGGGGTCCCCGGGGAGTGTGTCAGTATTTACAGTGAGACTCCAGGGGAGTGTGTCAGTATTTACAGGGGGTCCTCGGGGAGTGTGTCAGTATTTACAGGGGGTTCCCCGGGAGTGTGTCAGTATTTACAGGGGGTCCTCGGGGAGTGTGTCAGTATTTACAGGAGGTCCCCGGGGAGTGTGTCAGTATTTACAGGGTGTCCCTGGAGAGTGTGTCAGTATTTACAGGGAGTCCCCGGGGAGTGTGTCAGTATTTACAGGTAGTCCCCGGGGAGTGTGTCAGTATTTACAGGGGGCCCTCGGGGAGTGTGTCAGTATTTACAGGATGTCCCCGGGGAGTGTGTCAGTATTTACAGGGTGTCCCTGGAGAGTGTGTCGGTATTTACAGGTGGTTCCCGGGGAGTGTGTCAGTATTTACAGGGGGTCCCCGGGGTGTGTGTCAGTATTTACAGGGGGGTCCCCGGGGAGTGTGCCAGTATTTACAGGGTGTCCCCGGGGAGTCTGTCAGTATTTACAGGGGGTCCCCGTGGAGTGTGTCAGTTTTTACAGGGGCTCCCCGGGGAGTGTGTCAATATTTACGGGGGTCCCCGGGGAGTGTGTCAGTATTTACAGGGGGTCCCCGGGGAGTGTGTCAGTATTTACAGGGGGTCCCTGGGGGAGTGTGTCAGTATTTACAGGGGGTCCCCAGGGGAGTGTGTCAGTATTTACAGGGGGTCCCCGGGAAGTGTGTCTGTATTTACAGGGAGTCCCCGGGAAGTGTGTCAGTATTTACAGGGTGTCCGCGGGGAGTATGTCAGTATTTACAGGGAGTCCCCGGGGAGTGTGTCAGTATTTACAGGGAGTCCCCGGGGAGTGTGTCAGTATTTACAGGGAGTCCCCGGGGAGTGTGTCAGTATTTACAGGGTGTCCCCGGGGAGTGTGTCAGTATTTACAGGAGGGTCCCGGGGAGTGTGTCAGTATTTACAGGGAGTCCTCGGGGAGTGTGTCAGTATTTACAGGGGGCCCCGGGGAGTGTGTCAGTATTTACAGGGAGACCCCGGGGAGTGTGTCAGTATTGACAGGGGGGTCCCCGGGGAGTGTGTCAGTATTTACAGGGTGTCGCCGGGGAGTGTGTCAGTATTTACAGGGAGACCCCGGGGAGTGTGTCAGTATTGACAGGGGGGTCCCCGGGGAGTGTGTCAGTATTTACAGGGTGTCCCCGGGGAGTGTGTCAGTATTTACAGGGTGTCTCCGGGGAGTGTGTCAGTATTTACAGGGAGTCCCAGAGGAGTGTGTAAGTATTTACAGGGGGTCCCCGGGGAGTGTGTCAGTATTTACACAGAGACCTCGGGGAGTGTGTCAGTTTTTACAGGGAGTCCCCGGGGAGTGTGTCAGTTTTTACAGGGAGTCACCGGGGAGTGTGTCAGTATTTACAGGGCGTCCCCGGGGAGTGTGTCAGTATTTACAGTGCGTCCCGGGGAGTGTGTCAGTATTTACAGGGAGCCCCGGGGAGTGTGTCAATATTTACAGGGCTCCCGGGGGGAGTGTGTCAGTTTTTACATGTCCCCGGGGAGTGTGTCAGTATTTACAGGGGTTCCCCGGGGAGTGTGTCAGTATTTACAGGGAGTCCCCGGGAGTGTGTCAGTATTTACAGGGGGGTCCCCGGGGAGTGAGTCAGTATTTACAGGGAGTCCCCGGGGAGAGTGTCAGTATTTATAGGGGGTCCCCGGGGAGTGTGTCAGAATTTACAGGGGGTCCCCGGGGAGTGTGTCAGTATTTACAGGGGGTGCCCGGGGAGTGTGTCAGTATTTGCAGGGAGGTCCCGGGGGAGTGTGTCAGTATTTACAGGGCGTCCCGGGGAGTGTGTCAGTATTGACAGGGCGTCCTGGGGAATGTGTCAGTATTTACAGGGGGTCCCCGGGGAGTTTGTCAGTGTTTACATGGGGTCCCCGGGGAGTGTGTCAGTATTTACAGGGCGTCCTGGGGAATGTGTCAGTATTTACATGGGGTCCCCGGGGAGTGTGTCAGTGTTTACATGGGGTCCCCGGGGAGTGTGTCAGTATTTACAGGGGGTTCCCGGGGAGTGTGTCGGTATTTACAGGGTGCCCCGGGGATTGTGACAGTATTTACAGGGGGTCACCGGGGAGTGTGTCAGTGTTTACATGGGGTCCCCGGGAGTGTGTCAGTGTTTACAGGGGGTCCCCAGGGAGTGTGTCAGTATTTACTGGGGGTCGCCGGGGAGTGTGTAAGTATTTACACGGAGACCACGGGGAGTGTGTCAGTTTTTACAGGGAGTCCCCGGGGAGTGTGTCAGTTTTTACAGGGAGTCCCCGGGGAGTGTGTCAGTATTTACAGGGCGTCCCGGGGGAGTGTGTCAGTATTTACAAGGAGTCCCCGGGGAGTGTGTCAGTATTGACAGGGAGCCCCGGGGAGTGTGTCAGTATTAACAGGGGCTCCCGGGGGGAGTGTGTCAGTTTTTACATGTCCCCGGGGCGTGTGTCAGTATTTACAGGGCGTCCCGGTGAGTGTGTCAGTATTTACAAGGAGTCCCCGGGGAGTGTGCCAGTATTTACAGGGGGTCTCTGGGGGAGTGTGTCAGTATTTACAGGGAGTCCCCGGGGAGTGTGTCAGTAATTACAGTGCGTCCCGGGGAGTGTGTCAGTATTTGCAAGGAATCCCCGGGGAGTGTGTCAGCATTTACAGGGAGTACCCGGGGAGTGTGTCAGTATTTACAGGGGCTCAGGGGGAGTGTGTCAGTATTTACCGGGGGTTCTGGGGAGTGTGTCAGTATTTACTGGGGGTCCCGGGGAGTCTGTCAGTATTTACAGGCGGTCCCCGGGGAGTGGGACATTATTTACAGGGCGTCTCCGGGGAGTGTGTCAGTTTTTACATGAGGAGCCCCCGGGGAGAGTGTCAGTTTTATCAGGTGGTCTCCGGGAAGGGTGTCAGTATTTACCGGGAGTCCCCGGGGAGTGTGTCAGTATTTACAGGGGGTTCCCCGGGGAGTGTGTCAGTATTTACAGGGGGGATCCCCGGCGAGTGTGTCAGTATTTACAGGGGGTCCCGGGGAGTGCGTCTGTATTTACAGGGTGTCTTCGGGGAGTGTGTCAGTATTTACAGGATGTCCCCGGGGAGTGTGTCAGTATTTACAGGGCGTCCCCGGGGAGTGTGTCAGTATTTACAGGGGGCCCCGGGGAGTGTGACAGTATTTACAGGGGGTCCCCGGGGAGTGTGTCAGTGTATACATGGGGTCCCCGGGAGTGTGTCAGTATTTACAGGGGGTCCCCAGGGAGTGTGTCAGTATTTACAGGGGGTCCCCAGGGAGTGTGTCAGTATTTACAGGGTGTCTCCGGGGAGTGTGACAGTATTTACAGGGGGTCCCCGGGGAGTGTGTCAGTGTTTACATGGGGTCCCCGGGAGTGTGTCAGTATTTACAGGGGGTCCCCGGGGAGTGTGTCAGTATTTACACGGAGACCCCGGTGTGTGTGTCAGTATTTACAGGGGGTCCCTGGGGAGTGTGTCAGTTTTTACAGGGCGTCCCGGAGAGTGTGTCAGTATTTCCAGGGCGTCCCGGGGAGTGTGTCAGTATTTACAGGGAGTCCCCGGGGAGTGTGTCAGTATTTACAGGGGGTCCCCGGGGGAGAGTGTCAGTATTTACAGGGGGTCCCCGGGGATTGAGTCAGTATTTACAAGGGGTCCCCGGGGAGAGTGTCAGTATTTACAGGGGGTCCCCGGGGAGTGTGTCAGTATTTACAGGGGGTCCTCGGGGAGTGTGTCAGCATTTACAGGGTGTCCCCGGGGAGTGTGTCAGTATTTACAGGGAGTCCCCGGGGAGTGTGTCAGTATTTACAGGGAGACTCCAGGGGAGTGTGTCAGTATTTACAGGGGGTCCCCGGGGAGTGTGTCAGTATTTACAGGCGGTCCCCGGGGAGTGTGTCAGTATTTACAGGGAGTCCCCGGGGAGTGTGTCAGTATTTACAGGGAAACTCCAGGGGAGTGTGTCAGTATTTACAGGGGGTCCTCGGGGAGTGTGTCAGTATTTACAGGGGGTCCCCGGGGAGTGTGTCAGTATTTACAGGGAGTCCCCGGGGAGTGTGGCAGTATTTACAGGGAGACTCCAAGGGAGTGTGTCAGTATTTACAGGGGGTCCTCGGGGAGTGTGTCAGTATTTACAGGGGGTCCCCGGGGAGGGTGTCAGGATTTACAGGGAGACTCCAGGGGAGTGTGTCAGTATTTACAGGGGGTCCTCGGGGAGTGTGTCAGTATTTACAGGAGGTCCCCGGGGAGTGTGTCAGTATTTACAGGGTGTCCCTGGAGAGTGTGTCAGTATTTACAGGGAGTCCCCGGGGAGTGTGTCAGTATTTACAGGGGGTCCTCGGGGAGTGTGTCAGTATTTACAGGAGGTCCCCGGGGAGTGTGTCAGTATTTACAGGGTGTCCCTGGAGAGTGTGTCGGTATTTACAGGGGGTCCCCGGGGAGTGTGTCAGTATTTACAGGGGGTCCCCGGGGTGTGTGTCAGTATTTACAGGGGGGTCCCCGGGGAGTGTGCCAGTATTTACAGGGTGTCCCCGGGGAGTCTGTCAGTATTTACAGGGGGTCCCCGTGGAGTGTGTCAGTTTTTACAGGGGGTCCCCGGGGAGTGTGTCAGTATTTACGGGGGTCCCCGGGGAGTGTGTCAGTATTTACAGGGGGTCCCCGGGGAGTGTGTCAGTATTTACAGGGGGTCCCTGGGGAGTGTGTCAGTATTTACATGGGGTCCGGGGGGAGTGTGTCAGTATTTACAGGGGGGTCCCCGGGGAGTGTGTCAGTATTTACAGGGGGTCCCGGGGAGTGTGTCAGTATTTACAGGGGTGTCCCCGGGGAGTGAGTGAGTATTTACAGGGAGTCCCCGGGGAGTGCGTCAGTATTTACAGGGAGTCCCCGGGGAGTGTGTCAGTATTTACAGGGAGTCCCCGGGGAGTGTGTCAGTATTTACAGGGAGTCCTCGGGGAGTGTGTCAGTATTTACAGGGAGTCCCCGGGGAGTGTGTCAGTATTTACAGGGAGTCCCCGGGGAGTGTGTCAGTATTTAAAGGGAGTCCTCGGGGAGTGTGTCAGTATTTGCAGGGAGACCCCGGGGAGTGTGTCAGTATTTACAGGGGGGTCCCCGGGGATTGTGTCTGTATTTACAGGGGTTTCCCCGGTGAGTGTGTCAGTATTTACAGGCGGTCCCGGGGAGTGTGTCAGTATTTACAGGGAGTCCCCGGGGAGTGTGTCAGTATTTACAGGGGGTTCGCCGGGGAGTGTGTCAGTATTTACATGGAGTCCCCGGGAAGTGTGTCTGTATTTACAGGGGGTCCCCGGGGAGTGCGTCAGTATTTACAGGGTCCCCGGCGAGTGTGTCAGTATTTACAGGGGGTCCCCGGGGAGTGTGTCAGTATTTACAGGGAGTCCCCGGGGAGTGTGTCAGTATTTACAGGGAGTCCCCGGAAAATGTGTCAGTATTTACAGGGGGTCCCCGGGGAGTGTGTCAGTATTTACAGGGTCCACGGGGAGTGTGTCAGTAATTACAGGGGTTCTCCAGGGAGTGTGTCACTATTTACAGGGGGGTCCCAGGGGAGTGTGTCAGTATTTACAGGGGGTCCACGGGGAGTGTGTCAGTATTTACAGGGAGTCCCCGGGGAGTGTGTCAGTATTTACAGGGAGTCCCCGGGGAGTGTGTCAGTATTTACAGGGGGTCCCCGGGGAGTGTGTCCGGTTTTACAGGGGGTACCCGGGAAGTGTGTCAGTATTTACAGGGAGTCCCCGGGGAGTATGTCAGTATTTACAGGGGGTCCCCGGGGGGGTGTCTCAGTATATACAGGGGAGTCCCCGGGGAGTGTGTCAGTATTTACAGGGGGTCCCCGGTGAGTGTGTCAGTATTTACAGGGTGTCCCCGGGGAGTGTGTCAGCATTTACAGGGGGTCCCCGGGAAGTGTGTCAGTATTTACAGGGAGTCCCCGGGGAGTATGTCAGTATTAACAGGGGGTCCCCGGGGAGCGTGTCAGTATTTACAGGGAGTCCCCGGGGAGTGTGTCCGTATTTACAGGGAGTCCCCGGTGAGTGCGTCAGTATTTACAGGGGGTCCCCGGGAAGTGTGTCAGTATTTACAGGGGGACCCCGGGGAGTGTGTCAGTATTTACAGGGAGTCCCCGAGAAGTGTGTCAGTATTTACAGGGAGTCCCCGGGGAGTGTGTCAGTATTTACAGGGAGTCCCCGGGAAGTGTGTCAGTATTTACAGGGGGACCCCGGCGAGTGTCTCAGTATTTACAGGGGGTCCCCGGGGAGTGTGTCAGTATTTACAGGGGAGTCCCCGGGGAGTGTGTCAGTATTTACAGGGGGTCCCCTGGTAGTGTGTCAATATTTACAGGGGGTCCCCGGGGAGTGTGTCAGTTTTTACATGTCCCCGGGGAGTGTGTCAGTATTTACAGGGGGTCCCCTGGTAGTGTGTCAGTATTTGCAGGGAGTCCCCGGGGAGTGTGTCAGTATTTACAGGGTGTCCCCGGGAAGTGTGTCAGTATTTACAGGGAGTCCCCGGGGAGTGTGTCAGTATTTACAGGGAGTCCCCGGGGAGTGTGTCAGTATTTACAGGGAGTCCCCGGAAAATGTGTCAGTATTTACAGGGGGTCCCCGGGGAGTGTGTCAGTATTTACAGGGTCCCCGGGGAGTGTGTCAGTAATTACAGGGGTTCCCCAGGGAGTGTGTCACTATTTACAGGGGGGTCCCCGGGGAGTGTGTCAGTATTTACAGGGGGTCCACGGGAAGTGCGTCAGTATTTACAGGGAGTCCCCGGGGAGTGTGTCAGTATTTACAGGGAGTCCCCGGGGAGTGTGTCAGTATTTACAGGGGGTCTCCGGTGAGTGTGTCTGTATTTACAGGGGGTCCCCGGGGAGTGTGTCCGGTTTTACAGGGGGTCCCCGGGGAGTGAGTCAGTATTTACAGGGGGTCCCCGGGAAGTGTGTCAGTATTTACAGGGAGTCCCCGGGGAGTGTGTCAGTATTTACAGGGGACGCCGGGGGGGTGTCTCAGTATATACAGGGGTCCCCGGGGAGTTTGTCGGTATTTACAGGGGGTCCCCGGGGAGCGTGTCAGTATTTACAGGCGGTTCCCCGGTGAGTGTGTCAGTATTTACAGGGGGTTCCCCGGTGAGTGTGTCAGTATTTACAGGGAGTCCCCGGGAAGTGTGTCTGTATTTACAGGGGGACCCCGGGGAGTGTGTCAGTATTTACAGTGGGTCCCCGTGGAGTGTGTCAGTATTTACAGGGGGTCCCCGTGGAGTGTGTCAGTATTTACAGGGAGTCCCCGGTGAGTGTGTTAGTATTTACAGGGGGTCCCGGGGAGTGTGTCAGTATTTACAGGGGGTCCCCGGGGAGTGTGTCAATATTTACAGGGGGTCCCCGGGGAGTGTGTCAGTATTTACAGGGGGTCCCCGGGAAGTGTGTCAGTATTTACAGGGAGTCCCCGGGGAGTGTGTCAGTATTTACAGGGAGTCCCCGGGGAGTGTGTCAGTATTTACAGGATGTCCCCGGGGAGTGTGTCAGTATTTACAGGGGGTCCCGGGGAGTGTGTCAGTATTTACAGGGGGTCCCCGGGAAGTGTGTCAGTATTTACAGGGAGTCCCCGGGGAGTGTGTCAGTATTTACAGGGAGTCCCCGGGGAGTGTGTCAGTATTTACAGGATGTCCCCGGGGAGTGTGTCAGTATTTACAGGGGGTCCCCGGGGAGTATGTCAGTATTTACAGGGAGTCCCCGGGGAGTGTGTCAGTATTTACAGGGAGTCCCCGGGGAGTGTGTCAGTATTTACAGGATGTCCCCGGGGAGTGTGTCAGTATTTACAGGGGGTCCCGGGGAGTGTGTCAGTATTTACAGGGGGTCCCCGGGGAGTGTGTCAGTATTTACAGGCGGTCCCCGGGGAGTGTGTCAGTATTTACAGGGGGTCCTCGGGGAATGTGTCAGTATTTACAGGCGGTCCCCGGTGAGTGTGTCAGTATTTACAGGGAGTCCCCGGGGAGTGTGTCAGTATTTACAGGGAGACTCCAGGGGAGTGTGTCAGTATTTACAGGGGGTCCTCGGGGAGTGTGTCAGTATTTACAGGGGGTCCCCGGGGAGTGTGTCAGTATTTACAGGGAGTCCCCGGGGAGTGTGTCAGTATTTACAGGGAGACTCCAGGGGAGTGTGTCAGTATTTACAGGGGGTCCTCGGGGAGTGTGTCAGTATTTACAGGGGGTCCCCGGGGAGTGTGTCAGTATTTACAGGGAGACTCCAGGGGAGTGTGTCAGTATTTACAGAGGGTCCTCGGGGAGTGTGTCAGTATTTACAGGAGGTCCCCGGGGAGTGTGTCAGTATTTACAGGGTGTCCCTGGAGAGTGTGTCGGTATTTACAGGGGGTCCCCGGGGAGTGTGTCAGTATTTACAGGGGGTCCTCGGGGAGTGTGTCAGTATTTACAGGAGGTCCCCGGGGAGTGTGTCAGTATTTACAGGGTGTCCCTGGAGAGTGTGTCGGTATTTACAGGGGGTCCCCGGGGAGTGTGTCAGTATTTACAGGGGGTCCCCGGGGTGTGTGTCAGTATTTACAGGGGGGTCCCCGGGGAGTGTGCCAGTATTTACAGGGTGTCCCCGGGGAGTCTGTCAGTATTTACAGGGGGTTCCCGTGGAGTGTGTCAGTTTTTACAGGGGGTCCCCGGGGAGTGTGTCAGTATTTACGGGGGTCCCCGGGGAGTGTGTCAGTATTTACAGGGG
Source organism: Scyliorhinus torazame (assembly GCF_047496885.1). NCBI lineage: Eukaryota > Metazoa > Chordata > Chondrichthyes > Carcharhiniformes > Scyliorhinidae > Scyliorhinus > Scyliorhinus torazame. Next base: position 23,282,386 of record NC_092737.1, read on the forward strand.
GTCCCCGGGGAGTGTGTCAGTATTTACAGGGGGTCCCTGGGGAGTGTGTCAGTATTTACATGGGGTCCGGGGGGAGTGTGTCAGTATTTACAGGGGGGTCCCCGGGGAGTGTGTCAGTATTTACAGGGGGTCCCGGGGAGTGTGTCAGTATTTACAGGGGTGTCCCCGGGGAGTGTGTCAGTATTTACAGGGAGTCCCCGGGGAGTGTGTCAGTATTTACAGGGAGTCCCCGGGGAGTGCGTCAGTATTTACAGGGAGTCCCCGGGGAGTGTGTCAGTATTTACAGGGAGTCCCCGGGGAGTGTGTCAGTATTTACAGGGAGTCCTCGGGGAGTGTGTCAGTATTTACAGGGAGTCTTCGGGGAGTGTGTCAGTATTTACAGGGGGCCCCGGGGAGTGTGTCAATATTTACAGGAGGTCCCCGGGGAGTGTGTCAGTATTTACAGGGAGTACCCGGGGAGTGTGTCAGTATTTACAGGAGGTCCCCGGGGAGTGTGTCAATATTTACAGGAGGTCCCCGGGGAGTGTGTCAGTATTTGCAGGGAGACCCCGGGGAGTGTGTCAGTATTTACAGGGGGGTCCCCGGGGAGTGTGTCTGTATTTACAGGGGGTTCCCCGGTGAGTGTGTCAGTATTTACAGGGGGTCCCGGGGAGTGTGTCAGTATTTACAGGGAGTCCCCGGGGAGTGTGTCAGTATTTACAGGGGGTTCGCCGGGGAGTGTGTCAGTATTTACAGGGAGTCCCCGGGAAGTGTGTCTGTATTTACAGGGGGTCCCCGGGGAGTGCGTCAGTATTTACAGGGTCCCCGGGGAGTGTGTCAGTATTTACAGGGGGTCCCCGGGGAGTGTGTCAGTATTTACAGGGAGTCCCCGGGGAGTGTGTCAGTATTTACAGGGAGTCCCCGGAAAATGTGTCAGTATTTACAGGGGGTCCCCGGGGAGTGTGTCAGTATTTACAGGGTCCACGGGGAGTGTGTCAGTAATTACAGGGGTTCCCCAGGGAGTGTGTCACTATTTACAGGGGGGTCCCCGGGGAGTGTGTCAGTATTTACAGGGGGTCCACGGGGAGAGTGTCAGTATTTACAGGGAGTCCCCGGGGAGTGTGTCAGTATTTACAGGGAGTCCCCGGGGAGTGTGTCAGTATTTACAGGGGGTCCCCGGGGAGTGTGTCCGGTTTTACAGGGGGTCCCCGGGAAGTGTGTCAGTATTTACAGGGAGTCCCCGGGGAGTATGTCAGTATTTACAGGGGGTCCCCGGGGGGGTGTCTCAGTATATACAGGGGAGTCCCCGGGGAGTGTGTCAGTATTTACAGGGGGTCCCCGGTGAGTGTGTCAGTATTTACAGGGTGTCCCCGGGGAGTGTGTCAGCATTTACAGGGGGTCCCCGGGAAGTGTGTCAGTATTTACAGGGAGTCCCCGGGGAGTATGTCAGTATTAACAGGCGGTCCCCGGGGAGCGTGTCAGTATTTACAGGGAGTCCCCGGGGAGTGTGTCCGTATTTACAGGGAGTCCCCGGTGAGTGCGTCAGTATTTACAGGGGGTCCCCGGGAAGTGTGTCAGTATTTACAGGGGGACCCCGGGGAGTGTGTCAGTATTTACAGGGAGTCCCCGAGAAGTGTGTCAGTATTTACAGGGAGTCCCCGGGGAGTGTGTCAGTATTTACAGGGAGTCCCCGGGAAGTGTGTCAGTATTTACAGGGGGACCCCGGCGAGTGTCTCAGTATTTTCAGGGGGTCCCCGGGGAGTGTGTCAGTATTTACAGGGGACTCCCCGGGGAGTGTGTCAGTATTTACAGGGGGTCCCCTGGTAGTGTGTCAATATTTACAGGGGGTCCCCGGGGAGTGTGTCAGTATTTACAGGGGGTCCCCTGGTAGTGTGTCAGTATTTGCAGGGAGTCCCCGGGGAGTGTGTCAGTATTTACAGGGTGTCCCCGGGAAGTGTGTCAGTATTTACAGGGAGTCCCCGGGGAGTGTGTCAGTAATTACAGGGAGTCCCCGGGGAGTGTGTCAGTATTTACAGGGAGTCCCCGGAAAATGTGTCAGTATTTACAGGGGGTCCCCGGGGAGTGTGTCAGTATTTACAGGGTCCCCGGGGAGTGTGTCAGTAATTACAGGGGTTCCCCAGGGAGTGTGTCACTATTTACAGGGGGGTCCCCGGGGAGTGTGTCAGTATTTACAGGGGGTCCACGGGAAGTGTGTCAGTATTTACAGGGAGTCCCCGGGGAGTGTGTCAGTATTTACAGGGAGTCCCCGGGGAGTGTGTCAGTATTTACAGGGGGTCTCCGGTGAGTGTGTCTGTATTTACAGGGGGTCCCCGGGGAGTGTGTCCGGTTTTACAGGGGGTCCCCGGGGAGTGAGTCAGTATTTACAGGGGGTCCCCGGGAAGTGTGTCAGTATTTACAGGGAGTCCCCGGGGAGTGTGTCAGTATTTACAGGGGGTCCCCGGGGGGGTGTCTCAGTATATACAGGGGTCCCCGGGGAGTTTGTCGGTATTTACAGGGGGTCCCCGGGGAGCGTGTCAGTATTTACAGGCGGTTCCCCGGTGAGTGTCAGTATTTACAGGGGGTTCCCCGGTGAGTGTGTCAGTATTTACAGGGAGTCCCCGGGAAGTGTGTCTGTATTTACAGGGGGACCCCGGGGAGTGTGTCAGTATTTACAGTGGGTCCCCGTGGAGTGTGTCAGTATTTACAGGGGGTCCCCGTGGAGTGTGTCAGTATTTACAGGGAGTCCCCGGTGAGTGTGTTAGTATTTACAGGGGGTCCCGGGGAGTGTGTCAGTATTTACAGGGGGTCCCCGGGGAGTGTGTCAATATTTACAGGGGGTCCCCGGGGAGTGTGTCAGTATTTACAGGGGGTCCCCGGGAAGTGTGTCAGTATTTACAGGGAGTCCCCGGGGAGTGTGTCAGTATTTACAGGGAGTCCCCGGGGAGTGTGTCAGTATTTACAGGATGTCCCCGGGGAGTGTGTCAGTATTTACAGGGGGTCCCGGGGAGTGTGTCAGTATTTACAGGGGGTCCCCGGGAAGTGTGTCAGTATTTACAGGGAGTCCCCGGGGAGTGTGTCAGTATTTACAGGGAGTCCCCGGGGAGTGTGTCAGTATTTACAGGATGTACCCGGGGAGTGTGTCAGTATTTACAGGGGGTCCCCGGGGAGTGTGTCAGTATTTACAGGGAGTCCCCGGGGAGTGTGTCAGTATTTACAAGGAGTCCCAGGGGAGTGTGTCAGTATTTACAGGATGTCCCCGGGGAGTGTGTCAGTATTTACAGGGGGTCCCGGGGAGTGTGTCAGTATTTACAGGGGGTCCCCGGGAAGTGTGTCAGTATTTACACGGAGTCCCCGGGGAGTGTGTCAGTATTTACAGGGAGTCCCCGGGGAGTGTGTCAGTATTTACAGGATGTCCCCGGGGAGTGTGTCAGTATTTACAGGATGTCCCCGGGGAGTGTGTCAGTATTTACAGGGAGTCCCCGGGGAGTGTGTCAGTATTTACAGGGAGTCCCCGGGGGAGTGTCAGTATTTACAGGGAGTCCCCGGGGAGTGTGTCAGTATTTACAGGGGGTCCCCGGGGAGTGTGTCAGTATTTAATGGGCGTCCCTGGGGAGTGTGTCAGTATTTACAGGGGGTCCCCGGGGAGTGTGTCAGTATTTACAGGGGGTCCCCGGGGAGTGTGTTAGTATTTACAGGGGGTCCCGGGGAGCGTGTCAGTATTTACAGGGGGTCCCCGGCGAGTGTGTCAGTATTTACAGGGGGTCCCCGGGGAGTGTGTCAGTATTTACAGGGGGTCCCCGGCGAGTGTGTAAGTATTTACAGGGGGTCCCCGGGGAGTGAGTCAGTATTTACAGGGAGTCCCCGGGGAGTGTGTCAGTATTTACAGGGGGTCCCCTGGTAGTGTGTCAATATTTACAGGGAGTCCCCGGGGAGTGTGTCAGTATTTACAGGGGGTCCCCGGGGAGTGTGTCAGTTTTTACATGTCCCCGGGGAGTGTGTCAGTATTTCCAGGGGGTTCCCCGGGGAGTGTGTCAGTATTTACAAGGTGTCCCCAGGGAGTGTGTTAGTATTTACAGGGAGTCCCCGGGGAGTGTGTCAGTATTTACAGGGGGTCCCCTGGTAGTGTGTCAGTATTTACAGGGAGTCCCCGGGGAGTGTGTCAGTATTTACAGGGTGTCCCCGGGAAGTGTGTCAGTATTTACAGGGAGTCCCCGGGGAGTGTGTCAGTATTTACAGGGAGTCCCCGGGGAGTGTGTCAGTATTTACAGGGAGTCCCCGGGGAGTGTGTCAGTATTTGCAGGAAGTCCCCGGGGAGTGTGTCAGTATTTACAGGGGGTCCCGGGGAGTGTGTCAGTATTTACAGGGGGTTCCCCGGGGAGTGTGTCAGTATTTACAGGGGGTCCTCGTGGAGTGTGTCAGTATTTACAGGGGACCCCCGGGGGAGTGTGTCAGTATTTACAGGGGGTACGGGGGGAGTGTGTCAGGAATTACAGGGTGTCCCCGGGGAGTGTGTCAGTATTTACAGGGAGTCCCCGGGGAGTGTGTCAATATTTACAGGGAGTCCCCGGGGGGTGTGTCAGTATTTACAGGGAGTCCCCGGGGAGTGTGTCAGTATTTGCAGGAGGTCCCCGGGGAGTGTGTCAGTATTTACAGGGGGTCCCGGGGAGTGTGTCAGTATTTACAGGGGGTTCCCCGGGGAGTGTGTCAGTAATTACAGGGTGTCGCCGGGGAGTGTGTCAGTATTTACAGGGGGTCCCCGGGGTGTGTGTCAGTATTTACAGGGGGGTCCCCGGGGAGTGTGTCAGTCTTTACAGGGGGTCCACGGGGAGTGTGTCAGTATTTACAGGGGGTCCCTGGGGAGTGTGTCAGTATTTACAGGGGGTCCCCGGGGAGTGTGTCACTCTTTACAGGGTGTCCCCGGGGAGTGTGTCAGTATTTACAGGGGGTCCCCGGGGAGTGTGTCAGTATTTAGAGGGGGACCCCGGGGAGTGTGTCAATCTTTACAGGGTGTCCCCGGGGAGTGTGTCAGTATTTACAGGGGGTTCCCGGGGAGTGAGTCAGTATTTACAGGGGGTCCCCGGGGAGTGCGTCAGTATTTACAGGGGGCTCCCCGCGGAGTGTGTCGGTATTTACAGGGTGTCCCCGGGGAGTGTGTCAGTATTTACAGAGGGTCCCCGGGGAGTGTGTCAGTTTTTACATGTCGCCGGGGAGTGTGTCAGTATTTGCAGGAGGTCCCCGGGGAGTGCGTCAGTATTTACAGGGGGTCCCCGTGGAGTGTGTCAGTATTTACAGGGGGTCCCCGGGGAGTGTGTCAGTATTTACAGGGGGTCCCCGGGGTGTGTGTCAGTATTTGGAGGGAGACCCCGGGGAGTGTGTCAGTATTTACAGGGGGTCCCCGGGGAGTGCGTCAGTATTTACAGGGGGTCCCGGGGAGGGTGTCAGTATTTACAGGGAGTCCCCGGGGAGTGCGTCAGTATTTACAGGGGGTCCCCGGGGAGTGTGTCAGTTTTTACATGTCGCCGGGGAGTGTGTCAGTATTTAGAGGGGGTCCCCGGGGAGTGTGTCGGTATTTACAGGGGGTCCCCGGGGAGTGTGTCGGTATTTACTGGTAGTCCCCGGGGAGTTTGTCAGTATATACAGGGGGTCCCCGGGGAGTGTGTCAGTATTTACAGGGGGGTCCCCGGGGTGAGTGTCAGTATTTACAGGGTGTCCCCGGGGAGTGTGTCAGTATTTACAGGGGGTCCCCGGGTAGTGTGTCAGTATTTACAGGGAGTCCCCGGGGAGTGTGTCAGTATTTACAGGGGGTCCCTGGGGGAGTGTGTCAGTATTTACAGGGGGTCTCCGGGTGAGTGTGTCAGTATTTACAGGGGGTCCCCGGGAAGTGTGTCAGTATTTACAGGGAGTCCCCGGGAAGTGTGTCAGTATTTACAGGGAGTCCCCGGGGAGTATGTCAGTATTTACAGGGGGTCCCCGGGTGAGTGTGTCAGTATTTACAGGGGGTCTCCGGGAAATGTGTCAGTATTTACAGGGAGTCCCCGGGAAGTGTGTCAGTATTTACAGGGAGTCCCCGGGGAGTATGTCAGTATTTACAGGGAGTCCCCGGGGAGTGTGTCAGTATTTACAGGGAGTCCCCGGGGAGTGTGTCAGTATTTACAGGGAGTCCCCGGGGAGTGTGTCAGTATTTACAGGGAGTCCTCGGGGAGTGTGTCAGTATTTACAGGGGGTCCCGGGCAGTGTGTCAGTATTTGCAGGGAGACCCCGGGGAGTGTGTCAGTATTTACAGGGGGGTCCCCGGGGAGTGTGTCAGTATTTACAGGGGGTCCCCGGGGTGTGTGTCAGTATTTACAGGGGGGTCCCCGGGGAGTGTGCCAGTATTTACAGGGTGTCCCCGGGGAGTCTGTCAGTATTTACAGGGGGTTCCCGTGGAGTGTGTCAGTTTTTACAGGGGGTCCCCGGGGAGTGTGTCAGTATTTACGGGGGTCCCCGGGGAGTGTGTCAGTATTTACAGGGGGTCCCCGGGGAGTGTGTCAGTATTTACAGGGGGTCCCTGGGGAGTGTGTCAGTATTTACATGGGGTCCGGGGGGAGTGTGTCAGTATTTACAGGGGGGTCCCCGGGGAGTGTGTCAGTATTTACAGGGGGTCCCGGGGAGTGTGTCAGTATTTACAGGGGTGTCCCCGGGGAGTGTGTCAGTATTTACAGGGAGTCCCCGGGGAGTGTGTCAGTATTTACAGGGAGTCCCCGGGGAGTGCGTCAGTATTTACAGGGAGTCCCCGGGGAGTGTGTCAGTATTTACAGGGAGTCCCCGGGGAGTGTGTCAGTATTTACAGGGAGTCCTCGGGGAGTGTGTCAGTATTTACAGGGAGTCTTCGGGGAGTGTGTCAGTATTTACAGGGGGCCCCGGGGAGTGTGTCAATATTTACAGGAGGTCCCCGGGGAGTGTGTCAGTATTTACAGGGAGTACCCGGGGAGTGTGTCAGTATTTACAGGAGGTCCCCGGGGAGTGTGTCAATATTTACAGGAGGTCCCCGGGGAGTGTGTCAGTATTTGCAGGGAGACCCCGGGGAGTGTGTCAGTATTTACAGGGGGGTCCCCGGGGAGTGTGTCTGTATTTACAGGGGGTTCCCCGGTGAGTGTGTCAGTATTTACAGGGGGTCCCGGGGAGTGTGTCAGTATTTACAGGGAGTCCCCGGGGAGTGTGTCAGTATTTACAGGGGGTTCGCCGGGGAGTGTGTCAGTATTTACAGGGAGTCCCCGGGAAGTGTGTCTGTATTTACAGGGGGTCCCCGGGGAGTGCGTCAGTATTTACAGGGTCCCCGGGGAGTGTGTCAGTATTTACAGGGGGTCCCCGGGGAGTGTGTCAGTATTTACAGGGAGTCCCCGGGGAGTGTGTCAGTATTTACAGGGAGTCCCCGGAAAATGTGTCAGTATTTACAGGGGGTCCCCGGGGAGTGTGTCAGTATTTACAGGGTCCACGGGGAGTGTGTCAGTAATTACAGGGGTTCCCCAGGGAGTGTGTCACTATTTACAGGGGGGTCCCCGGGGAGTGTGTCAGTATTTACAGGGGGTCCACGGGGAGAGTGTCAGTATTTACAGGGAGTCCCCGGGGAGTGTGTCAGTATTTACAGGGAGTCCCCGGGGAGTGTGTCAGTATTTACAGGGGGTCCCCGGGGAGTGTGTCCGGTTTTACAGGGGGTCCCCGGGAAGTGTGTCAGTATTTACAGGGAGTCCCCGGGGAGTATGTCAGTATTTACAGGGGGTCCCCGGGGGGGTGTCTCAGTATATACAGGGGAGTCCCCGGGGAGTGTGTCAGTATTTACAGGGGGTCCCCGGTGAGTGTGTCAGTATTTACAGGGTGTCCCCGGGGAGTGTGTCAGCATTTACAGGGGGTCCCCGGGAAGTGTGTCAGTATTTACAGGGAGTCCCCGGGGAGTATGTCAGTATTAACAGGCGGTCCCCGGGGAGCGTGTCAGTATTTACAGGGAGTCCCCGGGGAGTGTGTCCGTATTTACAGGGAGTCCCCGGTGAGTGCGTCAGTATTTACAGGGGGTCCCCGGGAAGTGTGTCAGTATTTACAGGGGGACCCCGGGGAGTGTGTCAGTATTTACAGGGAGTCCCCGAGAAGTGTGTCAGTATTTACAGGGAGTCCCCGGGGAGTGTGTCAGTATTTACAGGGAGTCCCCGGGAAGTGTGTCAGTATTTACAGGGGGACCCCGGCGAGTGTCTCAGTATTTTCAGGGGGTCCCCGGGGAGTGTGTCAGTATTTACAGGGGACTCCCCGGGGAGTGTGTCAGTATTTACAGGGGGTCCCCTGGTAGTGTGTCAATATTTACAGGGGGTCCCCGGGGAGTGTGTCAGTATTTACAGGGGGTCCCCTGGTAGTGTGTCAGTATTTGCAGGGAGTCCCCGGGGAGTGTGTCAGTATTTACAGGGTGTCCCCGGGAAGTGTGTCAGTATTTACAGGGAGTCCCCGGGGAGTGTGTCAGTAATTACAGGGAGTCCCCGGGGAGTGTGTCAGTATTTACAGGGAGTCCCCGGAAAATGTGTCAGTATTTACAGGGGGTCCCCGGGGAGTGTGTCAGTATTTACAGGGTCCCCGGGGAGTGTGTCAGTAATTACAGGGGTTCCCCAGGGAGTGTGTCACTATTTACAGGGGGGTCCCCGGGGAGTGTGTCAGTATTTACAGGGGGTCCACGGGAAGTGTGTCAGTATTTACAGGGAGTCCCCGGGGAGTGTGTCAGTATTTACAGGGAGTCCCCGGGGAGTGTGTCAGTATTTACAGGGGGTCTCCGGTGAGTGTGTCTGTATTTACAGGGGGTCCCCGGGGAGTGTGTCCGGTTTTACAGGGGGTCCCCGGGGAGTGAGTCAGTATTTACAGGGGGTCCCCGGGAAGTGTGTCAGTATTTACAGGGAGTCCCCGGGGAGTGTGTCAGTATTTACAGGGGGTCCCCGGGGGGGTGTCTCAGTATATACAGGGGTCCCCGGGGAGTTTGTCGGTATTTACAGGGGGTCCCCGGGGAGCGTGTCAGTATTTACAGGCGGTTCCCCGGTGAGTGTCAGTATTTACAGGGGGTTCCCCGGTGAGTGTGTCAGTATTTACAGGGAGTCCCCGGGAAGTGTGTCTGTATTTACAGGGGGACCCCGGGGAGTGTGTCAGTATTTACAGTGGGTCCCCGTGGAGTGTGTCAGTATTTACAGGGGGTCCCCGTGGAGTGTGTCAGTATTTACAGGGAGTCCCCGGTGAGTGTGTTAGTATTTACAGGGGGTCCCGGGGAGTGTGTCAGTATTTACAGGGGGTCCCCGGGGAGTGTGTCAATATTTACAGGGGGTCCCCGGGGAGTGTGTCAGTATTTACAGGGGGTCCCCGGGAAGTGTGTCAGTATTTACAGGGAGTCCCCGGGGAGTGTGTCAGTATTTACAGGGAGTCCCCGGGGAGTGTGTCAGTATTTACAGGATGTCCCCGGGGAGTGTGTCAGTATTTACAGGGGGTCCCGGGGAGTGTGTCAGTATTTACAGGGGGTCCCCGGGAAGTGTGTCAGTATTTACAGGGAGTCCCCGGGGAGTGTGTCAGTATTTACAGGGAGTCCCCGGGGAGTGTGTCAGTATTTACAGGATGTACCCGGGGAGTGTGTCAGTATTTACAGGGGGTCCCCGGGGAGTGTGTCAGTATTTACAGGGAGTCCCCGGGGAGTGTGTCAGTATTTACAAGGAGTCCCAGGGGAGTGTGTCAGTATTTACAGGATGTCCCCGGGGAGTGTGTCAGTATTTACAGGGGGTCCCGGGGAGTGTGTCAGTATTTACAGGGGGTCCCCGGGAAGTGTGTCAGTATTTACACGGAGTCCCCGGGGAGTGTGTCAGTATTTACAGGGAGTCCCCGGGGAGTGTGTCAGTATTTACAGGATGTCCCCGGGGAGTGTGTCAGTATTTACAGGATGTCCCCGGGGAGTGTGTCAGTATTTACAGGGAGTCCCCGGGGAGTGTGTCAGTATTTACAGGGAGTCCCCGGGGGAGTGTCAGTATTTACAGGGAGTCCCCGGGGAGTGTGTCAGTATTTACAGGGGGTCCCCGGGGAGTGTGTCAGTATTTAATGGGCGTCCCTGGGGAGTGTGTCAGTATTTACAGGGGGTCCCCGGGGAGTGTGTCAGTATTTACAGGGGGTCCCCGGGGAGTGTGTTAGTATTTACAGGGGGTCCCGGGGAGCGTGTCAGTATTTACAGGGGGTCCCCGGCGAGTGTGTCAGTATTTACAGGGGGTCCCCGGGGAGTGTGTCAGTATTTACAGGGGGTCCCCGGCGAGTGTGTAAGTATTTACAGGGGGTCCCCGGGGAGTGAGTCAGTATTTACAGGGAGTCCCCGGGGAGTGTGTCAGTATTTACAGGGGGTCCCCTGGTAGTGTGTCAATATTTACAGGGAGTCCCCGGGGAGTGTGTCAGTATTTACAGGGGGTCCCCGGGGAGTGTGTCAGTTTTTACATGTCCCCGGGGAGTGTGTCAGTATTTCCAGGGGGTTCCCCGGGGAGTGTGTCAGTATTTACAAGGTGTCCCCAGGGAGTGTGTTAGTATTTACAGGGAGTCCCCGGGGAGTGTGTCAGTATTTACAGGGGGTCCCCTGGTAGTGTGTCAGTATTTACAGGGAGTCCCCGGGGAGTGTGTCAGTATTTACAGGGTGTCCCCGGGAAGTGTGTCAGTATTTACAGGGAGTCCCCGGGGAGTGTGTCAGTATTTACAGGGAGTCCCCGGGGAGTGTGTCAGTATTTACAGGGAGTCCCCGGGGAGTGTGTCAGTATTTGCAGGAAGTCCCCGGGGAGTGTGTCAGTATTTACAGGGGGTCCCGGGGAGTGTGTCAGTATTTACAGGGGGTTCCCCGGGGAGTGTGTCAGTATTTACAGGGGGTCCTCGTGGAGTGTGTCAGTATTTACAGGGGACCCCCGGGGGAGTGTGTCAGTATTTACAGGGGGTACGGGGGGAGTGTGTCAGGAATTACAGGGTGTCCCCGGGGAGTGTGTCAGTATTTACAGGGAGTCCCCGGGGAGTGTGTCAATATTTACAGGGAGTCCCCGGGGGGTGTGTCAGTATTTACAGGGAGTCCCCGGGGAGTGTGTCAGTATTTGCAGGAGGTCCCCGGGGAGTGTGTCAGTATTTACAGGGGGTCCCGGGGAGTGTGTCAGTATTTACAGGGGGTTCCCCGGGGAGTGTGTCAGTAATTACAGGGTGTCGCCGGGGAGTGTGTCAGTATTTACAGGGGGTCCCCGGGGTGTGTGTCAGTATTTACAGGGGGGTCCCCGGGGAGTGTGTCAGTCTTTACAGGGGGTCCACGGGGAGTGTGTCAGTATTTACAGGGGGTCCCTGGGGAGTGTGTCAGTATTTACAGGGGGTCCCCGGGGAGTGTGTCACTCTTTACAGGGTGTCCCCGGGGAGTGTGTCAGTATTTACAGGGGGTCCCCGGGGAGTGTGTCAGTATTTAGAGGGGGACCCCGGGGAGTGTGTCAATCTTTACAGGGTGTCCCCGGGGAGTGTGTCAGTATTTACAGGGGGTTCCCGGGGAGTGAGTCAGTATTTACAGGGGGTCCCCGGGGAGTGCGTCAGTATTTACAGGGGGCTCCCCGCGGAGTGTGTCGGTATTTACAGGGTGTCCCCGGGGAGTGTGTCAGTATTTACAGAGGGTCCCCGGGGAGTGTGTCAGTTTTTACATGTCGCCGGGGAGTGTGTCAGTATTTGCAGGAGGTCCCCGGGGAGTGCGTCAGTATTTACAGGGGGTCCCCGTGGAGTGTGTCAGTATTTACAGGGGGTCCCCGGGGAGTGTGTCAGTATTTACAGGGGGTCCCCGGGGTGTGTGTCAGTATTTGGAGGGAGACCCCGGGGAGTGTGTCAGTATTTACAGGGGGTCCCCGGGGAGTGCGTCAGTATTTACAGGGGGTCCCGGGGAGGGTGTCAGTATTTACAGGGAGTCCCCGGGGAGTGCGTCAGTATTTACAGGGGGTCCCCGGGGAGTGTGTCAGTTTTTACATGTCGCCGGGGAGTGTGTCAGTATTTAGAGGGGGTCCCCGGGGAGTGTGTCGGTATTTACAGGGGGTCCCCGGGGAGTGTGTCGGTATTTACTGGTAGTCCCCGGGGAGTTTGTCAGTATATACAGGGGGTCCCCGGGGAGTGTGTCAGTATTTACAGGGGGGTCCCCGGGGTGAGTGTCAGTATTTACAGGGTGTCCCCGGGGAGTGTGTCAGTATTTACAGGGGGTCCCCGGGTAGTGTGTCAGTATTTACAGGGAGTCCCCGGGGAGTGTGTCAGTATTTACAGGGGGTCCCTGGGGGAGTGTGTCAGTATTTACAGGGGGTCTCCGGGTGAGTGTGTCAGTATTTACAGGGGGTCCCCGGGAAGTGTGTCAGTATTTACAGGGAGTCCCCGGGAAGTGTGTCAGTATTTACAGGGAGTCCCCGGGGAGTATGTCAGTATTTACAGGGGGTCCCCGGGTGAGTGTGTCAGTATTTACAGGGGGTCTCCGGGAAATGTGTCAGTATTTACAGGGAGTCCCCGGGAAGTGTGTCAGTATTTACAGGGAGTCCCCGGGGAGTATGTCAGTATTTACAGGGAGTCCCCGGGGAGTGTGTCAGTATTTACAGGGAGTCCCCGGGGAGTGTGTCAGTATTTACAGGGAGTCCCCGGGGAGTGTGTCAGTATTTACAGGGAGTCCTCGGGGAGTGTGTCAGTATTTACAGGGGGTCCCGGGCAGTGTGTCAGTATTTGCAGGGAGACCCCGGGGAGTGTGTCAGTATTTACAGGGGGGTCCCCGGGGAGTGTGTCTGTATTTACAGGGGGTTCCCCGGTGAGTGTGTCAGTATTTACAGGCGGTCCCGGGGAGTGTGTCAATATTTACAGGGAGTCCCCGGGGAGTGTGTCAGTATTTACAGGGGGTTCCCCGGGGAGTGTGTCAGTATTTACAGGGGGTTCCCCGGGGAGTGTGTCAGTATTTACAGGGAGTCCCCGGGAATTGTGTCTGTATTTACAGGGGGTCCCCGGGGAGTGCGTCAGTATTTACAGGGTCCCTGGGGAGCGTGTCAGTATTTACAGGGGGTCCCCGGGGAGTGTGTCAGTATTTACAGGGAGTCCCCGGGGAGTGTGTCAGTATTTACAGGGAGTCTCCGGAAAATGTGTCAGTATTTACAGGGGGTCCCCGGGGAGTGTGTCAGTATTTACAGGGTCCCCGGGGAGTGTGTCAGTAATTACAGGGGTTCCCCAGGGAGTGTGTCACTATTTACAGGAGGGTCCCCGGGGGGTGTGTCAGTATTTACAGGGGGTCCACGGGGAGTGTGTCAGTATTTACACCGAGTCCCCGGGGAGTGTGTCAGTATTTACAGGGTCCCCGGGGAGTGTGTCAGTATTTACAGGGGTCCCCGGGGATTGTGTCAGTATTTACAGGGAGTCCCCGGGGAGTGTGTCAGTATTTACAGGGGGTCCCCGGTGAGTGTGTCAGTATTTACAGGGGGTCCCCGGGGAGTGTGTCGGTTTTACAGGGGGTCCCCGGGGAGTGGGTCAGTATTTACAGGGGGTCCCAGGGAAGTGTGTCAGTATTTACAGGGAGTCCCCGGGGAGTGTGTCAGTATTTACAGGGGGTCCCCGGGGGGGTGTCTCAGTATATACAGGGGGTCCCCGGGGAGTTTGTCGGTATTTACAGGGGGTCCCCGGGGAGCGTGTCAGTATTTACAGGCGGTCCCGGGGAGTGTGTCAGTATTTACAGGGAGTCCCCGGGAAGTGTGTCTGTATTTACAGGGGGACCCCGGGGAGTGTGTCAGTATTTACAGGGGGTCCCCGTGGTGTGTGTCAGTATTTACAGGGAGTCCCCGGGGAGTGTGTCAGTATTTACAGGGCGTCCCCGGGAAGTGTGTCAGTATTTACAGGGAGTCCCCGGGTAGTGTGTCAGTATTTACAGGGGGTCCCCGGCGAGTGTGTCAGTATTTACAGGGGGTCCCCGGGGAGTGTGTCAGTATTTACAGGGAGTCCCCGGGGAGTGTGTCAGTATTTACAGGGGGTCCCCTGGTAGTGTGTCAATATTTACAGGGAGTCCCCAGGGAGTGTGTCAGTATTTACAGGGGGTCCCCGGGGAGTGTGTCAGTTTTTACATGTCCCCGGGGAGTGTGTCAGTATTTACAGGGGGTTCCCCGGGGAGTGTGTCAGTATTTACAGGGTGTCCCCGGGGAGTGTGTCAGTATTTACAAGGGGGTCCCCTGGTAGTGTGTCAGTATTTACAGGGAGTCCCCGGGGAGTGTGTCAGTATTTACAGGGTGTCCCCGGGAAGTGTGTCAGCATTTACAGGGGGTCCCCTGGTAGTGTGTCAGTATTTACAGGGAGTCCCCGGGGAGTGTGTCAGTATTTACAGGGAGTCCCCGGGGAGTGTGTCAGTATTTACAGGGAGTCCCAGGGGGGTGTGTCAGTATTTACAGGGAGTCCCCGGGGAGTGTGTCAGTATTTGCAGGAGGTCCCCAGGGAGTGTGTCAGTATTTACAGGGGGTCCCGGGGAGTGTGTCAGTATTTACAGGGGGTTCCCCGGGGAGTGTGTCTGTATTTACAGGGTGTCGCCGGGGAGTGTGTCAGTATTTACAGGGGGACCCGGGGAGTGTGTCAGTATTTACAGGGGGTCCCGGGGAGTGTGTCAGTATTTACAGGGGTCCCCGGGGAGTGTGTCAGTATTTACAGGGGGTCCCGGGGAGTGTGTCAGTATTTACAGGGAGACCCGGGGAGTGTGTCAGTATTTACAGGGCGTCCCCGGGGAGTGTGTCAGTATTTACAGGGGGTCCCGGGGAGTGTGTCAGTATTTACAGGGGGTCCTCGTGGAGTGTGTCAGTATTTACAGGGGGCCCCCGGGGGAGTGTGTCAGTATTTACAGGGGGTACGGGGGGAGTGTGTCAGTATTTACAGGGAGTCCTCGGGGAGTGTGTCAGTATTTACAGGGGGTCCCGGGGAGTGTGTCAGTATTTGCAGGGAGACCCCGGGGAGTGTGTCAGTATTTACAGGGTGGTCCCCGGGGAGTGTGTCTGTATTTACAGAGGGTTCCCCGGTAAGTGTGTCAGTATTTACAGGCGGTCCCGGGGAGTGTGTCAGTATTTACAGGGGGTTCCCCGGTGAGTGTGTCAGTATTTACAGGGAGTCCCCGGGGAGTGTGTCAGTATTTACAGGGGGTTCCCCGGGGAGTGTGTCAGTATTTACAGGGAGTCCCCGGGAAGTGTGTCTGTATTTACAGGGGGTCCCCGGGGAGTGCGTCAGTATTTACAGGGTCCCCGGGGAGTGTGTCAGTGTTTACAGGGAGTCCCCGGGGAGTTTGTCAGTATTTACAGGGAGTCCCCGGAAAGTGTGTCAGTATTTTCAAGGGGGTCCCCGGGGAGTGTGTCAGTATTTACAGGGTCCCCGGGGAGTGTGGCAGTAATTACAGGGGGTCCCCAGGGAGTGTGTCACTATTTACAGGGGGGTCCCCGGGGAGTGTGTCAGTATTTACAGGGGGTCCCCGGGGAGTGTGTCAGTATTTACAGGGAGTCCCCGGGGAGTGTGTCAGTATTTACAGGGGGTCCCCGGTGAGTGTGTCAGTATTTACAGGGGGTCCCCGGGGAGTGTGTCAGTATTTACAGGGTGGTTCCCCGCGGGAGTGTGCCAGTATTTACAGGGTGTACCCGGGGAGTGTGCCAGTATTTACAGGGTGTCCCCGGGGAGTGTGTCAGTATTTACAGGGGGTCCCCGGGGAGTGTGTCAGTATTTACAGGGGGTCCCCGGGGAGTGTGTCAGTATTTACAGGGTGTCCCCGGGGAGTGTGTCAGTATTTACAGGGGGTCCCCGGGGAGTGTGTCAGTATTTACAGGGGGTCCCCGGGGAGTGTGTCAGTATTTACACGGGGGTCCCCGGGGAGTGTGTCTGTATTTATAGGGGGTCCCCGGGTAGTGTGTCAGTATTTACAGGGAGTCCCCGGGGAGTGTGTCAGTATTTACAGGGGGGATCCCCGGAAAATGTGTCAGTATTTACAGGGTGTCCCCGGGGAGTGTGTAGGTATTTACAGGGGGTCCCCGGGAAGTGTGTCAGTATTTACAGGGAGTCCCCGGGGAGTGTGTCAGTATTTACAGGGGGTCCCCGGTGAGTCTGTCAGTATTTACAGGGGGTCCCCGGGGGGGTGTCTCAGTATTTACAGGGGGTCCCCGGGGAGTTTGTCGGTATTTACATGGGGTCCCCGGGGAGCGTGTCAGTATTTACAGGCGGTCCCGGGGAGTGTGTCAGTATTTACAGGGGGTTCCCCGGTGAGTGTGTCAGTATTTACAGGGAGTCCCCGGGAAGTGTGTCTGTATTTAAAGGGGGTCCCCGGGAAGTGTGTCAGTATTTACAGGGAGTCCCCGGGTAGTGTGTCAGTATTTAAAGGGGGTCCCCGGGAAGTGTGTCAGTATTTACAGGGGGTCCCCGGGGAGTGTGTCAGTATTTACAGGGGGACCCGGGGAGTGTGTCAGTATTTACAGGGAGTCCCCGGGGAGTGTGTCAGTATTTATTTGGAGTCCCCGGGGAGTGTGTCAGTATTTAAAGGGGGTCCCCGGCGAGTGTGTCAGTATTTACAGGGGGTCCCCGGGGAGTGTGCCAGTATTTATAGGGAGTCCCCGGGGAGTGTGTCAGTATTTAAAGGGGGTCCCCGGGAAGTGTGTCAGTTTTTACAGGGGGTCCCCGGGGGAGTGTGTCAGTATTTATAGGGAGTCCCCGGGGAGTGTGTCAGTATTTAAAGGGGGTCCCCGGGAAGTGTGTCAGTATTTACAGGGAGTCCCCGGGTAGTGTGTCAGTATTTACAGAAGGGTCCTTGGGGAGTGTGTCAGTATTTACAGGGGGTCCCCGGCGAGTGTGTCAGTATTTACAGTGAGTCCCCGGGGAGTGTGTCAGTATTTACAGGGGGTTCCCCGAGGAGTGTGTCAGTATTTACAGGGTGTCCCCGGGGAGTGTGTCAGTATTTACAGGGTGTCCCCGGGGAGTGTGTCAGTATTTACAGGGGGTCCCCGGGGAGTGTGTCAGTATTTACAGGGAGTCCCCGGGAAGTGTGTCAGTATTTACAGGGAGTCCCCGGGGAGTGTGTCAGTATTTACAGGGGGTACGGGGGGAGTGTGTCAGTAATTACAGGGTGTCCCCGGGGAGTGTGTCAGTATTTACAGGGAGTCCCCGGGAAGTGTGTCAGTATTTACAGGGAGTCCCCGGTGAGTGTGTTAGTATTTACAGGGAGTCCCCGGGGAGTGTGTCAGTATTTACACGGGGTCCCCGGGGAGTGTGTCAGTATTTGCAGGAGGTCCCCGGGGAGTGTGTCAGTATTTACAGGGAGTCCCCGGGGAGTGTGTCAGTATTTATAGGGAGTCCCCGGGGAGTGTGTCAGTATTTAAAGGGGGGTCCCCGGGGAGTGTGTCGGTATTTACAGGGAGTCTCCGGGGAGTGTGTCAGTATTTACAGGGGGTCCCCGGCGAGTGTGTCAGTATTTACAGGGGGTCCCCGGGGAGTGTGTCAGTATTTATAGGGAGTCCCCGGGGAGTGTGTCAGTATTTAAAGGGGGTCCCCGGGAAGTGTGTCAGTTTTTACAGGGGGTCCCCGGGGGAGTGTGTCAGTATTTACAGGGAGTCCCCGGGGAGTGTGTCAGTATTTAAAGGGGGTCCCCGGGAAGTGTGTCAGTATTTACAGGGAGTCCCCGGGTAGTGTGTCAGTATTTACAGAAGGGTCCTTGGGGAGTGTGTCAGTATTTACAGGGGGTCCCCGGCGAGTGTGTCAGTATTTACAGGGAGTCCCCGGGGAGTGTGTCAGTATTTACAGGGGGTTCCCCGAGGAGTGTGTCAGTATTTACAGGGTGTCCCCGGGGAGTGTGTCAGTATTTACAGGGTGTCGCCGGGGAGTGTGTCAGTATTTACAGGGGGTCCCCGGGGAGTGTGTCAGTATTTACAGGGAGTCCCCGGGAAGTGTGTCAGTATTTACAGGGAGTCCCCGGGGAGTGTGTCAGTATTGACAGGGAGTCCCCGGGGAGTGTGTCAGTATTTACAGGGAGTCCCCGGGGAGTGTGTCAGTATTTACAGGGAGTCCCCGGGGAGTGTGTCAGTATTTACAGGGGGTCCCCGTGGAGTGTGTCAGTATTTCCAGGGGGTACGGGGGGAGTGTGTCAGTAATTACAGGGTGTCCCCGGGGAGTGTGTCAGTATTTACAGGGAGTCCCCGGGAAGTGTGTCAGTATTTACAGGGAGTCCCCGGTGAGTGTGTTAGTATTTACAGGGAGTCCCCGGGGAGTGTGTCAGTATTTACATGGGGTCCCCGGGGAGTGTGTCAGTATTTGCAGGAGGTCCCCGGGGAGTGTGTCAGTATTTACAGGGGGTCCCGGGGAGTGTGTCAGTATTTACAGGGGGTTCCCCGGGGAGTGTGTCTGTATTTACAGGGTGTCGCCGGGGAGTGTGTCAGTATTTACAGGGGGTCCCCGTGGAGTGTGTCAGTATTTACAGGGGCCCCCGGGGGAGTGTGTCAGTATTTACAGGGGGTACGGGGGGAGTGTGTCAGTAATTACAGGGTGTCCCCGGGGAGTGTGTCAGTATTTACAGGGAGTCCCCGGGAAGTGTGTCAGTATTTACAGGGAGTCCCCGGGGAGTGTGTCAGTATTTACAGGAAGTCCCCGGGGAGTGTGTCAGTATTTACACGGGGTCCCCGGGGAGTGTGTCAGTATTTACAGGGGGACCCCGGGGAGTGTGTCAGTATTTACAGGGTGTCCCCGGGGAGTGTGTCAGTATTTACAGGGGGTCCCGGGGGGGGGGTGTCAGTATTTACAGGGGGGTCCCCGGGGAGTGTGTCAGTACTTACAGGGGGTCCCCGGGAATGTGTCAATATTTACAGGGGGGTCCCCGTGGGATGTGTCAGTACTTACAGGGAGTCCCCGGGGATTGTGTCAGTATTTGCAGGGGTCCGCGGGGAGTGTGTCAGTATTTACAGGGGGTCCCCGGGGAGTGTGTCAGTATTTACAGGGTGTCCCCTGGGAGTGTGTCAGTATTTACAGGGGGGTCCCCGGGGAGTGTGTCTGTATTTACAGGGAGTCCCCTGGGAGCGTGTTAGTATTTACGGGGGGCCGCGTGGAGCGTGTCATTATTCACAGGGGGTCCTCGGGGAGTGTGTCAGTATTTGCAGGGGGTTCCCGGCGGGTGGGTCTGTATTTACAGGGGCTCCCCGGGGAGTGTGTCAGTATTTACAGGGGGTCCCCGGGGAGTGTGTCAGTATTTACAGGGGGTCCCTGGGAGTGTGTCAGTATTTACAGGGGGGTCCCCGGGGAGTGTGTCAGTGTTTACAGGGGTTCCCCGGGAGTGTGTCAGTATTTACAGGGGGGTCCCCGGGGAGTGTGTCAGGATTTACAGGGGTGTCCCCGGGGAGTGTGTCAGTATTTACAGGGAGTCCCCGGGGAGTGTGTCAGTATTTACAGGGGGTTCCCCGGGGAGTGTGTCAGTATTTACAGGGTGTCCCCGGGGAGTGTGTCAGTATTTCCAGGGGGTCCCCGGGGAGTGTGTCAGTATTTACAGGGGGGATCCCCGGAAAGTGTGTCAGTATTTACAGGGTGTCCCCGGGGAGTGTGTCTGTATTTACAGGGGGTCCCCGGGAAGTGTGTCAGTATTTACAGGGAGTCCCCGGGGAGTGTGTCAGTATTTACAGGGGGTCCCCGGTGAGTCTGTCAGTATTTACAGGGGGTCCCCGGGGGGGTGTCTCAGTATTTACAGGGGGTCCCCGGGGAGTTTGTCGGTATTTACATGGGGTCCCCGGGGAGCGTGTCAGTATTTACAGGCGGTCCCGGGGAGTGTGTCAGTATTTACAGGGGGTCACCGGGGGGGTGTCTCAGTATTTACAGGGGGTCACCGGGGGGGTGTCTCAGTATTTACAGGGGGTCCCCGGGGAGTGTGTCAGTATTTACAGGGGGTCCCCGTGGGAGTGTGTCAGTATTTACAGGGGGTTCCCCGGTGAGTGTGTCAGTATTTACAGGGAGTCCCCGGGTAGTGTGTCAGTATTTAAAGGGGGTCCACGGGAAGTGTGTCAGTATTTACAGGGAGTCCCCGGGGAGTGTGTCAGTATTTATAGGGAGTCCCCGGGGAGTGTGTCAGTATTTAAAGGGGGTCCCCGGCGAGTGTGTCAGTATTTACAGGGGGTCCCCGGGGAGTGTGTCAGTATTTATAGGGAGTCCCCGGGGAGTGTGTCAGTATTTAAAGGGGGTCCCCGGGAAGTGTGTCAGTTTTTACAGGGGGTCCCCGGGGGAGTGTGTCAGTATTTATAGGGAGTCCCCGGGGAGTGTGTCAGTATTTAAAGGTGGTCCCCGGGAAGTGTGTCAGTATTTACAGGGAGTCCCCGGGTAGTGTGTCAGTATTTACAGAAGGGTCCTTGGGGAGTGTGTCAGTATTTACAGGGGGTCCCCGGCGAGTGTGTCAGTATTTACAGGGAGTCCCCGGGGAGTGTGTCAGTATTTACAGGGAGTCCCCGGGAAGTGTGTCAGTATTTACAGGGAGTACCCGGGGAGTGTGTCAGTATTTACAGGGGGTTCCCCGAGGAGTGTGTCAGTATTTACAGGGTGTCCCCGGGGAGTGTGTCAGTATTTACAGGGTGTCCCCGGGGAGTGTGTCAGTATTTACAGGGGGTCCCCGGGGAGTGTGTCAGTATTTACAGGGAGTCCCCGGGAAGTGTGTCAGTATTTACAGGGAGTCCCCGGGGAGTGTGTCAGTATTTCCAGGGAGTCCCCGGGGAGTGTGTCAGTATTTACAGGGAGTCCCCGGGGAGTGTGTCAGTATTTACAGGGAGTCCCCGGGGAGTGTGTCAGTATTTGCAGGGGGTCCCCGGGGAATGTGTCAGTATTTACAGGGGGTCCCGGGGAGTGTGTCAGTATTTACAGGGGGTTCCCCGGGGAGTGTGTCTGTATTTACAGGGTGTCGCCGGGGAGTGTGTCAGTATTTACAGGGGGTCCCCGTGGAGTGTGTCAGTATTTACGGGGGGCCCCCGGGGGAGTATGTCAGTATTTCCAGGGGGTACGGGGGGAGTGTGTCAGTAATTACAGGGTGTCCCCGGGGAGTGTGTCAGTATTTACAGGGAGTCCCCGGGAAGTGTGTCAGTATTTACAGGGAGTCCCCGGTGAGTGTGTTAGTATTTACAGGGAGTCCCCGGGGAGTGTGTCAGTATTTACACGGGGTCCCCGGGGAGTGTGTCAGTATTTGCAGGAGGTCCCCGGGGAGTGTGTCAGTATTTACAGGGGGTCCCGGGGAGTGTGTCAGTATTTACAGGGGGTTCCCCGGGGAGTGTGTCTGTATTTACAGGGTGTCGCCGGGGAGTGTGTCAGTATTTACAGGGGGTCCCCGTGGAGTGTGTCAGTATTTACAGGGGCCCCCGGGGGAGTGTGTCAGTATTTACAGGGGGTACGGGGGGAGTGTGTCAGTAATTACAGGGTGTCCCCGGGGAGTGTGTCAGTATTTACAGGGAGTCCCCGGGAAGTGTGTCAGTATTTACAGGGAGTCCCCGGGGAGTGTGTCAGTATTTACAGGAAGTCCCCGGGGAGTGTGTCAGTATTTACACGGGGTCCCCGGGGAGTGTGTCAGTATTTACAGGGGGACCCCGGGGAGTGTGTCAGTATTTACAGGGTGTCCCCGGGGAGTGTGTCAGTATTTACAGGGGGTCCCGGGGGGGGTGTGTCAGTATTTACAGGGGGGTCCCCGGGGAGTGTGTCAGTACTTACAGGGGGTCCCCGGGAATGTGTCAGTATTTACAGGGGGGTCCCCGTGGGAAGTGTCAGTACTTACAGGGAGTCCCCGGGGATTGTGTCAGTATTTGCAGGGGTCCGCGGGGAGTGTGTCAGTATTTACAGGGGGTCCCCGGGGAGTGTGTCAGTATTTACAGGGTGTCCCCGGGGAGTGTGTCAGTATTTACAGGGGGGTCCCCGGGGAGTGTGTCTGTATTTACAGGGAGTCCCCTGGGAGTGTGTCTGTATTTACAGGGAGTCCCCTGGGAGCGTGTTAGTATTTACGGGGGGCCGCGTGGAGCGTGTCATTATTTACAGGGGGTCCCCGGGGAGTGTGTCAGTATTTGCAGGGGGTTCCCGGCGGGTGGGTCTGTATTTACAGGGGCTCCCCGGGGAGTGTGTCAGTATTTACAGGGGGTCCCCGGGGAGTGTGTCAGTATTTACAGGGGGTCCCTGGGAGTGTGTCAGTATTTACAGGGGGGTCCCCGGGGAGTGTGTCAGTGTTTACAGGGGTTCCCCGGGAGTGTGTCAGTATTTACAGGGGGGTCCCCAGGGAGTGTGTCAGGATTTACAGGGGTGTCCCCGGGGAGTGTGTCAGTATTTACAGGGAGTCCCCGGGGAGTGTGTCAGTATTTACAGGGGGTTCCCCGGGGAGTGTGTCAGTATTTACAGGGTGTCCCCGGGGAGTGTGTCAGTATTTCCAGGGGGTCCCCGGGGATTGTGTCAGTATTTACAGGGTGTCCCCGGGGAGTGTGTCAGTATTTCCAGGGGGTCCCCGGGGAGTGTGTCAGTATTTACAGGTGGACGCCGGGGAGTGTGTCAGTATTTCCAGGGGGTCCCCGGGGAGTGTCAGTATTTACAGGGAGTCCCCGGGGAGTGTGTCAGTATTTACAGGGTGTCCCCGGGGAGTGTGTCAGTATTTACAGGGGGTCCCCGGGGAGTGTGTCAGTATTTACAGATAGTCGCCGGGGATTGTGTCAGTATTTGCAGGTGGTCCTCGGGGAGTGTTTCAGTATTTACAAGGGGTCCCGGGGAGTGTGTCAGTATTTACAGGGGGTTCCCCGGGGAGTGTGTCAGTATTTACAGGGGGTCCCCGGGGAGTGTGTCTGTATTTACAGGGTGGTCCTCGGGGAGTGTGTCAGTATTTACAGGGGGTCCCCGGGGAGTGTGTCAGTATTTACAGGGGGTCCCCGGGGAGTGTGTCAGTATTTACAGATAGTCCCCGGGGATTGTGTCAGTATTTGCAGGTGGTCCTCGGGGAGTGTTTCAGTATTTACAAGGGTCCCCGCGGAGTGAGTCAGTATTTACAGGGGGTCCCCGGGGAGTGTGTCAGTATTTACAGGGAGTCCCCGGGGAGTGTGTCAGTATTTACAGGGAGTCCCCGGGGAGTGTGTCAGTATTTACAGGGGGTCCCCGGGGAGTGTGTCAGTATTTACAGGGAGTCCCCGGGGAGTGTGTCAGTATTTACAGGGGGTTCCCCGGGGAGTGTGTCAGTATTTACAGGGGGTCCCCGGGGAGTGTGTCTGTATTTACAGGGTGGTCCTCGGGGAGTGTGTCAGTATTTACAGGGGGTCCCCGGGGAGTGTGTCAGTATTTACAGGGGGTTCCCCGGGGAGTGTGTCAGTATTTACAGGGGGTCCCCGGGGAGTGTGTCTGTATTTACAGGGTGGTCCTCGGGGAGTGTGTCAGTATTTACAGGGGGTCCCCGGGGAGTGTGTCAGTATTTACAGGGGGTCCCCGGGGAGTGTGCCAGTATTTACAGGGAGTCCCCGGGGAGCGTGTTAGTATTTACAGGGTGTTCCCCGGGGAGTGTGTCAGTATTTACAGGGGGCCGCGTGGAGCGTGTCATTATTTACGTGGAGTCCCCGGGGAGTGTGTCAGTATTTACAGGGGGTTCCCCGGGGAGTGTGTCTGTATTTACAGGGTGGTCCTCGGGGAGTGTGTCAGTATTTGCAAGGGGTCCCGGGGAGTGTGTCAGTATTTACAAGGGGTCCCGGGGAGTGTGTCAGTATTTACAGGGGGTTCCCCGGGGAGTGTGTCTGTATTTACAGGGTGGTCCTCGGGGAGTGTGTCAGTATTTACAAGGGGTCCCGGGGAGTGTGTCAGTATTTACAGGGTGTCCCCGGGGAGTGTGTCAGTATTTACAGGGGGTCCCGGGGGAGTGTGTCTGTATTTACAGGGAGTCCCCGGGGAGCGTGTTAGTATTTACGGGGGGCCGCGTGGAGCGTGTCATTATTTACAGGGGGTCCCCGGGGAGTGTGTCAGTATTTACAGGGGGTCCCGGGGGAGTATTTCAGTATTTACAGGGGGTCCCCGGGGAGTGTGTTAGTATTTACAGGAGGTCCCGGGGAGTGTGTCAGTATTTACAGGGAGTCCCCGTGGAGTGTGTCAGTCTTCACAGGGAGTCTCCGGGGAGTGTGTCAGTATTTACACTGGGTCCCCGGGGAGTGTGTCAGTATTTACAGGGGGTTCCCGGGGAGTGTGTCAATATTTACAGTGGACTCCCCGGGGAGTGTGTCAGTATTTACAGAAGGGTCCTTGGGGAGTGTGTCAGTATTTACAGGGGGTCCCCGGCGAGTGTGTCAGTATTTACAGGGAGTCCCCGGGGAGTGTGTCAGTATTTACAGGGAGTCCCCGGGAAGTGTGTCAGTATTTACAGGGAGTACCCGGGGAGTGTGTCAGTATTTACAGGGGGTTCCCCGAGGAGTGTGTCAGTATTTACAGGGTGTCCCCGGGGAGTGTGTCAGTATTTACAGGGTGTCCCCGGGGAGTGTGTCAGTATTTACAGGGGGTCCCCGGGGAGTGTGTCAGTATTTACAGGGAGTCCCCGGGAAGTGTGTCAGTATTTACAGGGAGTCCCCGGGGAGTGTGTCAGTATTTCCAGGGAGTCCCCGGGGAGTGTGTCAGTATTTACAGGGAGTCCCCGGGGAGTGTGTCAGTATTTACAGGGAGTCCCCGGGGAGTGTGTCAGTATTTGCAGGGGGTCCCCGGGGAATGTGTCAGTATTTACAGGGGGTCCCGGGGAGTGTGTCAGTATTTACAGGGGGTTCCCCGGGGAGTGTGTCTGTATTTACAGGGTGTCGCCGGGGAGTGTGTCAGTATTTACAGGGGGTCCCCGTGGAGTGTGTCAGTATTTACGGGGGGCCCCCGGGGGAGTATGTCAGTATTTCCAGGGGGTACGGGGGGAGTGTGTCAGTAATTACAGGGTGTCCCCGGGGAGTGTGTCAGTATTTACAGGGAGTCCCCGGGAAGTGTGTCAGTATTTACAGGGAGTCCCCGGTGAGTGTGTTAGTATTTACAGGGAGTCCCCGGGGAGTGTGTCAGTATTTACACGGGGTCCCCGGGGAGTGTGTCAGTATTTGCAGGAGGTCCCCGGGGAGTGTGTCAGTATTTACAGGGGGTCCCGGGGAGTGTGTCAGTATTTACAGGGGGTTCCCCGGGGAGTGTGTCTGTATTTACAGGGTGTCGCCGGGGAGTGTGTCAGTATTTACAGGGGGTCCCCGTGGAGTGTGTCAGTATTTACAGGGGCCCCCGGGGGAGTGTGTCAGTATTTACAGGGGGTACGGGGGGAGTGTGTCAGTAATTACAGGGTGTCCCCGGGGAGTGTGTCAGTATTTACAGGGAGTCCCCGGGAAGTGTGTCAGTATTTACAGGGAGTCCCCGGGGAGTGTGTCAGTATTTACAGGAAGTCCCCGGGGAGTGTGTCAGTATTTACACGGGGTCCCCGGGGAGTGTGTCAGTATTTACAGGGGGACCCCGGGGAGTGTGTCAGTATTTACAGGGTGTCCCCGGGGAGTGTGTCAGTATTTACAGGGGGTCCCGGGGGGGGTGTGTCAGTATTTACAGGGGGGTCCCCGGGGAGTGTGTCAGTACTTACAGGGGGTCCCCGGGAATGTGTCAGTATTTACAGGGGGGTCCCCGTGGGAAGTGTCAGTACTTACAGGGAGTCCCCGGGGATTGTGTCAGTATTTGCAGGGGTCCGCGGGGAGTGTGTCAGTATTTACAGGGGGTCCCCGGGGAGTGTGTCAGTATTTACAGGGTGTCCCCGGGGAGTGTGTCAGTATTTACAGGGGGGTCCCCGGGGAGTGTGTCTGTATTTACAGGGAGTCCCCTGGGAGTGTGTCTGTATTTACAGGGAGTCCCCTGGGAGCGTGTTAGTATTTACGGGGGGCCGCGTGGAGCGTGTCATTATTTACAGGGGGTCCCCGGGGAGTGTGTCAGTATTTGCAGGGGGTTCCCGGCGGGTGGGTCTGTATTTACAGGGGCTCCCCGGGGAGTGTGTCAGTATTTACAGGGGGTCCCCGGGGAGTGTGTCAGTATTTACAGGGGGTCCCTGGGAGTGTGTCAGTATTTACAGGGGGGTCCCCGGGGAGTGTGTCAGTGTTTACAGGGGTTCCCCGGGAGTGTGTCAGTATTTACAGGGGGGTCCCCAGGGAGTGTGTCAGGATTTACAGGGGTGTCCCCGGGGAGTGTGTCAGTATTTACAGGGAGTCCCCGGGGAGTGTGTCAGTATTTACAGGGGGTTCCCCGGGGAGTGTGTCAGTATTTACAGGGTGTCCCCGGGGAGTGTGTCAGTATTTACAGGGGGTCCCCGGGGAGTGTGTCAGTATTTACAGATAGTCGCCGGGGATTGTGTCAGTATTTGCAGGTGGTCCTCGGGGAGTGTTTCAGTATTTACAAGGGGTCCCGGGGAGTGTGTCAGTATTTACAGGGGGTTCCCCGGGGAGTGTGTCAGTATTTACAGGGGGTCCCCGGGGAGTGTGTCTGTATTTACAGGGTGGTCCTCGGGGAGTGTGTCAGTATTTACAGGGGGTCCCCGGGGAGTGTGTCAGTATTTACAGGGGGTCCCCGGGGAGTGTGTCAGTATTTACAGATAGTCCCCGGGGATTGTGTCAGTATTTGCAGGTGGTCCTCGGGGAGTGTTTCAGTATTTACAAGGGTCCCCGCGGAGTGAGTCAGTATTTACAGGGGGTCCCCGGGGAGTGTGTCAGTATTTACAGGGAGTCCCCGGGGAGTGTGTCAGTATTTACAGGGAGTCCCCGGGGAGTGTGTCAGTATTTACAGGGGGTCCCCGGGGAGTGTGTCAGTATTTACAGGGAGTCCCCGGGGAGTGTGTCAGTATTTACAGGGGGTTCCCCGGGGAGTGTGTCAGTATTTACAGGGGGTCCCCGGGGAGTGTGTCTGTATTTACAGGGTGGTCCTCGGGGAGTGTGTCAGTATTTACAGGGGGTCCCCGGGGAGTGTGTCAGTATTTACAGGGGGTTCCCCGGGGAGTGTGTCAGTATTTACAGGGGGTCCCCGGGGAGTGTGTCTGTATTTACAGGGTGGTCCTCGGGGAGTGTGTCAGTATTTACAGGGGGTCCCCGGGGAGTGTGTCAGTATTTACAGGGGGTCCCCGGGGAGTGTGCCAGTATTTACAGGGAGTCCCCGGGGAGCGTGTTAGTATTTACAGGGGGTTCCCCGGGGAGTGTGTCAGTATTTACAGGGGGCCGCGTGGAGCGTGTCATTATTTACGTGGAGTCCCCGGGGAGTGTGTCAGTATTTACAGGGGGTTCCCCGGGGAGTGTGTCTGTATTTACAGGGTGGTCCTCGGGGAGTGTGTCAGTATTTGCAAGGGGTCCCGGGGAGTGTGTCAGTATTTACAAGGGGTCCCGGGGAGTGTGTCAGTATTTACAGGGGGTTCCCCGGGGAGTGTGTCTGTATTTACAGGGTGGTCCTCGGGGAGTGTGTCAGTATTTACAAGGGGTCCCGGGGAGTGTGTCAGTATTTACAGGGTGTCCCCGGGGAGTGTGTCAGTATTTACAGGGGGTCCCGGGGGAGTGTGTCTGTATTTACAGGGAGTCCCCGGGGAGCGTGTTAGTATTTACGGGGGGCCGCGTGGAGCGTGTCATTATTTACAGGGGGTCCCCGGGGAGTGTGTCAGTATTTACAGGGGGTCCCGGGGGAGTATTTCAGTATTTACAGGGGGTCCCCGGGGAGTGTGTTAGTATTTACAGGAGGTCCCGGGGAGTGTGTCAGTATTTACAGGGAGTCCCCGTGGAGTGTGTCAGTCTTCACAGGGAGTCTCCGGGGAGTGTGTCAGTATTTACACTGGGTCCCCGGGGAGTGTGTCAGTATTTACAGGGGGTCCCCGGGGAGTGTGTCAATATTTACAGTGGACTCCCCGGGGAGTGTGTCAGTATTTACAGAAGGGTCCTTGGGGAGTGTGTCAGTATTTACAGGGGGTCCCCGGCGAGTGTGTCAGTATTTACAGGGAGTCCCCGGGGAGTGTGTCAGTATTTACAGGGAGTCCCCGGGAAGTGTGTCAGTATTTACAGGGAGTACCCGGGGAGTGTGTCAGTATTTACAGGGGGTTCCCCGAGGAGTGTGTCAGTATTTACAGGGTGTCCCCGGGGAGTGTGTCAGTATTTACAGGGTGTCCCCGGGGAGTGTGTCAGTATTTACAGGGGGTCCCCGGGGAGTGTGTCAGTATTTACAGGGAGTCCCCGGGAAGTGTGTCAGTATTTACAGGGAGTCCCCGGGGAGTGTGTCAGTATTTCCAGGGAGTCCCCGGGGAGTGTGTCAGTATTTACAGGGAGTCCCCGGGGAGTGTGTCAGTATTTACAGGGAGTCCCCGGGGAGTGTGTCAGTATTTGCAGGGGGTCCCCGGGGAATGTGTCAGTATTTACAGGGGGTCCCGGGGAGTGTGTCAGTATTTACAGGGGGTTCCCCGGGGAGTGTGTCTGTATTTACAGGGTGTCGCCGGGGAGTGTGTCAGTATTTACAGGGGGTCCCCGTGGAGTGTGTCAGTATTTACGGGGGGCCCCCGGGGGAGTATGTCAGTATTTCCAGGGGGTACGGGGGGAGTGTGTCAGTAATTACAGGGTGTCCCCGGGGAGTGTGTCAGTATTTACAGGGAGTCCCCGGGAAGTGTGTCAGTATTTACAGGGAGTCCCCGGTGAGTGTGTTAGTATTTACAGGGAGTCCCCGGGGAGTGTGTCAGTATTTACACGGGGTCCCCGGGGAGTGTGTCAGTATTTGCAGGAGGTCCCCGGGGAGTGTGTCAGTATTTACAGGGGGTCCCGGGGAGTGTGTCAGTATTTACAGGGGGTTCCCCGGGGAGTGTGTCTGTATTTACAGGGTGTCGCCGGGGAGTGTGTCAGTATTTACAGGGGGTCCCCGTGGAGTGTGTCAGTATTTACAGGGGCCCCCGGGGGAGTGTGTCAGTATTTACAGGGGGTACGGGGGGAGTGTGTCAGTAATTACAGGGTGTCCCCGGGGAGTGTGTCAGTATTTACAGGGAGTCCCCGGGAAGTGTGTCAGTATTTACAGGGAGTCCCCGGGGAGTGTGTCAGTATTTACAGGAAGTCCCCGGGGAGTGTGTCAGTATTTACACGGGGTCCCCGGGGAGTGTGTCAGTATTTACAGGGGGACCCCGGGGAGTGTGTCAGTATTTACAGGGTGTCCCCGGGGAGTGTGTCAGTATTTACAGGGGGTCCCGGGGGGGGTGTGTCAGTATTTACAGGGGGGTCCCCGGGGAGTGTGTCAGTACTTACAGGGGGTCCCCGGGAATGTGTCAGTATTTACAGGGGGGTCCCCGTGGGAAGTGTCAGTACTTACAGGGAGTCCCCGGGGATTGTGTCAGTATTTGCAGGGGTCCGCGGGGAGTGTGTCAGTATTTACAGGGGGTCCCCGGGGAGTGTGTCAGTATTTACAGGGTGTCCCCGGGGAGTGTGTCAGTATTTACAGGGGGGTCCCCGGGGAGTGTGTCTGTATTTACAGGGAGTCCCCTGGGAGTGTGTCTGTATTTACAGGGAGTCCCCTGGGAGCGTGTTAGTATTTACGGGGGGCCGCGTGGAGCGTGTCATTATTTACAGGGGGTCCCCGGGGAGTGTGTCAGTATTTGCAGGGGGTTCCCGGCGGGTGGGTCTGTATTTACAGGGGCTCCCCGGGGAGTGTGTCAGTATTTACAGGGGGTCCCCGGGGAGTGTGTCAGTATTTACAGGGGGTCCCTGGGAGTGTGTCAGTATTTACAGGGGGGTCCCCGGGGAGTGTGTCAGTGTTTACAGGGGTTCCCCGGGAGTGTGTCAGTATTTACAGGGGGGTCCCCAGGGAGTGTGTCAGGATTTACAGGGGTGTCCCCGGGGAGTGTGTCAGTATTTACAGGGAGTCCCCGGGGAGTGTGTCAGTATTTACAGGGGGTTCCCCGGGGAGTGTGTCAGTATTTACAGGGTGTCCCCGGGGAGTGTGTCAGTATTTCCAGGGGGTCCCCGGGGATTGTGTCAGTATTTACAGGGTGTCCCCGGGGAGTGTGTCAGTATTTCCAGGGGGTCCCCGGGGAGTGTGTCAGTATTTACAGGTGGACGCCGGGGAGTGTGTCAGTATTTCCAGGGGGTCCCCGGGGAGTGTCAGTATTTACAGGGAGTCCCCGGGGAGTGTGTCAGTATTTACAGGGTGTCCCCGGGGAGTGTGTCAGTATTTACAGGGGGTCCCCGGGGAGTGTGTCAGTATTTACAGATAGTCGCCGGGGATTGTGTCAGTATTTGCAGGTGGTCCTCGGGGAGTGTTTCAGTATTTACAAGGGGTCCCGGGGAGTGTGTCAGTATTTACAGGGGGTTCCCCGGGGAGTGTGTCAGTATTTACAGGGGGTCCCCGGGGAGTGTGTCTGTATTTACAGGGTGGTCCTCGGGGAGTGTGTCAGTATTTACAGGGGGTCCCCGGGGAGTGTGTCAGTATTTACAGGGGGTCCCCGGGGAGTGTGTCAGTATTTACAGATAGTCCCCGGGGATTGTGTCAGTATTTGCAGGTGGTCCTCGGGGAGTGTTTCAGTATTTACAAGGGTCCCCGCGGAGTGAGTCAGTATTTACAGGGGGTCCCCGGGGAGTGTGTCAGTATTTACAGGGAGTCCCCGGGGAGTGTGTCAGTATTTACAGGGAGTCCCCGGGGAGTGTGTCAGTATTTACAGGGGGTCCCCGGGGAGTGTGTCAGTATTTACAGGGAGTCCCCGGGGAGTGTGTCAGTATTTACAGGGGGTTCCCCGGGGAGTGTGTCAGTATTTACAGGGGGTCCCCGGGGAGTGTGTCTGTATTTACAGGGTGGTCCTCGGGGAGTGTGTCAGTATTTACAGGGGGTCCCCGGGGAGTGTGTCAGTATTTACAGGGGGTTCCCCGGGGAGTGTGTCAGTATTTACAGGGGGTCCCCGGGGAGTGTGTCTGTATTTACAGGGTGGTCCTCGGGGAGTGTGTCAGTATTTACAGGGGGTCCCCGGGGAGTGTGTCAGTATTTACAGGGGGTCCCCGGGGAGTGTGCCAGTATTTACAGGGAGTCCCCGGGGAGCGTGTTAGTATTTACAGGGGGTTCCCCGGGGAGTGTGTCAGTATTTACAGGGGGCCGCGTGGAGCGTGTCATTATTTACGTGGAGTCCCCGGGGAGTGTGTCAGTATTTACAGGGGGTTCCCCGGGGAGTGTGTCTGTATTTACAGGGTGGTCCTCGGGGAGTGTGTCAGTATTTGCAAGGGGTCCCGGGGAGTGTGTCAGTATTTACAAGGGGTCCCGGGGAGTGTGTCAGTATTTACAGGGGGTTCCCCGGGGAGTGTGTCTGTATTTACAGGGTGGTCCTCGGGGAGTGTGTCAGTATTTACAAGGGGTCCCGGGGAGTGTGTCAGTATTTACAGGGTGTCCCCGGGGAGTGTGTCAGTATTTACAGGGGGTCCCGGGGGAGTGTGTCTGTATTTACAGGGAGTCCCCGGGGAGCGTGTTAGTATTTACGGGGGGCCGCGTGGAGCGTGTCATTATTTACAGGGGGTCCCCGGGGAGTGTGTCAGTATTTACAGGGGGTCCCGGGGGAGTATTTCAGTATTTACAGGGGGTCCCCGGGGAGTGTGTTAGTATTTACAGGAGGTCCCGGGGAGTGTGTCAGTATTTACAGGGAGTCCCCGTGGAGTGTGTCAGTCTTCACAGGGAGTCTCCGGGGAGTGTGTCAGTATTTACACTGGGTCCCCGGGGAGTGTGTCAGTATTTACAGGGGGTCCCCGGGGAGTGTGTCAATATTTACAGTGGACTCCCCGGGGAGTGTGTCAGTATTTACACTGGGTCCCCGGGGAGTGTGTCAGTATTTACAGGGGGTCCCCGGGGAGTGTGTCAGTATTTACAGGAGGTCCCCGGGGAGTGTGTCTGCATTTACAGGGGGTCCCCGGGGAGTGTGTCTGTATTTACAGGGTGGTCCCCGGGGAGTGTGTCAGTATTTACAGGGGGTACCCGGGTGAGTGTGTCAGTATTTACAGGGGGGTCCCGGGGAGTGTGTCAGTATTTACAGGGGGTCCCCGGGGAGAGTGTCAGTATTAGAACATAGAACATAGAACAATACAGCACAGTACAGGCCCTTCGGCCCACGATGTTGCACCGAAACAAAAGCCATCTAACCTACACTATGCCATTATCATCCATATGTTTATCCAATAAACTTTTAAATGCCCTCAATGTTGGCGAGTTCACTACTGTAGCTGGTAGGGCATTCCACGGCCTCACTACTCTTTGCGTAAAGAACCTACCTCTGACCTCTGTCCTATATCTATTACCCCTCAGTTTAAAGTTATGTCCCCTCGTGCCAGCCATTTCCATCCGCGGGAGAAGGCTCTCACTGTCCACCCTATCCAACCCCCTGATCATTTTGTATGCCTCTATTAAGTCTCCTCTTAACCTTCTTCTCTCCAACGAAAACAACCTCAAGTCCATCAGCCTTTCCTCATAAGATTTTCCCTCCATACCAGGCAACATCCTGGTAAATCTCCTCTGCACCCGCTCCAAAGCCTCCACGTCCTTCCTATAATGCGGTGACCAGAACTGTACGCAATACTCCAAATGCGGCCGTACCAGAGTTCTGTACAGCTGCAACATGACCTCCCGACTCCGGAACTCAATCCCTCTACCAATAAAGGCCAACACTCCATAGGCCTTCTTCACAACCCTATCAACCTGGGTGGCAACTTTCAGGGATCTATGTACATGGACACCTAGATCCCTCTGCTCATCCACACTTTCAAGAATTTTACCATGAGCCAAATATTCCGCATTCCTGTTATTCCTTCCAAAGTGAATCACCTCACACTTCTCTACATTAAACTCCATTTGCCACCTCTCAGCCCAGCTCTGCAGCTTATCTATGTCCCTCTGTACCCTGCTACATCCTTCCACACTATCGACAACACCACCGACTTTAGTATCGTCTGCAAATTTACTCACCCACCCTTCTGCGCCTTCCTCTAGGTCATTGATAAAAATGACAAACAGCAACGGCCCCAGAACAGATCCTTGTGGTACTCCACTTGTGACTGTACTCCATTCTGAACATTTCCCATCAACCACCACCCTCTGTCTTCTTTCAGCTAGCCAATTTCTGATCCACATCTCTAAATCACCCTCAATCCCCAGCCTCCGTATTTTCTGCAATAGCCTACCGTGGGGAACCTTATCAAACGCTTTGCTGAAAACCATATACACCACATCAACTGCTCTACCCTCGTCTACCTGTTCAGTCACCTTCTCAAAGAACTCAATAAGATTTGTGAGGCATGACCTACCCTTCACAAAGCCATGCTGACTATCCCTGATCATATTATTCCTATCTAGATGATTATAAATCTTGTCTCTTATAATCCCCTCCAAGACTTTACCCACTACAGACGTGAGGCTCACCGGTCTATAGTTGCCGGGGTTGTCTCTGCTCCCCTTTTTGAACAAAGGGACCACATTTGCTATCCTCCAGTCCTCTGGCACTATTCCTGTAGCCGATGATGACATAAAATTCAAAGCCAAAGGTTCAGCAATCTCTTCCCTGGCCTCCCAGAGAATCCTAGGATAAATCCCATCAGGTCCCGGGGACTTATCTATTTTCAGCCTGTCCAGAATTGCCAACACCTCTTCCCTACGTACCTCAATGCCATCTATTCTATTAGCCTGGGGCTCAGCATTCTCCTCTACAACATTATCTTTTTCCTGAGTGAATATTGACAGGGAGTCCCCGGGGAGAGTGTCAGTATTTACAGGGTGTCCCCGTGGAGTGTGTCAGTATTTACAGGGAGTCCCCGGGGAGTGTGTCAGTATTTACAGGGAGTCCCCTGGGAGAGTGTCAGTATTTACAGGGAGTCCCCGGGGAGTGTGTCAGTATTTACAGGGGGGGGTCCCCGGGGTGTGTGTCAGTATTTCAAGGGGTTCCCGGGGAGTGTGTCAGTATTTACAGGGGGTCCCCGGGGAGTGTGTCAGTATTTACAGGGGGTCCCCGGGGAGTGTGTCAGTATTTACAGGGGGTCCCCGGGGAGTGTGTCAGTATTTACAGGGGGTCCCCGGGGAGTGTGTCAGTATTTACAGGGAGACTCCAGGGGAGTGTGTCAGTATTTACAGGGAGTCCCCGGGGAGTGTGTCAGTATTTACAGGGAGTCCCCGGGAAGTGTGTCAGTATTTACAGTAAGTCCCCGGGGAGTGCGTCAGTATTTACAGGGGGTCCCCGTGGAGTGTGTCAGTTTTTACATGTCCCCGGGGAGTGTGTCAGTATTTACAGGGTGTCCCCGGGGAGTGTGTCAGTATTTACAGGGGGTCTCCGGGTAGTGTGTCAGTATGTACAGGGAGTCCCCGGGGAGTGTGTCAGTATTTACAGGGAGTCCCCGGGGAGTGTGTCAGTATTTATAGGGAGTCCCCGGGGAGTGTGTCAGTATTTACAGGGAGTCCCCGGGGAGTGTGTCAGTATTTACAGGGAGTCCCCGGGAAGTGTGTCAGTATTTACAGGGAGTCCCCGGGGAGTGCGTCAGTATTTACAGGGGGTCCCCGGGGAGTGTGTCAGTTTTTACATGTCCCCGGGGAGTGTGTCAGTATTTACAGGGGGTTCCACGGGCAGTGTGTCAGTATTTACAGGGGGTTCCTCGGGGAGTTTGTCAGTATTTACAGGGGGTCCCCTGGGAGTGTGTCAGTATTTACAGGGAGTCCACGGGGAGTGTGTCAGTATTTACAGGGAGTCCTCGGGGAGTGTGTCAGTATTTACAGGGGGTCTCGGGGAGTGTGTCAGTATTTGCAGGGAGACCCCGGGGAGTGTGTCAGTATTTGCAGGAGGTCCCCGGGGAGTGTGTCAGTATTTACAGGGAGTCCCCGGGGAGTGAGTCAGTATTTACAGGGGGTCCCGGGGAGTGTGTCAGTATTTACAGGGGGCTCCCCGGGGAGTGTGTCTGTATTTACAGGGGGTCCCCGGGTAGTGTGTCAGTATTTACAGGGAGTCCCCGGGGAGTGTGTCAGTATTTACAGGGAGTCCCCGGGAAGTGTGTCAGTATTTACAGGGAGTCCCCGGGGAGTGCGTCAGTATTTACAGGGGGTCCCCGGGGAGTGTGTCAGTTTTTACAGGTTGTCCCCGTGGAGTGTTTCAGTATTTACAAGGAGACTCCAGGGGAGTGTGTCAGTATTTACAGGAGGTCCCCGGGGAGTGTGTCAGTATTTACAGGGGGTCCCTGGAGAGTGTATCAGTATTTACAGGGAGTCCCGGGGAGTGTGTCAGTATTTACAGGGAGTCCCCGGGGAGTGTGTCATTATTTATAGGGAGTCCCCGGGGAGTGTGTCAGTATTTACAGGGAGTCCCCGGGGAGTGTGTCAGTATTTACAGGGAGTCCCCGGGAAGTATGTCAGTATTTACAGGGAGTCCCCGGGGAGTGCGTCAGTATTTACAGGGGGTCCCCGGGGAATGTGTCAGTTTTTACATGTCCCCGGGAGTGTGTCAGTATTTACAGGGGGTTCCCCGGGGAGTATGTCAGTATTTACAGGGGGTTCCCCGGGGAGTTTGTCAGTATTTACAGGGGGTCCCCGGGGAGTGTGTCAGTATTTACAGGGAGTCCCCGGGGAGTGTGTCAGTATTTACAGGGAGTCCTCGGGGAGTGTGTCAGTATTTACAGGGGGTCCCGGGGAGTGTGTCAGTATTTGCAGGGAGACCCCGGGGAGTGTGTCAGTATTTGCAGGAGGTCCCCGGGGAGTGTGTCAGTATTTACAGGGTGTCGCCGGGGAGTGTGTCAGTATTTACAGGGGGTCCCCGTGGAGTGTGTCAGTATTTACAGGGGGCCCCCGGGGGAGTATGTCAGTATTTACAGGGGGTCCCCGGGTAGTGTGTCAGTATTTACAGGGAGTTCCCGGGGAGTGTGTCAGTATTTACAGGGAGTCCCAGAAGTGTGTCAGTATTTACAGTAAGTCCCCGGGGAGTGCGTCAGTATTTACAGAGGGTCCCCGGGGAGTGTGTCAGTTTTTACATGTCCCCGGGGAGTGTGTCAGTATTTACAGGGTGTCCCCGGCGAGTGTGTCAGTATTTACAGGGAGTCCCCGGGAAGTGTGTCAGTATTTACAGGGAGTCCCCGGGGAGTGTGTCAGTATTTATAGGGAGTCCCCGGGGAGTGTGTCAGTATTTACAGGGAGTCCCCGGGGAGTGTGTCAGTATTTACAGGGAGTCCCCGGGAAGTTTGTCAGTATTTACAGGGAGTCCCCGGGGAGTGCGTCAGTATTTACAGGGGGTCCCCGGGGAGTGTGTCAGTTTTTACATGTCCCCGGGGAGTGTGTCAGTATTTACAGGGGGTTCCCCGGGGAGTGTGTCAGTATTTACAGGGGGTTCCCCGGGGAGTTTGTCAGTATTTACAGGGGGTCCCCGGGGAGTGTGTCAGTATTTACAGGGAGTCCCCGGGGAGTGTGTCAGTATTTACAGGGAGTCCATGGCGAGTGTGTCAGTATTTACAGGGGGTCCCGGGGAGTGTGTCAGTATTTGCAGGGAGACCCCGGGGAGTGTGTCAGTATTTGCAGGAGGTCCCCGGGGAGTGAGTCAGTATTTACAGGGAGTCCCCGGGGAGTGAGTCAGTATTTACAGGGGGTCCCGGGGAGTGTGTCAGTATTTACAGGG
Organism: Scyliorhinus torazame; assembly: GCF_047496885.1. NCBI lineage: Eukaryota > Metazoa > Chordata > Chondrichthyes > Carcharhiniformes > Scyliorhinidae > Scyliorhinus > Scyliorhinus torazame. Next base: position 23,318,978 of record NC_092737.1, read on the forward strand.
GGCTCCCCGGGGAGTGTGTCTGTATTTACAGGGGGTCCCCGGGTAGTGTGTCAGTATTTACAGGGAGTCCCCGGGGAGTGTGTCAGTATTTACAGGGAGTCCCCGGGAAGTGTGTCAGTATTTACAGGGAGTCCCCGGGGAGTGCGTCAGTATTTACAGGGGGTCCCCGGGGAGTGTGTCAGTTTTTACATGTCCCCGGGGAGTGTGTCAGTATTTACAGGGTGTCCCCCGGGAGTGTGTCAGTATTTACAGGGGGTCCCCGGGTAGTGTGTCAGTATTTACAGGGAGTCCCCGGGAAGTGTGTCAGTATTTACAGGGAGTCCCCGGGGAGGGTGCCAGTATTTACAGGGAGTCCCCGGGGAGTGAGTCAGTATTTACAGGGGGTCCACGGGGGAGTGTGTCAGTATTTCCAGGGGGTACGGGGGGTGTGTGTCAGTAATTACAGGGTGTCCCCGGGGAGTGTGTCAGTATTTACAGGGGGTCCCCGGGGAGTGTATCAGAATTTGCAAGGGGTCTGGGGGGAGTGTGTCAGTATTTACAGAGGGTCCCCGGGGAGTGTGTCAGTATTTACAGGGGGGCCCGGGGAGTCGGTCTGTATTTACAGGGGGTCCCCGGGGAGTGTGTCAGTATTTTCAGGGTGTCCCCGGGGAGGGTGTCAGTATTTACAGGGGTTCCCGGCGGGTGGGTCTGTATTTACAGGGGGGTCCCCGGGGAGTGTGTCAGTATTTACAGGGAGTCCCCGGGGAGTGTGTCAGTTTTTACAGGGGTTCCCCGGGAGTGTGTCAGTATTTACAGGGGGGTCCCCGGGGAGTGTGTCAGGATTTACAGGGGTGTCCCCGGGGAGTGTGTCAGTACTTACAGGGAGTCCCCGGGGAGTGTGTCAGTATTTACAGGGGGTCCCCGGGGAGTGTGTCAGTATTTACAGGGAGTCCCTGGGGAGTGTGTCAGTATTTACAGGGGGTTCCCCGGGGAGTGTGTCAGTATTTACAGGGTGTCCCCGGGGAGTGTGCCAGTATTTACAGGGGGTCCCCGGGGAGTGTGTCAGTATTTACAGGGAGTCCCCGGGGAGTGTGTCAGTATTTACAGCCAGTCCCCGGGAAGTGTGTCAGTATTTACAGGGGGTCCCGGGGAGTGTGTCAGTATTTACAGGGGGTTCCCCGGGGAGTGTGTCTGTATTTACAGGGTGTCGCCGGAGAGTGTGTCAGTATTTACAGGGGGTCCCCGTGGAGTGTGTCAGTATTTACAGGGGGCCCCCGGGGGAGTATGTCAGTATTTACAGGGAGTCCCCGGGAAGTGTGTCAGTATTTACAGGGAGTCCCCGGGGAGTGTGTTAGTATTTACAGGGAGTCCCCGGGGAGTGTGTCAGTATTTACACGGATTCCCCGGGGAGTGTGTCAGTATTTGCAGGGGGTCCCGGGGAGTGTGTCAGTATTTACAGGGGGCCCCCGGGGGAGTATGTCAGTATTTACAGGGAGTCCCCGGGAAGTGTGTCAGTATTTACAGGGAGTCCCCGGGGAGTGTGTTAGTATTTACAGGGAGTCCCCGGGGAGTGTGTCAGTATTTACACGGATTCCCCGGGGAGTGTGTCAGTATTTACAGGAGGTCCCCGGGGAGTGTGTCAGTATTTACAGGGTGTCCCCGGGGAGTGTGTCAGTATTTACAGGGGGGTCCCTGGGGAGTGTGTCTGTATTTACATGGAGTCCCCGGGGAGCGTGTTAATATTTACAGGGGGTCCCGGGGAGTGTGTCAGTATTTACAGGGAGTCCCCGTGGAGTGTGTCAGTATTTACAGGGAGTCTCCGGGGAGTGTGTCAGTATTTACACTGGGTCCCCGGGGAGTGTGTCTGTATTTACAGGGGGTCCCCGGGGAGTGTGTCAATATTTACAGTGGACTCCCCGGGGAGTGAGTCAGTATTTACACTGGGTCTCCAGGGAGTGTGTCAGTATTTACAGGGGGTCCCCGGGGAGTGTGTCATTATTTACAGGAGGTCCCCGGGGAGTGTCAGTATTTACAGGGGTTCCTCGGGGGGTTTGTCAGCATTTACAGGGTGTCCCCAGGGAGTGTGTCTGCATTTACAGGGGGTCCCCGGTTAGTGTGTCTGTATTTACAGGGTGGTCCCCGGGGAGTGTGTCAGTATTTACAGGGGGTATCCGGGTGAGTGTGTCAGTATTTACAGGGGGGTCCCGGGGAGTGTGTCAGTATTTACAGGGGGTCCCCGGGGAGAGTGTCAGTATTTACAGCCAGTCCCCGGGAAGTGTGTCAGTATTTACAGGGAGTCCCCGGGGAGTGTGTCAGTATTTACAGGGAGTCCCCGGGGAGTGTGTCAGTATTTACAGGGAGTCCCCGGGGAGTGTGTCAGTATTTACAGGGAGTCCCCGGGGAGTGTGTCAGTATTTGCAGGGGGTCCCCGGGGAGTGTGTCAGTATTTACAGGGGGTCCCGGGGAGTGTGTCAGTATTTACAGGGGGTTCCCCGGGGAGTGTGTCTGTATTTACAGGGTGTCGCCGGAGAGTGTGTCAGTATTTACAGGGGGTCCCCGTGGAGTGTGTCAGTATTTACAGGGGGCCCCCGGGGGAGTATGTCAGTATTTACAGGGAGTCCCCGGGAAGTGTGTCAGTATTTACAGGGAGTCCCCGGGGAGTGTGTTAGTATTTACAGGGAGTCCCCGGGGAGTGTGTCAGTATTTACACGGATTCCCCGGGGAGTGTGTCAGTATTTGCAGGGGGTCCCGGGGGGGGTGTCAGTATTTACAGGGGGTCCCCGGGGAGTGTGTCAGTATTTACAGGGTGTCCCCGGGGAGTGTGTCAGTATTTACAGGGGGGTCCCTGGGGAGTGTGTCTGTATTTACATGGAGTCCCCGGGGAGCGTGTTAGTATTTACAGGGGGTCCCGGGGAGTGTGTCAGTATTTACAGGGAGTCCCCGTGGAGTGTGTCAGTATTTACAGGGAGTCTCCGGGGAGTGTGTCAGTATTTACACTGGGTCCCCGGGGAGTGTGTCTGTATTTACAGGGGGTCCCCGGGGAGTGTGTCAATATTTACAGTGGACTCCCCGGGGAGTGTGTCAGTATTTACACTGGGTCTCCAGGGAGTGTGTCAGTATTTACAGGGGGTCGCCGGGGAGTGTGTCATTATTTACAGGAGGTCCCCGGGGAGTGTCAGTATTTACAGGGGTCCTCGGGGGGTTTGTCAGCATTTACAGGGTGTCCCCAGGGAGTGTGTCTGCATTTACAGGGGGTCCCCGGTTAGTGTGTCTGTATTTACAGGGTGGTCCCCGGGGAGTGTGTCAGTATTTACAGGGGGTATCCGGGTGAGTGTGTCAGTATTTACAGGGGGGTCCCGGGGAGTGTGTCAGTATTTACAGGGGGTCCCCGGGGAGAGTGTCAGTATTTACAGCCAGTCCCCGGGAAGTGTGTCAGTATTTACAGGGTGTCCCCGGGGAGTGTGTCAGTATTTACAGGGAGTCCCCGGGGAGTGTGTCAGTATTTACAGGGAGTCCCCGGGGAGTGTGTCAGTATTTACAGGGAGTCCCCGGGGAGTGTGTCAGTATTTCCAGGGAGTCCCCGGGGAGTGTGTCAGTATTTGCAGGGGGTCCCCGGGGAGTGTGTCAGTATTTACAGGGGGTCCCGGGGAGTGTGTCAGTATTTACAGGGGGTTCCCCGGGGAGTGTGTCTGTATTTACAGGGTGTCGCCGGGGAGTGTGTCAGTATTTACAGGGGGTCCCCGTGGAGTGTGTCAGTATTTACAGGGGGCCCCCGGGGGAGTATGTCAGTATTTACAGGGAGTCCCCGGGAAGTGTGTCAGTATTTACAGGGAGTCCCCGGGGAGTGTGTTAGTATTTACAGGGAGTCCCCGGGGAGTGTGTCAGTATTTACACGGATTCCCCGGGGAGTGTGTCAGTATTTGCAGGGGGTCCCGGGGGGGGTGTCAGTATTTACAGGGGGTCCCCGGGGAGTGTGTCAGTATTTACAGGGTGTCCCCGGGGAGTGTGTCAGTATTTACAGGGGGGTCCCTGGGGAGTGTGTCTGTATTTACAGGGAGTCCCCGGGGAGCGTGTTAGTATTTACAGGGGGTCCCGGGGAGTGTGTCAGTATTTACAGGGAGTCCCCGTGGAGTGTGTCAGTATTTACAGGGAGTCTCCGGGGAGTGTGTCAGTATTTACACTGGGTCCCCGGGGAGTGTGTCTGTATTTACAGGGGGTCCCCGGGGAGTGTGTCAATATTTACAGTGGACTCCCCGGGGAGTGTGTCAGTATTTACACTGGGTCTCCAGGGAGTGTGTCAGTATTTACAGGGGGTCGCCGGGGAGTGTGTCATTATTTACAGGATGTCCCCGGGGAGTGTCAGTATTTACAGGGGTTCCTCGGGGGGTTTGTCAGCATTTACAGGGTGTCCCCAGGGAGTGTGTCTGCATTTACAGGGGGTCCCCGGTTAGTGTGTCTGTATTTACAGGGTGGTCCCCGGGGAGTGTGTCAGTATTTACAGGGGGTACCCGGGTGAGTGTGTCAGTATTTACAGGGGGGTCCCGGGGAGTGTGTCAGTACTTACAGGGGGTCCCCGGGGAGAGTGTCAGTATTAGAACATAGAACATAGAACAATACAGCACAGTACAGGCCCTTCGGCCCACGATGTTGCACCGAAACAAAAGCCATCTAGCCTACACTATGCCATTATCATCCATATGTTTATCCAATAAACTTTTAAATGCCCTCAATGTTGGCGAGTTCACTACTGTAGCTGGTAGGGCATTCCACGGCCTCACTACCCTTTGCGTAAAGAACCTACCTCTGTCCTATATCTATTACCCCTCAGTTTAAAGTTATGTCCCCTCGTGCCAGCCATTTCCATCAGCGGGAGAAGGCTCTCACTGTCCACCCTATCCAACCCCCTGATCATTTTGTATGCCTCTATTAAGTCTCCTCTTAACCTTCTTCTCTCCAACGAAAACAACCTCAAGTCCATCAGCCTTTCCTCATAAGATTTTCCCTCCATACCAGGCAACATCCTGGTAAATCTCCTCTGCACCCGCTCCAAAGCCTCCACGTCCTTCCTATAATGCGGTGACCAGAACTGTACGCAATACTCCAAATGCGGCCGTACCAGAGTTCTGTACAGCTGCAACATGACCTCCCGACTCCGGAACTCAATCCCTCTACCAATAAAGGCCAACACTCCATAGGCCTTCTTCACAACCCTATCAACCTGGGTGGCAACTTTCAGGGATCTATGTACATGGACACCTAGATCCCTCTGCTCATCCACACTTTCAAGAACTTTACCATTAGCTAAATATTCCGCATTCCTGTTATTCCTTCCAAAGTGAATCACCTCACACTTCTCTACATTAAACTCCATTTGCCACCTCTCAGCCCAGCTCTGCAGCTTATCTATATCCCTCTGTAACCTGCTACATCCTTCCACACTATCAACAACACCACCGACTTTAGTATCGTCTGCAAATTTACTCACCCACCCTTCTGCGCCTTCCTCTAGGTCATTGATAAAAATGACAAACAGCAACGGCCCCAGAACAGATCCTTGTGGTACTCCACTTGTGACTGTACTCCATTCTGAACATTTCCCATCAACCACCACCCTCTGTCTTCTTTCAGCTAGCCAATTTCTGATCCACATCTCTAAATCACCCTCAATCCCCAGCCTCCGTATTTTCTGCAATAGCCTACCGTGGGGAACCTTATCAAACGCTTTGCTGAAATCCATATACACCACATCAACTGCTCTACCCTCATCTACCTGTTCAGTCACCTTCTCAAAGAACTTAATAAGATTTGTGAGGCATGACCTACCCTTCACAAAGCCATGCTGACTATCCCTGATCATATTATTCCTATCTAGATGATTATAAATCTTGTCTCTTATAATCCCCTCCAAGACTTTACCCACTACAGACGTGAGGCTCACCGGTCTATAGTTGCCGGGGTTGTCTCTGCTCCCCTTTTTGAACAAAGGGACCACATTTGCTATCCTCCAGGCCTCTGGCACTATTCCTGTAGCCGATGATGACATAAAAATCAAAGCCAAAGGTTCAGCAATCTCTTCCCAGAGAATCCTAGGATAAATACCATCAGGTCCCGGGGACTTATCTATTTTCAGCCTGTCCAGAATTGCCAACACCTCTTCCCTACGTACCTCAATGCCATCTATTCTATTAGCCTGGGGCTCAGCATTCTCCTCTACAACATTATCTTTTTACTGAGTGAATATTGACAGGGAGTCCCCGGGGAGTGTGTCAGTATTTACAGGGTGTCCCCGTGGAGTGTGTCAGTATTTACAGGGAGTCCCCGGGGAGTGTGTCAGTATTTACAAGGAGACTCCAGGGGAGTGTGTCAGTATTTACAGGAGGTCCCCGGGGAGTGTGTCAGTATTTACAGGGGGCTCCCCGGGGAGTGTGTCTGTATTTACAGGGGGTCCCCGGGTAGTGTGTCAGTATTTACAGGGAGTCCCCGGGGAGTGTGTCAGTATTTACAGGGAGTCCCCGGGAAGTGTGTCAGTATTTACAGTAAGTCCCCGGGGAGTGCGTCAGTATTTACAGGGGGTCCCCGTGGAGTGTGTCAGTTTTTACATGTCCCCGGGGAGTGTGTCAGTATTTACAGGGTGTCCCCGGGGTGTGTGTCAGTATTTACAGGGGGTCTCCGGGTAGTGTGTCAGTATTTACAGGGAGTCCCCGGGGAGTGTGTCAGTATTTACAGGGAGTCCCCGGGGAGTGTGTCAGTATTTATAGGGAGTCCCCGGGGAGTGTGTCAGTATTTACAGGGAGTCCCCGGGGAGTGTGTCAGTATTTACAGGGAGTCCCCGGGAAGTGTGTCAGTATTTACAGGGAGTCCCCGGGGAGTGCGTCAGTATTTACAGGGGGTCCCCGGGGAGTGTGTCAGTTTTTACATGTCCCCGGGGAGTGTGTCAGTATTTACAGGGGGTTCCACGGGCAGTGTGTCAGTATTTACAGGGGGTTCCCCGGGGAGTTGGTCAGTATTTACAGGGGGTCCCCTGGGAGTGTGTCAGTATTTACAGGGAGTCCACGGGGAGTGTGTCAGTATTTACAGGGAGTCCTCGGGGAGTGTGTCAGTATTTACAGGGGGTCCCGGGGAGTGTGTCAGTATTTGCAGGGAGACCCCGGGGAGTGTGTCAGTATTTGCAGGAGGTCCCCGGGGAGTGTGTCAGTATTTACAGGGAGTCCCCGGGGAGTGAGTCAGTATTTACAGGGGGTCCCGGGGAGTGTGTCAGTATTTACAGGGGGTCTCCGGGTAGTGTGTCAGTATTTACAGGGAGTCCCCGGGGAGTGTGTCAGTATTTACAGGGAGTCCCCGGGGAGTGTGTCAGTATTTATAGGGAGTCCCCGGGGAGTGTGTCAGTATTTACAGGGAGTCCCCGGGGAGTGTGTCAGTATTTACAGGGAGTCCCCGGGAAGTGTGTCAGTATTTACAGGGAGTCCCCGGGGAGTGCGTCAGTATTTACAGGGGGTCCCCGGGGAGTGTGTCAGTTTTTACATGTCCCCGGGGAGTGTGTCAGTATTTACAGGGGGTTCCACGGGCAGTGTGTCAGTATTTACAGGGGGTTCCCCGGGGAGTTGGTCAGTATTTACAGGGGGTCCCCTGGGAGTGTGTCAGTATTTACAGGGAGTCCACGGGGAGTGTGTCAGTATTTACAGGGAGTCCTCGGAGAGTGTGTCAGTATTTACAGGGGGTCCCGGGGAGTGTGTCAGTATTTGCAGGGAGACCCCGGGGAGTGTGTCAGTATTTGCAGGAGGTCCCCGGGGAGTGTGTCAGTATTTACAGGGAGTCCCCGGGGAGTGAGTCAGTATTTACAGGGGGTCCCGGGGAGTGTGTCAGTATTTACAGGGGGCTCCCCGGGGAGTGTGTCAGTATTTACAGTGGGTCCCTGGAGAGTGTATCAGTATTTACAGGGAGTCCCGGGGAGTGTGTCAGTATTTACAGGGAGTCCCCGGGGAGTGTGTCATTATTTATAGGGAGTCCCCGGGGAGTGTGTCAGTATTTACAGGGAGTCCCCGGGGAGTGTGTCAGTATTTACAGGGAGTCCCCGGGAAGTATGTCAGTATTTACAGGGAGTCCCCGGGGAGTGCGTCAGTATTTACAGGGGGTCCCCGGGGAGTGTGTCAGTTTTTACATGTCCCCGGGAGTGTGTCAGTATTTACAGGGGGTTCCCCGGGGAGTATGTCAGTATTTACAGGGGGTTCCCCAGGGAGTTTGTCAGTATTTACAGGGGGTCCCCGGGGAGTGTGTCAGTATTTACAGGGAGTCCCCGGGGAGTGTGTCAGTATTTACAGGGAGTCCTCGGGGAGTGTGTCAGTATTTACAGGGGGTCCCGGGGAGTGTGTCAGTATTTGCAGGGAGACCCCGGGGAGTGTGTCAGTATTTGCAGGAGGTCCCCGGGGAGTGTGTCAGTATTTACAGGGAGTCGCCGGGGAGTGTGTCAGAATTTACAGGGGGTCCCCGTGGAGTGTGTCAGTATTTACAGGGGGCCCCCGGGGGAGTATGTCAGTATTTACAGGGGGTCCCCGGGTAGTGTGTCAGCATTTACAGGGAGTCCCCGGGGAGTGTGTCAGTATTTACAGGGAGTCCCAGAAGTGTGTCAGTATTTACAGTAAGTCCCCGGGGAGTGCGTCAGTATTTACAGAGGGTCCCCGGGGAGTGTGTCAGTTTTTACATGTCCCCGGGGAGTGTGTCAGTATTTACAGGGTGTCCCCGGGGAGTGTGTCAGTATTTACAGGGGGTCCCCGGGTAGTGTGTCAGTATTTACAGGGAGTCCCCGGGAAGTGTGTCAGTATTTACAGGGAGTCCCCGGGGAGTGTGTCAGTATTTATAGGGAGTCCCCGGGGAGTGTGTCAGTATTTACAGGGAGTCCCCGGGGAGTGTGTCAGTATTTACAGGGAGTCCCCGGGAAGTGTGTCAGTATTTACAGGGAGTCCCCGGGGAGTGCGTCAGTATTTACAGGGGGTCCCCGTGGAGTGTGTCAGTTTTTACATGTCCCCGGGGAGTGTGTCAGTATTTACAGGGGGTTCCCCGGGGAGTGTGTCAGTATTTACAGGGGGTTCCCCGGGGAGTTTGTCAGTATTTACAGGGGGTCCCCGGGGAGTGTGTCAGTATTTACAGGGAGTCCCCGGGGAGTGTGTCAGTATTTACAGGGAGTCCTCGGCGAGTGTGTCAGTATTTACAGGGGGTCCCGGGGAGTGTGTCAGTATTTGCAGGGAGACCCCGGGGAGTGTGTCAGTATTTGCAGGAGGTCCCCGGGGAGTGTGTCAGTATTTACAGGGAGTCCCCGGGGAGTGAGTCAGTATTTACAGGGGGTCCCGGGGAGTGTGTCAGTATTTACAGGGGGCTCCCCGGGGAGTGTGTCTGTATTTACAGGGGGTCCCCGGGTAGTGTGTCAGTATTTTAAGGGAGTCCCCGGGGAGTGTGTCAGTATTTACAGGGAGTCCCCGGGAAGTGTGTCAGTATTTACAGGGAGTCCCCGGGGAGTGCGTCAGTATTTACAGGGGGTCCCCGGGGAGTGTGTCAGTTTTTACATGTCCCCGGGGAGTGTGTCAGTATTTACAGGGTGTCCCCCGGGAGTGTGTCAGTATTTACAGGGGGTCCCCGGGTAGTGTGTCAGTATTTACAGGTAGTCCCCGGGAAGTGTGTCAGTATTTACAGGGAGTCCCCGGGGAGGGTGCCAGTATTTACAGGGAGTCCCCGGGGAGTGAGTCAGTATTTACAGGGGGTCCACGGGGGAGTGTGTCAGTATTTCCAGGGGGTACGGGGGGTGTGAATCAGTAATTACAGGCTATCCCCGGGGAGTGTGTCAGTATTTACAGGGGGTCCCCGGGGAGTGTATCAGAATTTGCAAGGGGTCCGGGGGGAGTGTGTCAGTATTTACAGAGGGTCCCCGGGGAGTGTGTCAGTATTTACAGGGGGTCCCCGGGGAGTCGGTCTGTATTTACAGGGGGTCCCCGGGGAGTGTGTCAGTATTTTCAGGGTGTCCCGGGGGAGGGTGTCAGTATTTACAGGGGTTCCCGGCGGGTGGGTCTGTATTTACAGGGGGGTCCCCGGGGAGTGTGTCAGTATTTACAGGGAGTCCCCGGCGAGTGTGTCAGTTTTTACAGGGGTTCCCCGGGAGTGTGTCAGTATTTACAGGAGGGTCCCCGGGGAGTGTGTCAGGATTTACAGGGGTGTCCCCGGGGAGTGTGTCAGTACTTACAGGGAGTCCCCGGGGAGTGTGTCAGTATTTACAGGGGGTCCCCGGGGAGTGTGTCAGTATTTACAGGGAGTCCCCGGGGAGTGTGTCAGTATTTACAGGGGGTTCCCCGGGGAGTGTGTCAGTATTTACAGGGTGTCCCCGGGGAGTGTGCCAGTATTTACAGGGGGTCCCCGGGGAGTGTGTCAGTATTTACAGGGAGTCCCCGGGGAGTGTGTCAGTATTTACAGCCAGTCCCCGGGAAGTGTGTCAGTATTTACAGGGAGTCCCCGGGGAGTGTGTCAGTATTTACAGGGAGTCCCCGGGGAGTGTGTCAGTATTTACAGGGAGTCCCCGGGGAGTGTGTCAGTATTTACAGGGAGTCCCCGGGGAGTGTGTCAGTATTTGCAGGGGGTCCCCGGGGAGTGTGTCAGTATTTACAGGGGGTCCCGGGGAGTGTGTCAGTATTTACAGGGGGTTCCCCGGGGAGTGTGTCTGTATTTACAGGGTGTCGCCGGGGAGTGTGTCAGTATTTACAGGTGGTCCCTGTGGAGTGTGTCAGTATTTACAGGGGGCCCCCGGGGGAGTATGTCAGTATTTACAGGGAGTCCCCGGGAAGTGTGTCAGTATTTACAGGGGGTCCCCGGGGAGTGTGTTAGTATTTACAGGGAGTCCCCGGGGAGTGTGTCAGTATTTACACGGATTCCCCGGGGAGTGTGTCAGTATTTGCAGGGGGTCCCGGGGGGGGTGTCAGTATTTACAGGGGGTCCCCGGGGAGTGTGTCAGTATTTACAGGGTGTCCCCGGGGAGTGTGTCAGTATTTACAGGGGGGTCCCTGGGGAGTGTGTCTGTATTTACAGGGAGTCCCCGGGGAGCGTGTTAGTATTTACAGGGGGTCCCGGGGAGTGTGTCAGTATTTACAGGGAGTCCCCGTGGAGTGTGTCAGTATTTACAGGGGGTCCCCGGGGAGTGTGTCAGTATTTACACTGGGTCCCCGGGGAGTGTGTCTGTATTTACAGGGGGTCCCCGGGGAGTGTGTCAATATTTACAGTGGACTCCCCGGGGAGTGTGTCAGTATTTACACTGGGTCTCCAGGGAGTGTGTCAGTATTTACAGGGGGTCGCCGGGGAGTGTGTCATTATTTACAGGAGGTCCCCGGGGAGTGTCAGTATTTACAGGGGTTCCTCGGGGGGTTTGTCAGCATTTACAGGGTGTCCCCAGGGAGTGTGTCTGCATTTACAGGGGGTCCCCGGTTAGTGTGTCTGTATTTACAGGGGAGTCCCCGGGGAGTGTGTCAGTATTTACAGGGTGGTCCCCGGGGAGTGTGTCAGTATTTACAGGGGGTACCCGGGTGAGTGTGTCAGTATTTACAGGGGGGTCCCGGGGAGTGTGTCAGTACTTACAGGGGGTCCCCGGGGAGAGTGTCAGTATTAGAACATAGAACATAGAACAATACAGCACAGTACAGGCCCTTCGGCCCACGATGTTGCACCGAAACAAAAGCCATCTAGCCTACACTATGCCATTATCATCCATATGTTTATCCAATAAACTTTTAAATGCCCTCAATGTTGGCGAGTTCACTACTGTAGCTGGTAGGGCATTCCACGGCCTCACTACCCTTTGCGTAAAGAACCTACCTCTGTCCTATATCTATTACCCCTCAGTTTAAAGTTATGTCCCCTCGTGCCAGCCATTTCCATCAGCGGGAGAAGGCTCTCACTGTCCACCCTATCCAACCCCCTGATCATTTTGTATGCCTCTATTATGTCTCCTCTTAACCTTCTTCTCTCCAACGAAAACAACCTCAAGTCCATCAGCCTTTCCTCATAAGATTTTCCCTCCATACCAGGCAACATCCTGGTAAATCTCCTCTGCACCCGCTCCAAAGCCTCCACGTCCTTCCTATAATGCGGTGACCAGAACTGTACGCAATACTCCAAATGCGGCCGTACCAGAGTTCTGTACAGCTGCAACATGACCTCCCGACTCCGGAACTCAATCCCTCTACCAATAAAGGCCAACACTCCATAGGCCTTCTTCACAACCCTATCAACCTGGGTGGCAACTTTCAGGGATCTATGTACATGGACACCTAGATCCCTCTGCTCATCCACACTTTCAAGAACTTTACCATTAGCTAAATATTCCGCATTCCTGTTATTCCTTCCAAAGTGAATCACCTCACACTTCTCTACATTAAACTCCATTTGCCACCTCTCAGCCCAGCTCTGCAGCTTATCTATATCCCTCTGTAACCTGCTACATCCTTCCACACTATCAACAACACCACCGACTTTAGTATCGTCTGCAAATTTACTCACCCACCCTTCTGCGCCTTCCTCTAGGTCATTGATAAAAATGACAAACAGCAACGGCCCCAGAACAGATCCTTGTGGTACTCCACTTGTGACTGTACTCCATTCTGAACATTTCCCATCAACCACCACCCTCTGTCTTCTTTCAGCTAGCCAATTTCTGATCCACATCTCTAAATCACCCTCAATCCCCAGCCTCCGTATTTTCTGCAATAGCCTACCGTGGGGAACCTTATCAAACGCTTTGCTGAAATCCATATACACCACATCAACTGCTCTACCCTCGTCTACCTGTTCAGTCACCTTCTCAAAGAACTTAATAAGATTTGTGAGGCATGACCTACCCTTCACAAAGCCATGCTGACTATCCCTGATCATATTATTCCTATCTAGATGATTATAAATCTTGTCTCTTATAATCCCCTCCAAGACTTTACCCACTACAGACGTGAGGCTCACCGGTCTATAGTTGCCGGGGTTGTCTCTGCTCCCCTTTTTGAACAAAGGGACCACATTTGCTATCCTCCAGGCCTCTGGCACTATTCCTGTAGCCGATGATGACATAAAAATCAAAGCCAAAGGTTCAGCAATCTCTTCCCAGAGAATCCTAGGATAAATACCATCAGGTCCCGGGGACTTATCTATTTTCAGCCTGTCCAGAATTGCCAACACCTCTTCCCTACGTACCTCAATGCCATCTATTCTATTAGCCTGGGGCTCAGCATTCTCCTCTACAACATTATCTTTTTACTGAGTGAATATTGACAGGGAGTCCCCGGGGAGTGTGTCAGTATTTACAGGGTGTCCCCGTGGAGTGTGTCAGTATTTACAGGGAGTCCCCGGGGAGTGTGTCAGTATTTACAAGGAGACTCCAGGGGAGTGTGTCAGTATTTACAGGAGGTCCCCGGGGAGTGTGTCAGTATTTACAGGGGGCTCCCCGGGGAGTGTGTCTGTATTTACAGGGGGTCCCCGGGTAGTGTGTCAGTATTTACAGGGAGTCCCCGGGGAGTGTGTCAGTATTTACAGGGAGTCCCCGGGAAGTGTGTCAGTATTTACAGTAAGTCCCCGGGGAGTGCGTCAGTATTTACAGGGGGTCCCCGTGGAGTGTGTCAGTTTTTACATGTCCCCGGGGAGTGTGTCAGTATTTACAGGGTGTCCCCGGGGTGTGTGTCAGTATTTACAGGGGGTCTCCGGGTAGTGTGTCAGTATTTACAGGGAGTCCCCGGGGAGTGTGTCAGTATTTACAGGGAGTCCCCGGGGAGTGTGTCAGTATTTATAGGGAGTCCCCGGGGAGTGTGTCAGTATTTACAGGGAGTCCCCGGGGAGTGTGTCAGTATTTACAGGGAGTCCCCGGGAAGTGTGTCAGTATTTACAGGGAGTCCCCGGGGAGTGCGTCAGTATTTACAGGGGGTCCCCGGGGAGTGTGTCAGTTTTTACATGTCCCCGGGGAGTGTGTCAGTATTTACAGGGGGTTCCACGGGCAGTGTGTCAGTATTTACAGGGGGTTCCCCGGGGAGTTGGTCAGTATTTACAGGGGGTCCCCTGGGAGTGTGTCAGTATTTACAGGGAGTCCACGGGGAGTGTGTCAGTATTTACAGGGAGTCCTCGGGGAGTGTGTCAGTATTTACAGGGGGTCCCGGGGAGTGTGTCAGTATTTGCAGGGAGACCCCGGGGAGTGTGTCAGTATTTGCAGGAGGTCCCCGGGGAGTGTGTCAGTATTTACAGGGAGTCCCCGGGGAGTGAGTCAGTATTTACAGGGGGTCCCGGGGAGTGTGTCAGTATTTACAGGGGGTCTCCGGGTAGTGTGTCAGTATTTACAGGGAGTCCCCGGGGAGTGTGTCAGTATTTACAGGGAGTCCCCGGGGAGTGTGTCAGTATTTATAGGGAGTCCCCGGGGAGTGTGTCAGTATTTACAGGGAGTCCCCGGGGAGTGTGTCAGTATTTACAGGGAGTCCCCGGGAAGTGTGTCAGTATTTACAGGGAGTCCCCGGGGAGTGCGTCAGTATTTACAGGGGGTCCCCGGGGAGTGTGTCAGTTTTTACATGTCCCCGGGGAGTGTGTCAGTATTTACAGGGGGTTCCACGGGCAGTGTGTCAGTATTTACAGGGGGTTCCCCGGGGAGTTGGTCAGTATTTACAGGGGGTCCCCTGGGAGTGTGTCAGTATTTACAGGGAGTCCACGGGGAGTGTGTCAGTATTTACAGGGAGTCCTCGGGGAGTGTGTCAGTATTTACAGGGGGTCCCGGGGAGTGTGTCAGTATTTGCAGGGAGACCCCGGGGAGTGTGTCAGTATTTGCAGGAGGTCCCCGGGGAGTGTGTCAGTATTTACAGGGAGTCCCCGGGGAGTGAGTCAGTATTTACAGGGGGTCCCGGGGAGTGTGTCAGTATTTACAGGGAGCTCCCCGGGGAGTGTGTCAGTATTTACAGTGGGTCCCTTGTGAGTGTATCAGTATTTACAGGGAGTCCCGGGGAGTGTGTCAGTATTTACAGGGAGTCCCCGGGGAGTGTGTCATTATTTATAGGGAGTCCCCGGGGAGTGTGTCAGTATTTACAGGGAGTCCCCGGGGAGTGTGTCAGTATTTACAGGGAGTCCCCGGGAAGTATGTCAGTATTTACAGGGAGTCCCCGGGGAGTGCGTCAGTATTTACAGGGGGTCCCCGGGGAGTGTGTCAGTTTTTACATGTCCCCGGGAGTGTGTCAGTATTTACAGGGGGTTCCCCGGGGAGTATGTCAGTATTTACAGGGGGTTCCCCAGGGAGTTTGTCAGTATTTACAGGGGGTCCCCGGGGAGTGTGTCAGTATTTACAGGGAGTCCCCGGGGAGTGTGTCAGTATTTACAGGGAGTCCTCGGGGAGTGTGTCAGTATTTACAGGGGGTCCCGGGGAGTGTGTCAGTATTTGCAGGGAGACCCCGGGGAGTGTGTCAGTATTTGCAGGAGGTCCCCGGGGAGTGTGTCAGTATTTACAGGGTGTCGCCGGGGAGTGTGTCAGTATTTACAGGGGGTCCCCGTGGAGTGTGTCAGTATTTACAGGGGGCCCCCGGGGGAGTATGTCAGTATTTACAGGGGGTCCCCGGGTAGTGTGTCAGCATTTACAGGGAGTCCCCGGGGAGTGTGTCAGTATTTACAGGGAGTCCCAGAAGTGTGTCAGTATTTACAGTAAGTCCCCGGGGAGTGCGTCAGTATTTACAGAGGGTCCCCGGGGAGTGTGTCAGTTTTTACATGTCCCCGGGGAGTGTGTCAGTATTTACAGGGTGTCCCCGGGGAGTGTGTCAGTATTTACAGGGGGTCCCCGGGTAGTGTGTCAGTATTTACAGGGAGTCCCCGGGAAGTGTGTCAGTATTTACAGGGAGTCCCCGGGGAGTGTGTCAGTATTTATAGGGAGTCCCCGGGGAGTGTGTCAGTATTTACAGGGAGTCCCCGGTGAGTGTGTCAGTATTTACAGGGAGTCCCCGGGAAGTGTGTCAGTATTTACAGGGAGTCCCCGGGGAGTGCGTCAGTATTTACAGGGGGTCCCCGTGGAGTGTGTCAGTTTTTACATGTCCCCGGGGAGTGTGTCAGTATTTACAGGGGGTTCCCCGGGGAGTGTGTCAGTATTTACAGGGGGTTCCCCGGGGAGTTTGTCAGTATTTACAGGGGGTCCCCGGGGAGTGTGTCAGTATTTACAGGGAGTCCCCGGGGAGTGTGTCAGTATTTACAGGGAGTCCTCGGCGAGTGTGTCAGTATTTACAGGGGGTCCCGGGGAGTGTGTCAGTATTTGCAGGGAGACCCCGGGGAGTGTGTCAGTATTTGCAGGAGGTCCCCGGGGAGTGTGTCAGTATTTACAGGGAGTCCCCGGGGAGTGAGTCAGTATTTACAGGGGGTCCCGGGGAGTGTGTCAGTATTTACAGGGGGCTCCCCGGGGAGTGTGTCTGTATTTACAGGGGGTCCCCGGGTAGTGTGTCAGTATTTACAGGGAGTCCCCGGGGAGTGTGTCAGTATTTACAGGGAGTCCCCGGGAAGTGTGTCAGTATTTACAGGGAGTCCCCGGGGAGTGCGTCAGTATTTACAGGGGGTCCCCGGGGAGTGTGTCAGTTTTTACATGTCCCCGGGGAGTGTGTCAGTATTTACAGGGTGTCCCCCGGGAGTGTGTCAGTATTTACAGGGGGTCCCCGGGTAGTGTGTCAGTATTTACAGGTAGTCCCCGGGAAGTGTGTCAGTATTTACAGGGAGTCCCCGGGGAGGGTGCCAGTATTTACAGGGAGTCCCCGGGGAGTGAGTCAGTATTTACAGGGGGTCCACGGGGGAGTGTGTCAGTATTTCCAGGGGGTACGGGGGGTGTGAATCAGTAATTACAGGGTATCCCCGGGGAGTGTGTCAGTATTTACAGGGGGTCCCCGGGGAGTGTATCAGAATTTGCAAGGGGTCCGGGGGGAGTGTGTCAGTATTTACAGAGGGTCCCCGGGGAGTGTGTCAGTATTTACAGGGGGTCCCCGGGGAGTCGGTCTGTATTTACAGGGGGTCCCCGGGGAGTGTGTCAGTATTTTCAGGGTGTCCAGGGGGAGGGTGTCAGTATTTACAGGGGTTCCCGGCGGGTGGGTCTGTATTTACAGGGGGGTCCCCGGGGAGTGTGTCAGTATTTACAGGGAGTCCCCGGCGAGTGTGTCAGTTTTTACAGGGGTTCCCCGGGAGTGTGTCAGTATTTACAGGAGGGTCCCCGGGGAGTGTGTCAGGATTTACAGGGGTGTCCCCGGGGAGTGTGTCAGTACTTACAGGGAGTCCCCGGGGAGTGTGTCAGTATTTACAGGGGGTCCCCGGGGAGTGTGTCAGTATTTACAGGGAGTCCCCGGGGAGTGTGTCAGTATTTACAGGGGGTTCCCCGGGGAGTGTGTCAGTATTTACAGGGTGTCCCCGGGGAGTGTGCCAGTATTTACAGGGGGTCCCCGGGGAGTGTGTCAGTATTTACAGGGAGTCCCCGGGGAGTGTGTCAGTATTTACAGCCAGTCCCCGGGAAGTGTGTCAGTATTTACAGGGAGTCCCCGGGGAGTGTGTCAGTATTTACAGGGAGTCCCCGGGGAGTGTGTCAGTATTTACAGGGAGTCCCCGGGGAGTGTGTCAGTATTTACAGGGAGTCCCCGGGGAGTGTGTCAGTATTTGCAGGGGGTCCCCGGGGAGTGTGTCAGTATTTACAGGGGGTCCCGGGGAGTGTGTCAGTATTTACAGGGGGTTCCCCGGGGAGTGTGTCTGTATTTACAGGGTGTCGCCGGGGAGTGTGTCAGTATTTACAGGTGGTCCCTGTGGAGTGTGTCAGTATTTACAGGGGGCCCCCGGGGGAGTATGTCAGTATTTACAGGGAGTCCCCGGGAAGTGTGTCAGTATTTACAGGGGGTCCCCGGGGAGTGTGTTAGTATTTACAGGGAGTCCCCGGGGAGTGTGTCAGTATTTACACGGATTCCCCGGGGAGTGTGTCAGTATTTGCAGGGGGTCCCGGGGGGGGTGTCAGTATTTACAGGGGGTCCCCGGGGAGTGTGTCAGTATTTACAGGGTGTCCCCGGGGAGTGTGTCAGTATTTACAGGGGGGTCCCTGGGGAGTGTGTCTGTATTTACAGGGAGTCCCCGGGGAGCGTGTTAGTATTTACATGGGGGTCCCGGGGAGTGTGTCAGTATTTACAGGGAGTCCCCGTGGAGTGTGTCAGTATTTACAGGGAGTCTCCGGGGAGTGTGTCAGTATTTACACTGGGTCCCCGGGGAGTGTGTCTGTATTTACAGGGGGTCCCCGGGGAGTGTGTCAATATTTACAGTGGACTCCCCGGGGAGTGTGTCAGTATTTACACTGGGTCTCCAGGGAGTGTGTCAGTATTTACAGGGGGTCCCCGGGGAGTGTGTCATTATTTACAGGAGGTCCCCGGGGAGTGTCAGTATTTACAGGGGTTCCTCGGGGGGTTTGTCAGCATTTACAGGGTGTCCCCAGGGAGTGTGTCTGCATTTACAGGGGGTTCCCGGTTAGTGTGTCTGTATTTACAGGGTGGTCCCCGGGGAGTGTGTCAGTATTTACAGGGGGTACCCGGGTGAGTGTGTCAGTATTTACAGGGGGGTCCCGGGGAGTGTGTCAGTATTTACAGGGGGGTCCCGGGGAGTGTGTCAGTATTTACAGGGGGTCCCCGGGGAGAGTGTCAGTATTAGAACATAGAACATAGAACAATACAGCACAGTACAGGCCCTTCGGCCCACGATGTTGCACCGAAACAAAAGCCATCTAGCCTACACTATGCCATTATCATCCATATGTTTATCCAATAAACTTTTAAATGCCCTCAATGTTAGCGAGTTCACTACTGTAGCTGGTAGGGCATTCCACGGCCTCACTACCCTTTGCGTAAAGAACCTACCTCTGACCTCTGTCCTATATCTATTACCCCTCAGTTTAAAGTTATGTCCCCTCGTGCCAGCCATTTCCATCAGCGGGAGAAGGCTCTCACTGTCCACCCTATCCAACCCCCTGATCATTTTGTATGCCTCTATTAAGTCTCCTCTTAACCTTCTTCTCTCCAACGAAAACAACCTCAAGTCCATCAGCCTTTCCTCATAAGATTTTCCCTCCATACCAGGCAACATCCTGGTAAATCTCCTCTGCACCCGCTCCAAAGCCTCCACGTCCTTCCTATAATGCGGTGACCAGAACTGTACGCAATACTCCAAATGCGGCCGTACCAGAGTTCTGTACAGCTGCAACATGACCTCCCGACTCCGGAACTCAATCCCTCTACCAATAAAGGCCAACACTCCATAGGCCTTCTTCACAACCCTATCAACCTGGGTGGCAACTTTCAGGGATCTATGTACATGGACACCTAGATCCCTCTGCTCATCCACACTTTCAAGAACTTTACCATTAGCTAAATATTCCGCATTCCTGTTATTCCTTCCAAAGTGAATCACCTCACACTTCTCTACATTAAACTCCATTTGCCACCTCTCAGCCCAGCTCTGCAGCTTATCTATATCCCTCTGTAACCTGCTACATCCTTCCACACTATCAACAACACCACCGACTTTAGTATCGTCTGCAAATTTACTCACCCACCCTTCTGCGCCTTCCTCTAGGTCATTGATAAAAATGACAAACAGCAACGGCCCCAGAACAGATCCTTGTGGTACTCCACTTGTGACTGTACTCCATTCTGAACATTTCCCATCAACCACCACCCTCTGTCTTCTTTCAGCTAGCCAATTTCTGATCCACATCTCTAAATCACCCTCAATCCCCAGCCTCCGTATTTTCTGCAATAGCCTACCGTGGGGAACCTTATCAAACGCTTTGCTGAAATCCATATACACCACATCAACTGCTCTACCCTCGTCTACCTGTTCAGTCACCTTCTCAAAGAACTTAATAAGATTTGTGAGGCATGACCTACCCTTCACAAAGCCATGCTGACTATCCCTGATCATATTATTCCTATCTAGATGATTATAAATCTTGTCTCTTATAATCCCCTCCAAGACTTTACCCACTACAGACGTGAGGCTCACCGGTCTATAGTTGCCGGGGTTGTCTCTGCTCCCCTTTTTGAACAAAGGGACCACATTTGCTATCCTCCAGGCCTCTGGCACTATTCCTGTAGCCGATGATGACATAAAAATCAAAGCCAAAGGTTCAGCAATCTCTTCCCAGAGAATCCTAGGATAAATACCATCAGGTCCCGGGGACTTATCTATTTTCAGCCTGTCCAGAATTGCCAACACCTCTTCCCTACGTACCTCAATGCCATCTATTCTATTAGCCTGGGGCTCAGCATTCTCCTCTACAACATTATCTTTTTACTGAGTGAATATTGACAGGGAGTCCCCGGGGAGTGTGTCAGTATTTACAGGGTGTCCCCGTGGAGTGTGTCAGTATTTACAGGGAGTCCCCGGGGAGCGTGTCAGTATTTACAGGGAGTCCCCTGGGAGAGTGTCAGTATTTACAGGGAGTCCCCGGCGAGTGTGTCAGTATTTACAGGGGGTCCACGGGGGAGTGTGTCAGTATTTCCAGGGGGTACGGGGGGTGTGTGTCAGTAATTACAGGGTGTCCCCGGGGAGTGTGTCAGTATTTACAGGGGGTCCCCGGGGAGTGTATCAGAATTTGCAAGGGGTCCGGGGGGAGTGTGTCAGTATTTACAGGGTGTCCCCAGGGAGTATGTCAGTATTTACAGGGGGTCCCCGGGGAGTCGGTCTGTATTTACAGGGGGTCCCCGGGGAGTGTGTCAGTATTTTCAGGGTGTCCCCGGGGAGGGTGTCAGTATTTACAGGGGTTCCCGGCGGGTGGGTCAGTATTTACAGGGGTTCCCCGGGAGTGTGTCAGTATTTACAGGGAGGTTCCCGGGGAGTGTGTCAGTATTTACAGGGGGTCCCCGGGGAGTGTGTCAGTATTTACAGGGAGTCCCCGGGGAGTGTGTCAGTATTTACAGAGGGTCCCCGGGGAGTGTGTCAGTATTTACAGGGAGTCCCCGGGGAGTGTGTCAGTATTTACAGGGCGTTCCCCGGGGAGTGTGTCAGTATTTACAGGGTGTCCCCGGGGAGTGTGTCAGTATTTACAGGGGGTCCCCGGGGAGTGTGTCAGCATTTACAGGGTGTCCCCAGTGAGTGTGTCTGCATTTACAGGGGGTCCCCGGTTAGTGTGTCTGTATTTACAGGGTGGTCCCCGGGGAGTGTGTCAGTATTTACAGGGGGTACCCGGGTGAGTGTGTCAGTATTTACAGGGGGGTCCCGGGGAGTGTGTCAGTATTTACAGGGGGTCCCCGGGGAGAGTGTCAGTATTAGAACATAGAACATAGAACAATACAGCACAGTACAGGCCCTTCGGCCCACGATGTTGCACCGAAACAAAAGCCATCTAGCCTACACTATGCCATTATCATCCATATGTTTATCCAATAAACTTTTAAATGCCCTCAATGTTGGCAAGTTCACTACTGTAGCTGGTAGGGCATTCCACGGCCTCACTACCCTTTGCGTAAAGAACCTACCTCTGACCTCTGTCCTATATCTATTACCCCTCAGTTTAAAGTTATGTCCCCTCGTGCCAGCCATTTCCATCCGCGGGAGAAGGCTCTCACTGTCCACCCTATCCAACCCCCTGATCATTTTGTATGCCTCTATTAAGTCTCCTCTTAACCTTCTTCTCTCCAACGAAAACAACCTCAAGTCCATCAGCCTTTCCTCATAAGATTTTCCCTCCATACCAGGCAACATCCTGGTAAATCTCCTCTGCACCCGCTCCAAAGCCTCCACGTCCTTCCTATAATGCGGTGGCCAGAACTGTACGCAATACTCCAAATGCGGCCGTACCAGAGTTCTGTACAGCTGCAACATGACCTCCCGACTCCGGAACTCAATCCCTCTACCAATAAAGGCCAACACTCCATAGGCCTTCTTCACAACCCTATCAACCTGGGTGGCAACTTTCAGGGATCTATGTACATGGACACCTAGATCCCTCTGCTCATCCACACTTTCAAGAACTTTACCATTAGCCAAATATTCCGCATTCCCGTTATTCCTTCCAAAGTGAATCACCTCACACCTCTCTACATTGAACTCCATTTGCCACCTCTCAGCTCAGCTCTGCAGCTTATCTATATCCCTATGTAACCTGCTACATCCTTCCACACTATCAACAACACCACCGACTTTAGTATCGTCTGCAAATTTACTCACCCACCCTTCTGCGCCTTCCTCTAGGTCATTGATAAAAATGACAAACAGCAACGGCCCCAGAACAGATCCTTGTGGTACTCCACTTGTGACTGTACTCCATTCTGAACATTTCCCATCAACCACCACCCTCTGTCTTCTTTCAGCTAGCCAATTTCTGATCCACATCTCTAAATCACCCTCAATCCCCAGCCTCCGTATTTTCTGCAAGAGCCTACCGTGGGGAACCTTATCAAACGCTTTGCTGAAATCCATATACACCACATCAACTGCTCTACCCTCGTCTACCTGTTCAGTCACCTTCTCAAAGAACTCAATAAGATTTGTGAGGCATTACCTACCCTTCACAAAGCCATGCTGACTATCCCTGATCATATTATTCCTATCCAGATGATTATAAATCTTGTCTCTTATAATCCCCTCCAAGACTTTACCCAGTACATACGTGAGGCTCACCGGTCTATAGTTGCCGGGGTTGTCTCTGCTCCCCTTTTTGAACAAAGGGACCACATTTGCTATCCTCCAGTCCTCTGGCACTATTCCTGTAGCCAATGATGACATAAAAATCAAAGCCTAAGGTTCAGCAATCTCTTCCCTGGCCTCCCAGAGAATTCTAGGATAAATCCCATCAGGTCCCGGGGACTTATCTATTTTCAGCCTGTCCAGAATTGCCAACACCTCTTCCCTACGTACCTCAATGCCATCTATTCTATTAGCCTGGGGCTCAGCATTCTCCTCTACAACATTATCTTTTTCCTGAGTGAATATTGACAGGGAGTCCCCGGGGATTGTGTCAGTATTTACAGGGTGTCCCCGTGGAGCGTGTCAGTATTTACAGGGAGTCCCCGGGAGTGTGTCAGTATTTACAGGAGGTCCCCGGGGAGTGTGTCAGTATTTACAGGGGGGAGTCCCCGGGGTGTGTGTCAGTATTTCAAGGGGTTCCCGGGGAGTGTGTCAGTATTTACAGGGGGTCCCCGGGGAGTGTGTCAGTATTTACAGCGGGTCCCCGGGGAGTGTGTCAGTATTTACACGGGGGTCCCCGGGGAGTGTGTCAGTATTTACAGGGGGTCCCCGGGGAGTGTGTCAGTATTTACAGGGAGTCCCCGGGGAGTGTGTCAGTATTTACAGGGGGTCCCCGGGGAGTGTGTCAGTATTTACAAGGAGACTCCAGGGGAGTGTGTCAGTATTTACAGGAGGTTCCCGGGGAGTGTGTCAGTATTTACAGGTGGTCCCTGGAGAGTGTATCAGTATTTACAGGGAGTCCCGGGGAGTGTGTCAGTATTTACAGGGAGTCCCCGGGGAGTGTGTCATTATTTATAGGGAGTCCCCGGGGAGTGTGTCAGTATTTA
Source organism: Scyliorhinus torazame (assembly GCF_047496885.1). Classification (NCBI taxonomy): domain Eukaryota; kingdom Metazoa; phylum Chordata; class Chondrichthyes; order Carcharhiniformes; family Scyliorhinidae; genus Scyliorhinus; species Scyliorhinus torazame. The sequence goes on from NC_092737.1 coordinate 23,342,500, forward strand.
CAGGGAGTCCACGGGGAGTGTGTCAGTATTTACAGGGAGTCCCCGGGAAGTGTGTCAGTATTTACAGGGCGTCCCCGGGGAGTGTGTCAGTAAATACATGGGGACCCCGGGGAGTGTGTCAGTATTTACAGGGGTTCGCCGGGGAGAGTTTCAGTATTTACAGGAGGTACCCGGGGAGTGTGTCAGTATTTACAGGGGGTCGCCGGGGAGAGTTTCAGTATTTACAGGGGGTCTCCGGGGAGTGTGTCAGCATTTACAGGGAGTCCCCGGGGAGTGTGTCAGTATTTACAGGGGGTCTCCGGGGAGTGTGTCAGTATTTACAGGGAGTCCCCGGGGATTGTGTCAGTATTTACAGGGAGTCCCCATGGAGTGTGTCAGTATTTACAGGGGGTCCACGGGTAGTGTGTCAGTATTTACAGGGTGGCCCCCGGGGAGTGTGTTGGTATTTACAGGGGGTCCCCGGGGAGTGTGTCAGTATTTACAGGGAGTCCCCGTGGAGTGTGTCAGTATTTACAGGGGGTCCTCGCGTAGTGTGTCAGTATTTACAGGGGGGTCCCCGGGGAGTGTGTCGGTATTTACAGGGGGTCCCCGGGGAGTGTGTCAGTATTTACAAGGGTGTCCCCGGGGAGTGTGTCAGTATTTACAGGGAGTCCCCGGGAGTGTGTCAGTATTTACAAGGGTGTCCCCGGGGAGTGTGTCAGTATTTACAGGGGGTCTCGGTTGAGTGTGTCAGTATTTACAGGGGAGTCCTCGGGGAGTGTGTCAGTATTTACAGGGGTCCCCGGGGAGTGTGTCAGTATTTACAGGGCTCCCCGGGGAGTGTGTCAGTATATACAGGGGGTCCCCGGGGAGTGTGTCAGTATTTACAGTGGTCCCCGGGGAGTGTGTCAGTGTTTACAGGGGGTCTCGGTTGCGTGTTTCAGTATTTACAGGGGGTCCCCGGGGAGTGTCAGTATTTACAGGGTGTCCCCGGGGAGTGAGTCAGTATTTACAGGGAGTCCCCGGGGAGTGTGTCAGTATTAACAGGGGGTCCCCGGGGAGTGTCAGTATTTACAGGGCGTCCCCGGGGAGTGTGTCAGTATTTACAGGGGTGTCCCCGGGGAGTGTGTCAGTATTTACAGGGGGTCCCGGGGAGTGTATCAGTATTTACAGGGGGTCCCCGGGGAGTGTATCAGTCTTTTCAGGGGGTCCCCGGGGAGTGTGTCAGTATTTACAGGGAGACTCCAGGGGAGTGTGTCAGTATTTACAGGAGGTCCCCGGGGAGTGTGTCAGTATTTACAGGGGGTCCCCGGGATGTGTGTCAGTATTTACAGGATGTCCCCGGGGAGTGTGTCAGTATTTGCAGAGGGTTCCCCGGGGAGTGTGTCAGTATTTACATGGGGTCCCCGGGGAGAGTGTCAGTATTTACTGGGGGTCCCCGGGGAGAGTGTCAGTATTTACAGGGGATCCCCGGGGGAGTGTGTCAGTATTTACAGGGGTGACCCCGGGGAGTGTGTCAGTATTTACAGGTAGTCCCCGGGGAGTGTGTCAGCATTTACAGGGGTGTCCCCGGGGAGTGTGTCAGTATTTACAGGGGGTCTCGGGGAGTGTGTCAGTATTTACAGGGGGTCCCCGGGGTGTGTGTCAGTATTTACAGGAGGGTCCCGGGGAGTGTGTCAGTATTTACAGGAGGGTCCCGGGGAGTGTGTCAGTATTTACAGGGGGTCCCGGGGAGTGTGTCAGTATTTACAGGGGGTCCCCGGGGTGTGTGTCAGTATTTACAGGGGGTCCCGGGGAGTGTGTCAGTATTTACAGGGGGTCCCCGGGGAGTGTGTCAGTATTTACAGGGGGTCCCTGGGGAGTGTGTCAATATTTACAGGGGGTCCCTGGGGAGTGTGTCAGTATTTACAGGGGTCCCTGGGGAGTTTGTCAGTATTTACAGGGGTCCCCGGGGAGTGTGTCAGTATTTACAGGGGGTCACCGGGGAGTGTGTCAGTATTTACAGGAGGTCCCCGTGGAGTGTGTCGGTATTTACTGGGGGTCCCCGGGGAGTGTGTCAGTATTTACAAGGGTGTCCCCGGGGAGTGTGTCAGTATTTACAGGGAGTCCCCGGGAGTGTGTCAGTATTTACAGGGTGTCCCCGGGGAGAGTGTCAGTATTTACATGGGTGTCACCGGGGAGTGTGTCAGTATTTGCAGGGGATCCCCGGGGAGAGTGTCAGTATTTACAGGGTGTCCCCGGGGAGTGTGTCAGTATTTACAGAGGGTCTCGGGGGAGTGTGTCAGTATTTACAGGGTGTCCCCGGGGAGTGTGTCAGTATTTACAGGGGGGTCCCCGGGGAGTGTGTGAGTATTTACAGGGGTCCCCAGGGAGTGTGTCAGTATATACAGGGGGTCCCCGGGGAGTGTGTCAGTATTTACAGGGGTCTCCGGGGAGTGTGTCAGTGTTTACAGGGGGTCTCGGTTGCGTGTGTCAGTATTTACAGGGGGTCCCCGGGGAGTGTCAGTATTTACAGGGGGTCCCCGGGGAGTGTCAGTATTTACAGGGTGTCCCCGGGGAGTGTGTCAGTATTTACAGGCGTGTCCCCGGGGAGTGTGTCAGTATTTACAGGGGATCCCGGGGAGTGTGTCAGTATTTACTGGGTCCCCGGGGAGTGTGTCAGTATTTACAGGGCGTCCCCGGGGAGTGTGTCAGTATTTACAGGGCGTCCCCGGGGAGTGTGTCAGTATTTACAGGGAGGTCCCGGCGAGTGTGTCAGTATTTACAGGGTGTCCCCGGGGAGTGTGTCAGTGTTTACAGGGGGTCTTCGTGGAGTGTGTCAGTATTTACAGGAGGGGTCCCCGGGGAGTGTGTCAGTATTTACAGGGGTGTCCCCGGGGAGTGTGTCAGTATTTACAGGGGATCCCCGGGGAGAGTGTCAGTATTTACAGTGTGTCCCCGGGGAGTGTGTCAGTATTTACAGGGGGGTCCCCGGGGAGTGTGTGAGTATTTACTGGGAGTCCCCGGGGAGTGTGTCAGTATTTACCGGATCCCCGGGGAGTGTGTCAGTATTTACAGGGGGTCCCCGGGGAGTGTTTCAGTATTTACAGGGGATCCCCGGGGAGTGTGTCAGTATTTGCAGGGTCCCCGGGGAGTGTGTCAGTATTTACAGGGAGGTCCCGGGGAGTGTGTCAGTATTTACAGGGTCCCCGTGGAGTCTGTCAGTATTTACAGGGAGTCCCCGGGGAGTGTGTCAGTATTTACAGGGAGGTCCCGGGGAGTGTGTCAGTATTTACAGGGGGTCCCCGGGGAGTGTGTCAGTATTTACAGGGGGTCCCCGAGGAGTGTGTCAGTATTTACAGGCGGTCCCCGAGGAGTGTGTCAGTATTTACAGGGGGTCCCGGGGAGTGTGTCAGTATTTACAAGGGGTCCCCGGGGAATGTGTCAGTATTTACAGGGGGGTCCCCGGGGAGTGTGTCAGTATTTACAGGGAGTCCCCGGGGAGTGTGTCAGTATTTACAGGGGGTCCCTGGGGAGTGTGTCAGTATTTACAGGGTGTCCCCGGGTAGTGTGTCAGTATTTACAGGGGGTCTCCGGGGGAGTGTGTCAGTATTTACAGGGGGTCCCCGGGGAGAGTGTCAGTATTTACAGGGGGTCCCCGGGTAGTGTGTCAGTATTTACAGGGGGTCTCCGGGGGAGTGTGTCAGTATTTACAGGGGGTCTCCGGGGGAGTGTGTCAGTATTTACAGGGGGTCCCTGGGGAGTGTGTCAGTATTTACAGGGGGTCCCCGGGGAGTGTGTCAGTATTTACAGGGTGTCCCCGGGGAGTGTGTCAGTATTTACAGGGTGTCCCCGGGGAGTGTGTCAGTATTTACAGGGTGTCCCCGGGGAGTGCGTCAGTATTTACAGGGTGTCCCCGGGAAGTGTGTCAGTATTTACAGGGGTGTCCCCGGGGAGTGTGTCATATTTACAGGGGGGTCCCAGTGAGTGTGTCAGTATTTACAGGGGGTCCCCGGGGAGTGTCTCATTATTTACAGGGGGTTCCCCGGTGAGTGTGTCAGTATTTACAGGGGGGTCCCAGTGAGTGTTTCAGTATTTACAGGGAGCCCCCGGGGAGTGTGTCAGTATTTACAGGAGGTCCCCGGGGGAGTGTGTCTGTATTTACAGGGAGTCCCCGGGGTGCGGGTCAGTATTTACAGGGTGTCCCCGGGGAGAGTGTCAGTATTTACAGGAGGTTCCCGGGGAGTGTGTCAGTATTTACAGGGTGTCCCCGGGGAGAGTGTCAGTATTTACAGGAGGTTCCCGGGGAGTGTGTCAGTATTTACAGGGTGTCCCCGGGGAGTGTGTCAGTATTTACAGGGGGTCCCCGGGGAGTGAGACAGTATTTACAGGGTGTCCCCGGGGAGTGAGACAGTATTTACAGGGTGTCCCCGGGGAGTGCGTCAGTATTTACAGGGTGTCCCCGGGAAGTGTGTCAGTATTTACAGGGGTGTCCCCGGGGAGTGTGTCATATTTACAGGGGGGTCCCAGTGAGTGTGTCAGTATTTACAGGGGGTCCCCGGGGAGTGTGTCATTATTTACAGGGGGTTCCCCGGGGAGTGTGTCAGTATTTACAGGGGGGTCCCAGTGAGTGTGTCAGTATTTACAGGGAGCCCCCGGGGAGTGTGTCAGTATTTACAGGGGGTCCCCGGGGAGTGTGGCAGTATTTACAGGGGGTCCCCGGGGAGTGTGTCAGTATTTACAGGGGGTCCCGGGGAGTGTGTCAGTATTTACAGGGGTCCCCGGGGAGTGTGTCAGTATTTACAGGGAGTCCCCGGGGAGTATGTCAATATTTACAGGGGGGGGGTCGGGGGAGTGTGTCAGTATTTACAGGGGATCCCCAGGGAGTGTGTCAATATTTACAGGGGGTCCCTGGGGAGTGTGTCAGTATTTACAGGGGTCCCCGGGGAGTGTGTCACTATTTACAGGGGTCCCCGGTGAGTGTGTCAGTATTTACATGGGATCGCCGGGGAGTGTGTCAGTATTTACAGGGCGTCCCCGGGGAGTGTGTCAGTAAATACATGGGGACCCCGGGGAGTGTGTCAGTATTTACAGGGGCTCGCCGGGGAGAGTTTCAGTATTTACAGGAGGTCCCCGGGGAGTGTGTCAGTATTTGCAGGGGGTCGCCGGGGAGAGTTTCAGTATTTACAGGGGGTCTCCGGGGAGTGTGTCAGCATTTACAGGGAGTCCCCGGGGAGTGTGTCAGTATTTACAGGGGGTCTCCGGGGAGTGTGTCAGTATTTACAGGGAGTCCCCGGGGAGTGTGTCAGTATTTACAGGGGGTCTCCGGGGAGTGTGTCAGTATTTACAGGGAGTCCCCGGGGAGTGTGTCAGCATTTACAGGGAGTCCCCGGGAAGTGTGTCAGTATTTACAGGGAGTCCCCGGGGAGTGTGTCAGTATTTACAGGGAGTCCCCGTGGAGTGTGTTGGTATTTACAGGGGGTCCCCGGGGAGTGTGTCAGTATTTACAGGGAGTCCCCGTGGAGTGTGTCAGTATTTACAGGGGGTCCACGCGTAGTGTGTCAGTATTTACAGGGGGGTCCCCGGGGAGTGTGTCGGTATTTACAGGGGGTCCCCGGGGAGTGTGTCAGTATTTACAAGGGTGTCCCCGGGGAGTGTGTCAGTATTTACAGGGAGTCCCCGGGACTGTGTCAGTATTTACAAGGGTGTCCCCGGGGAGTGTGTCAGTATTTACAGGGGGTCTCGGTTGAGTGTGTCAGTATTTACAGGGGAGTCCTCGGGGAGTGTGTCAGTATTTACAGGGGTCCCCGGGGAGTGTGTCAGTATTTACAGGGGTCCCCGGGGAGTGTGTCAGTATATACAGGGGGTCCCCGGGGAGTGTGTCAGTATTTACAGGGTCCCCGGGGAGTGTGTCAGTGTTTACAGGGGGTCTCGGTTGCGTGTGTCAGTATTTACAGGGGGTCCCCGGGGAGTGTCAGTATTTACAGCATGTCCCCGGGGAGTGAGTCAGTATTTACAGGGAGTACCCGGGGAGTGTGTCAGTATTTACAGGGGGTCCCCGGGGAGTGTCAGTATTTACAGGGCGTCCCCGGAGAGTGTGTCAGTATTTACAGGGGTGTCCCCGGGGAGTGTGTCAGTATTTACAGGGGGTCCCGGGGAGTGTATCAGTATTTACAGGGGGTCCCCGGGGAGTGTATCAGTCTTTTCAGGGGGTTCCCCGGGGAGTGTGTCAGTATTTACAGGGTGTCCCCAGGGAGTGTGTCAGTATTTACAGGGGGTCCCCCGGGAGTGTGTCAGTATTTACAGGGGGTCCCCGGGGAGTGTGTCAGTATTTACAGGGAGACTCCAGGGGAGTGTGTCAGTATTTACAGGGGGTCCTCGGGGAGTGTGTCAGTATTTACAGGTTGTCCACGTGGAGTGTGTCAGTATTTACAGGGAGACTCCCGGGGAGTGTGTCAGTATATACAGGGGGTCCCCGGGGAGTGTGTCAGTATTTACAGGGGTCTCCGGGGAGTGTGTCAGTGATTACATGGGGTCTCGGTTGCGTGTGTCAGTATTTACAGGGGGTCCCCGGGGAGTGTCAGTATTTACAGGGGGTCCCCGGGGAGTGTCAGTATTTACAGGGCGTCCCCGGGGAGTGTGTCAGTATTTACAGAGGTGTCCCCGGGGAGTGTGGCAGTATTTAAAGGGGATCCCGGGGAGTGTTTCAGTATTTACAGGGTCCCCGGGGAGTGTGTCAGTATTTACAGGGCGTCCCCAGGGAGTATGTCAGTATTTACTGGGAGGTCCCGGGGAGTGTGTCAGTATTTACAGGGTGTCCCCGGGGAGTGTGTCAGTGTTTACAGGGGGTCCCCGTGGAGTGTGTCAGTATTTACAGGAGGGGTCCCCGGGGAGTGTGTCAGTATTTACAGGGGTGTCCCCAGGGAGTGTGTCAGTATTTACAGGGGATCCCCGGGGAGAGTGGCAGTGTTTACAGGGTGTCCCCGGGGAGTGTGTCAGTATTTACAGGGGGGTCCCCGGGGAGTGTGTGAGTATTTACTGGGAGTCCCCGGGGAGTGTGTCAGTATTTACAGGATCACCGGGGAGTTGTGTCAGTATTTACAGGGGGTCCCCGGGGAGTGTTTCAGTATGTACAGGGGGTCCCCGGGGAGTGTGTCAGTATTTGCAGGGTCCCCGGGGAGTGTGTCAGTATTTACAGGGAGGTCCCGGGGAGTGTGTCAGTATTTACAGGGTCCCCGGGGAGTGTGTCAGTTTTTTAGGGTCCCCGGGGAGTGTGTCAGTATTTACAGGGAGGTCCCGGGGAGTGTGTCAGTATTTACAGTGGGTCCCCGGGGAGTTTGTCAATTTTTACAGGGGGTCCCCGAGGAGTGTGTCAGTATTTACAGGCGGTCCCCGAGGAGTGTGTCAGTATTTACAGGGGGTCCCGGGGAGTGTGTCAGTATTTACAAGGGGTCCCCGGGGAATGTGTCAGTATTTACAGGGGGGTCCCCGGGGAGTGTGTCAGTATTTACAGGGAGTCCCCGGGGAGTGTGTCAGTATTTACAGGGGGTCCCTGGGGAGTGTGTCAGTATTTACAGGGAGTCCCCGGGTAGTGTGTCAGAATTTACAGGGGGTCTCCGGGGGAGTGTGTCAGTATTTACAGGGGGTCCCCGGGGAGTGTGTCAGTATTTACAGGGAGTCCCCGGGTAGTGTGTCAGTGTTTACAGGGGGTCTCCGGGGGAGTGTGTCAGTATTTTCCGGGGGGTCCCTGGGGAGTGTGTCAGTATTTACAGGGGGTCCCCGGGGAGTGTGTCAGTATTTACAGGGTGTCCCCGGGGAGTGTGTCAGTATTTACAGGGTGTCCCCGGGGAGTGTGTCAGTATTTACAGGGTGTCCCTGGGGAGTGCGTCAGTATTTACAGGGTGTCCCCGGGAAGTGTGTCAGTATTTACAGGGGTGTCCCCGGGGAGTGTGTCATATTTACAGGGGGGTCCCAGTGAGTGTGTCAGTATTTACAGGGGGTCCCCGGGGAGTGTGTCATTATTTACAGGGGGTTCCCCGGGGAGTGTGTCAGTATTTACAGGGGGGTCCCAGTGAGTGTTTCAGTATTTACAGGGAGCCCCCGGGGAGTGTGTCAGTATTTACAGGAGGTCCCCGGGGGAGTGTGTCTGTATTTACAGGGAGTCCCCGGGGAGCGGGTCAGTATTTACAGGGTGTCCCCGGGGAGAGTGTCAGTATTTACAGGAGGTTCCCGGGGAGTGTGTCAGTATTTACAGGGTGTCCCCGGGGAGAGTGTCAGTATTTACAGGAGGTTCCCGGGGAGTGTGTCAGTATTTACAGGGTGTCCCCGGGGAGTGTGTCAGTATTTACAGGGGGGCCCGGGGAGTGAGACAGTATTTACAGGGTGTCCCCGGGGAGTGAGACAGTATTTACAGGGTGTCCCCGGGGAGTGCGTCAGTATTTACAGGGTGTCCCCGGGAAGTGTGTCAGTATTTACAGGGGTGTCCCCGGGGAGTGTGTCATATTTACAGGGGGGTCCCAGTGAGTGTGTCAGTATTTACAGAGGGTCCCCGGGGAGTGTGTCATTATTTACAGGGGGTTCCCCGGGGAGTGTGTCAGTATTTACAGGGGGGTCCCAGTGAGTGTGTCAGTATTTACAGGGAGCCCCCGGGGAGTGTGTCAGTATTTACAGGAGGTCCCCGGGGTAGTGTGTCTGTATTTACAGGGAGCCCCCGGGGAGTGTGTCAGTATTTACAGGGGGTCCCGGGGAGTGTGTCAGTATTTACAGGGGTCCCCGGGGAGTGTGACAGTATTTACAGGGAGTCCCCGGGGAGTATGTCAATATTTACAGGGGGGGGTCGGGGGAGTGTGTCAGTATTTACAGCGGATCCCCAGGGAGTGTGTCAATATTTACAGGGGGTCCCTGGGGAGTGTGTCAGTATTTACAGGGGTCCCCGGGGAGTGTGTCACTATTTACAGGGGTCCCCGGTGAGTGTGTCAGTATTTACATGGGATCCCCGGGGAGTGTGTCAGTAATTACATGGGGACCCCGGGGAGTGTGTCAGTATTTACAGGGGTTCGCCGGGGAGAGTTTCAGTATTTACAGGAGGTCCCCGGGGAGTGTGTCAGTATTTACAGGGGGTCGCCGGGGAGAGTTTCAGTATTTACAGGGGGTCTCCGGGGAGTGTGTCAGCATTTACAGGGAGTCCCCGGGGAGTGTGTCAGTATTTACAGGGGGTCTCCGGGGAGTGTGTCAGTATTTACAGGGAGTCCCCGTGGAGTGTGTCAGTATTTACAGGGGGTCCACGGGTAGTGTGTCAGTATTTACAGGGTGGTCCCCGGGGAGTGTGTTGGTATTTACAGGGGGTCCCCGGGGAGTGTGTCAGTATTTACAGGGAGTCCCCGTGGAGTGTGTCAGTATTTACAGGGGGTCCACGCGTAGTGTGTCAGTATTTACAGGGGGGTGCCCGGGGAGTGTGTCGGTATTTACAGGGTGTCCCCGGGTAGTGTGTCAGTATTTACAAGGGTGTCCCCGGCGAGTGTGTCAGTATTTACAGGGAGTCCCCGGGAGTGTGTCAGTATTTACAAGGGTGTCCCCGGGAGTGTGTCAGTATTTACAGGGGGTCTCGGTTGAGTGTGTCAGTATTTACAGGGGAGTCCTCGGGGAGTGTGTCAGTATTTACAGGGGTCCCCGGGGAGTGTGTCAGTATTTACAGGGGTCCCCGGGGAGTGTGTCAGTATATACAGGGGGTCCCCGGGGAGTGTGTCAGTATTTACAGGGGTCCCCGGGGAGTGTGTCAGTGTTTACAGGGGGTCTCGGTTGCGTGTGTCAGTATTTACAGGGGGTCCCCGGGGAGTGTCAGTATTTACAGGGTGTCCCCGGGGAGTGAGTCAGTATTTACAGGGAGTCCCCAGGGAGTGTGTCAGTATTTACAGGGGGTCCCCGGGGAGTGTCAGTATTTACAGGGCGTCCCCGGGGAGTGTGTCAGTATTTACAGGGGTGTCCCCGGGGAGTGTGTCAGTATTTACAGGGGGTCCCGGGGAGTGTATCAGTATTTACAGGGGGTCCCCGGGGAGTGTATCAGTCTTTTCAGGGGGTTCCCCGGGGAGTGTGTCAGTATTTACAGGGTGTCCCCAGGGAGTGTGTCAGTATTTACAGGGGGTCCCCCGGGAGTGTGTCAGTATTTACAGGGGGTCCCCGGGGAGTGTGTCAGTATTTACAGGGAGACTCCAGGGGAGTGTGTCAGTATTTACAGGGGGTCCTCGGGGAGTGTGTCAGTATTTACAGGTTGTCCCCGTGGAGTGTGTCAGTATTTACAGGGGGGTCCCAGTGAGTGTGTCAGTATTTACAGGGAGCCCCCGGGGAGTGTGTCAGTATTTACAGGAGGTCCCCGGGGTAGTGTGTCTGTATTTACAGGGAGCCCCCGGGGAGTGTGTCAGTATTTACAGGGGGTCCCGGGGAGTGTGTCAGTATTTACAGGGGTCCCCGGGGAGTGTGACAGTATTTACAGGGAGTCCCCGGGGAGTATGTCAATATTTACAGGGGGGGGGTCGGGGGAGTGTGTCAGTATTTACAGGGGATCCCCAGGGAGTGTGTCAATATTTACAGGGGGTCCCTGGGGAGTGTGTCAGTATTTACAGGGGTCCCCGGGGAGTGTGTCACTATTTACAGGGGTCCCCGGTGAGTGTGTCAGTATTTACATGGGATCCCCGGGGAGTTTGTCAGTAAATACATGGGGACCCCGGGGAGTGTGTCAGTATTTACAGGGGTTCGCCGGGGAGAGTTTCAGTATTTACAGGAGGTCCCCGGGGAGTGTGTCAGTATTTACAGGGGGTCGCCGGGGAGAGTTTCAGTATTTACAGGGGGTCTCCGGGGAGTGTGTCAGCATTTACAGGGAGTCCCCGGGGAGTGTGTCAGTATTTACAGGGGGTCTCCGGGGAGTGTGTCAGTATTTACAGGGAGTCCCCGTGGAGTGTGTCAGTATTTACAGGGGGTCCACGGGTAGTGTGTCAGTATTTACAGGGTGGTCCCCGGGGAGTGTGTTGGTATTTACAGGGGGTCCCCGGGGAGTGTGTCAGTATTTACAGGGAGTCCCCGTGGAGTGTGTCAGTATTTACAGGGGGTCCAAGCGTAGTGTGTCAGTATTTGCAGGGGGGTGCCCGGGGAGTGTGTCGGTATTTAGAGGGTGTCCCCGGGTAGTGTGTCAGTATTTACAAGGGTGTCCCCGGCGAGTGTGTCAGTATTTACAGGGAGTCCCCGGGAGTGTGTCAGTATTTACAAGGGTGTCCCCGGGGAGTGTGTCAGTATTTACAGGGGGTCTCGGTTGAGTGTGTCAGTATTTACAGGGGAGTCCTCGGGGAGTGTGTCAGTATTTACAGGGGTCCCCGGGGAGTGTGTCAGTATTTACAGGGGTCCCCGGGGAGTGTGTCAGTATATACAGGGGGTCCCCGGGGAGTGTGTCAGTATTTACAGGGGTCCCCGGGGAGTGTGTCAGTGTTTACAGGGGGTCTCGGTTGCGTGTGTCAGTATTTACAGGGGGTCCCCGGGGAGTGTCAGTATTTACAGGGTGTCCCCGGGGAGTGAGTCAGTATTTACAGGGAGTCCCCAGGGAGTGTGTCAGTATTTACAGGGGGTCCCCGGGGAGTGTCAGTATTTACAGGGCGTCCCCGGGGAGTGTGTCAGTATTTACAGGGGTGTCCCCGGGGAGTGTGTCAGTATTTACAGGGGGTCCCGGGGAGTGTATCAGTATTTACAGGGGGTCCCCGGGGAGTGTATCAGTCTTTTCAGGGGGTTCCCCGGGGAGTGTGTCAGTATTTACTTGGTGTCCCCAGGGAGTGTGTCAGTATTTACAGGGGGTCCCCCGGGAGTGTGTCAGTATTTACAGGGGGTCCCCGGGGAGTGTGTCAGTATTTACAGGGAGACTCCAGGGGAGTGTGTCAGTATTTACAGGGGGTCACGGGGAGTGTGTCAGTATTTACAGGTTGTCCCCGTGGAGTGTGTCAGTATTTACAGGGAGACTCCAGGGGAGTGTGTCAGTATTTACAGGAGGTCCCCGGGGAGTGTGTCAGTATTTACAGGGGGTCCCTGGAGAGTGTATCAGTATTTACAGGGAGTCCCCGGGGAGTGTGTCAGTATTTACACTGGGTCCCCGGGGAATGTGTCAGTATTTACAGGATGTCCCCGGGGAGTTTGTCAGTATTTACAGAGGGTTCCCCGGGGAGTGTGTCAGTATTTACATGGGGTCACCGGGGAGAGTGTCAGTATTTACTGGGGGTCCCCGGGGAGTGTGTCAGTATTTACAGGGGATCCCCGGGGGAGTGTGTCAGTATTTACAGGGGTGACCCCGGGGAGTGTGTCAGCATTTACAGGGGGTCCCCGGGGAGTGTGTCAGTATTTACAGGGAGTCCCCGGGGAGTGTGTCAGTATTTACAGGGAGTCCCCGGGGAGTGTGTCAGCATTTACAGGGGTGTCCCCGGGGAGTGTGTCAGTATTTACAGGGGGTCTCGGGGAGTGTGTCAGTATTTACAGGGCGTCCCCGGGGTGTGTGTCAGTATTTACAGGAGGGTCCCGGGGAGTGTGTCAGTATTTACAGGGGGTCCCGGGGAGTGTGTCAGTATTTACAGGGGGTCCCCGGGGTGTGTGTCAGTATTTACAGGGGGTCCCGGGGAGTGTGTCAGTATTTACAGGGAGCCCCCGGGGAGTGTGTCAGTATTTACAGGGGGTCCCGGGGAGTGTGTCAGTATTTACAGGGGGTCCCCGGGGAGTGTGTCAGTATTTACAGGGGGTCCCTGGGGAGTGTGTCAGTATTTACAGGGGTCCCCGGGGAGTGTGTCAGTATTTACAGGGGGTCCCCGGGGAGTGTGTCAGTATTTACAGCAGGGGGGGGGGGGGGGGGGTCGGGGGAGTGTGTCAGTATTTACAGGGGATCCCGGGGGAGTGTGTCAATATTTACAGGGGGTCCCTGGGGAGTGTTTCAGTATTTACAGGGGTCCCTGGGGAGTTTGTCAGTATTTACAGGGGTCCCCGGGGATTGTGTCAGTATTTACAGGGGGTCACCGGGGACTGTGTCAGTATATACATGGGATCCCCGGGGAGTGTGTCAGTATTTACAGTGGGTCCCCGGGGAGTGTGTCAGTAAATACATGGGGACCCCGGGGAGTGTGTCAGTATTTACAGGGGGTCCCCGGGGAGAGTTTCAGTATTTACAGGAGGTCCCCGGGGAGTGTGTCAGTATTTACAGGGGGTCCCCGGGGAGTGTGTCAGTATTTACAAGGGTGTCCCCGGGGAGTGTGTCAGTATTTACAGGGGGTCTCGGTTGTGTGTGTCAGTATTTACATGGGGTCTCGGTTGCGTGCGTCAGTATTTACAGGGGGTCCCCGGGGAGGGTCAGTATTTACAGGGGGTCCCCGGGGAGTGTCAGTATTTACAGGGCGTCCCCGGGGAGTGTGTCAGTATTTACAGGGGTGTCCCCGGGGAGTGTGTCAGTATTTACAGGGGATCCCGGGGAGTGTGTCAGTATTTACAGGGTCCCCGGGGAGTGTGTCAGTATTTACAGGGCGTCCCCGGGGAGTGTGTCAGTATTTACAGGGGGTCCCCGGGGAGTGAGACAGTATTTACAGGGGGTCCACGGGTAGTGTGTCAGTATTTACAGGGTGGTCCCCGGGGAGTGTGTCGGTATTTACAGGGGGTCCCCGGGGAGTGTGTCAGTATTTACAGGGAGTCCCCGTGGAGTGTGTCAGTATTTACAGGGGGTCCACGCGTAGTGTGTCAGTATTTACAGGGGGGTGTTCGGGGAGTGTGTCGGTATTTACAGGGGGTCCCCGGGTAGTGTGTCAGTATTTACAAGGGTGTCCCCGGGGAGTGTGTCAGTATTTACAGGGAGTCCCCGGGAGTGTGTCAGTATTTACAAGGGTGTCCCCGGGGAGTGTGTCAGTATTTACAGGGGGTCTCGGTTGAGTGTGTCAGTATTTACAGGGGAGTCCTCGGGGAGTGTGTCAGTATTTACAGGGGTCCCCGGGGAGTGTGTCATTATTTACAGGGGTCCCCGGGGAGTGTGTCAGTATATACAGGGGGTGCCCGGGGAGTGTGTCAGTATTTACAGGGGTCCCCGGGGAGTGTGTCAGTGTTTACAGGGGGTCTCGGTTGCGTGTGTCAGTATTTACAGGGGGTCCCCGGGGAGTGTCAGTATTTACAGGGTGTCCCCGGGTAGTGAGTCAGTATTTACAGGGAGTCCCCAGGGAGTGTGTCAGTATTTACAGGGGGTCCCCGGGGAGTGTCAGTATTTACAGGGCGTCCCCGGGGAGTGTGTCAGTATTTACAGGGGTGTCCCCGGGGAGTGTGTCAGTATTTACAGGGGTTCCCGGGGAGTGTATCAGTATTTACAGGGGGTCCCCGGGGAGTGTATCAGTCTTTTCAGGGGGTTCCCCGGGGAGTGTGTCAGTATTTACAGGGTGTCCCCAGGGAGTGTGTCAGTATTTACAGGGGGTCCCCCGGGAGTGTGTCAGTATTTACAGGGGGTCCCCGGGGAGTGTGTCAGTATTTACAGGGAGACTCCAGGGGAGTGTGTCAGTATTTACAGGGGGTCCTCGGGGAGTGTGTCAGTATTTACAGGTTGTCCCCGTGGAGTGTGTCAGTATTTACAGGGAGACTCCAGGGGAGTGTGTCAGTATTTACAGGAGGTCCCCGGGGAGTGTGTCAGTATTTACAGGGGGTCCCTGGAGAGTGTATCAGTATTTACAGGGAGTCCCCGGGGAGTGTGTCAGTATTTACACTGGGACCCCGGGGAATATGTCAGTATTTACAGGGGATCCCCGGGGGAGTGTGTCAGTATTTACAGGGGTGACCCCGGGGAGTGTGTCAGTATTTACAGGGAGTCCCCGGGGAGTGTGTCAGCATTTACAGGGGTGTCCCCGGGGAGAGTGTCAGTATTTACAGGGGGTCTCGGGGAGTGTGTCAGTATTTACAGGGCGTCCCCGGGGTGTGTGTCAGTATTTACAGGAGGGTCCCGGGGAGTGTGTCAGTATTTACAGGGGGTCCCGGGGAGTGTGTCAGTATTTACAGGGGGTCCCCGGGGTGTGTGTCAGTATTTACAGGGGGTCCCGGGGAGTGTGTCAGTATTTACAGGGAGCCCCCGGGGAGTGTGTCAGTATTTACAGGGGGTCCCGGGGAGTGTGTCAGTATTTACAGGGGGTCCCCGGGGAGTGTGTCAGTATTTACAGGGGGTCCCTGGGGAGTGTGTCAGTATTTACAGGGGTCCCCGGGGAGTGTGTCAGTATTTACAGGGGGTCCCCGGGGAGTGTGTCAGTATTTACAGGGGGTCCCCGGGGAGTGTGTCAGTATTTACAGCAGGGGGGGGGGGGGGGGGGGCCGGGGGAGTGTGTCAGTATTTACAGGGGATCCCGGGGGAGTGTGCCAATATTTACAGGGGGTCCCTGGGGAGTGTGTCAGTATTTACAGGGGTCCCTGGGGAGTTTGTCAGTATTTACAGGGGTCCCCGGGGATTGTGTCAGTATTTACAGGGGGTCACCGGGGACTGTGTCAGTATATACATGGGATCCCCGGGGAGTGTGTCAGTATTTACAGTGGGTCCCCGGGGAGTGTGTCAGTAAATACATGGGGACCCCGGGGAGTGTGTCAGTATTTACAGGGGGTCCCCGGGGAGAGTTTCAGTATTTACAGGAGGTCCCCGGGGAGTGTGTCAGTATTTACATGGGGTCCCCGGGGAGTGTGTCAGTATTTACAAGGGTGTCCCCGGGGAGTGTGTCAGTATTTACAGGGAGTCCCCGGGAGTGTGTCAGTATTTACATGGGTGTCCCCGGGGAGTGTGTCAGTATTTACAGGGGGTCTCGGTTGTGTGTGTCAGTATTTACAGGGGAGTCCTCGGGGAGTGTGTCAGTATTTACAGGGGTCCCCGGGGAGTGTGTCAGTATTTACAGGGGTCCCCAGGGAGTGTGTCAGTATATACAGGGGGTCCCCGGGGAGTGTGTCAGTATTTACAGGGGTCTCCGGGGAGTGTGTCAGTGTTTACATGGGGTCTCGGTTGCGTGTGTCAGTATTTCAAGGGGGTCCCCGGGGAGTGTCAGTATTTACAGGGGGTCCCCGTGGAGTGTCAGTATTTACAGGGCGTCCCCGGGGAGTGTGTCAGTATTTACAGGGGTGTCCCCGGGGAGTGTGTCAGTATTTACAGGGGATCCCGGGGAGTGTGTCAGTATTTACAGGGTCCCCGGGGAGTGTGTCAGTATTTAAGGGGCGTCCCCGGGGAGTGTGTCAGTATTTACAGGGGGGCCCCGGGGAGTGAGACAGTATTTACAGGGTGTCCCCGGGGAGTGAGACAGTATTTACAGGGTGTCCCCGGGGAGTGCGTCAGTATTTACAGGGTGTCCCCGGGAAGTGTGTCAGTATTTACAGGGGTGTCCCCGGGGAGTGTGTCATATTTACAGGGGGGTCCCAGTGAGTGTGTCAGTATTTACAGGGGGTCCCCGGGGAGTGTGTCATTATTTACAGGGGGTTCCCCGGGGAGTGTGTCAGTATTTACAGGGGGGTCCCAGTGAGTGTGTCAGTATTTACAGGGAGCCCCCGGGGAGTGTGTCAGTATTTACAGGAGGTCCCCGGGGGAGTGTGTCTGTATTTACAGGGAGCCCCCGGGGAGTGTGTCAGTATTTACAGGGGGTCCCGGGGAGTGTGTCAGTATTTACAGGGGTCCCCGGGGAGTGTGACAGTATTTACAGGGAGTCCCCGGGGAGTATGTCAATATTTACAGGGGGGGGTCGGGGGAGTGTGTCAGTATTTACAGGGGATCCCCAGGGAGTGTGTCAATATTTACAGGGTGTCCCTGGGGAGTGTGTCAGTATTTACAGGGGTCCCCGGGGAGTGTGTCACTATTTACAGGGGTCCCCGGTGAGTGTGTCAGTATTTACATGGGATCCCCGGGGAGTGTGTCAGTATTTACAGGGCGTCCCCGGGGAGTGTGTCAGTAAATACATGGGGACCCCGGGGAGTGTGTCAGTATTTACAGGGGTTCGCCGGGGAGAGCTTCAGTATTTACAGGAGGTCCCCGGGGAGTGTGTCAGTATTTACAGGGGGTCGCCGGGGAGAGTTTCAGTATTTACAGGGGGTCTCCGGGGAGTGTGTCAGCATTTACAGGGAGTCCCCGGGGAGTGTGTCAGTATTTACAGGGTGTCTCCGGGGAGTGTGTCAGTATTTACAGGGAGTCCCCGTGGAGTGTGTCAGTATTTACAGGGGGTCCACGGGTAGTGTGTCAGTATTTACAGGCTGGTCCCCGGGGAGTGTGTTGGTATTTACAGGGGGTCCCCGGGGAGTGTGTCAGTATTTACAGGGAGTCCCCGTGGAGTGTGTCAGTATTTACAGGGGGTCCACGCGTAGTGTGTCAGTATTTACAGGGGGGTGCCCGGGGAGTGTGTCGGTATTTACAGGGGGTCCCCGGGTAGTGTGTCAGTATTTACAAGGGTGTCCCCGGGGAGTGTGTCAGTATTTACAGGGAGTCCCCGGGAGTGTGTCAGTATTTACAAGGGTGTCCCCGGGGAGTGTGTCAGTATTTACAGGGGGTCTCGGTTGAGTGTGTCAGTATTTACAGGGGAGTCCTCGGGGAGTGTGTCAGTATTTACAGGGGTCCCCGGGGAGTGTGTCAGTATTTACAGGGGTCCCCGGGGAGTGTGTCAGTATATACAGGGGGTCCCCGGGGAGTGTGTCAGTATTTACAGGGGTCCCCGGGGAGTGTGTCAGTGTTTACAGGGGGTCTCGGTTGCGTGTGTCAGTATTTACAGGGGGTCCCCGGGGAGTGTCAGTATTTACAGGGTGTCCCCGGGGAGTGAGTCAGTATTTACAGGGAGTCCCCAGGGAGTGTGTCAGTATTTAAAGGGGGTCCCCGGGGAGTGTCAGTATTTACAGGGCGTCCCCGGGGAGTGTGTCAGTATTTACAGGGGTGTCCCCGGGGAGTGTGTCAGTATTTACAGGGGGTCCCGGGGAGTGTATCAGTATTTACAGGGGTTCCCCGGGGAGTGTATCAGTCTTTTCAGGGGGTTCCCCGGGGAGTGTGTCAGTATTTACAGGGTGTCCCCAGGGAGTGTGTCAGTATTTACAGGGGGTCCCCCGGGAGTGTGTCAGTATTTACAGGGGGTCCCCGGGGAGTGTGTCAGTATTTACAGGGAGACTCCAGGGGAGTGTGTCAGTATATACAGGGGGTCCTCGGGGAGTGTGTCAGTATTTACAGGTTGTCCCCGTGGAGTGTGTCAGTATTTACAGGGAGACTCCAGGGGAGTGTGTCAGTATTTACAGGAGGTCCCCGGGGAGTGTGTCAGTATTTACAGGGGGTCCCTGGAGAGTGTATCAGTATTTACAGGGAGTCCCCGGGGAGTGTGTCAGTATTTACACTGGGTCCCCGGGGAATGTGTCAGTATTTACAGGATGTCCCCGGGGAGTTTGTCAGTATTTACAGAGGGTTCCCCGGGGAGTGTGTCAGTATTTACATGGGGTCCCCGGGGAGAGTGTCAGTATTTACTGGGGGTCCCCGGGGAGTGTGTCAGTATTTACAGGGGATCCCCGGGGGAGTGTGTCAGTATTTACAGGGGTGACCCCGGGGAGTGTGTCAGTATTTACAGGGAGTCCCCGGGGAGTGTGTCAGCATTTACAGGGGTGTCCCCGGGGAGTGTGTCAGTATTTACAGGGGGTCTCGGGGAGTGTGTCAGTATTTACAGGGCGTCCCCGGGGTGTGTGTCAGTATTTACAGGAGGGTCCCGGGGAGTGTGTCAGTATTTACAGGGGGTCCCGGGGAGTGTGTCAGTATTTACAGGGGGTCCCCGGGGTGTGTGTCAGTATTTACAGGGGGTCCCGGGGAGTGTGTCAGTATTTACAGGGAGCCCCCGGGGAGTGTGTCAGTATTTACAGGGGGTCCCGGGGAGTGTGTCAGTATTTACAGGGGGTCCCCGGGGAGTGTGTCAGTATTTACAGGGGGTCCCTGGGGAGTGTGTCAGTATTTACAGGGGACCCCGGGGAGTGTGTCAGTATTTACAGGGGGTCCCCGGGGAGTGTGTCAGTATTTACAGGGGGTCCCCGGGGAGTGTGTCAGTATTTACAGCAGGGGGGGGGGGGGGGTCGGGGGAGTGTGTCAATATTTACAGGGGATCCCGGGGGAGTGTGTCAATATTTACAGGGGGTCCCTGGGGAGTGTGTCAGTATTTACAGGGGTCCCTGGGGAGTTTGTCAGTATTTACAGGGGTCCCCGGGGATTGTGTCAGTATTTACAGGGGGTCACCGGGGACTGTGTCAGTATATACATGGGATCCCCGGGGAGTGTGTCAGTATTTACCGTGGGTCCCCGGGGAGTGTGTCAGTAAATACATGGGGACCCCGGGGAGTGTGTCAGTATTTACAGGGGGTCCCCGGGGAGAGTTTCAGTATTTACAGGAGGTCCCCGGGGAGTGTGTCAGTAATTACAGGGGGTCACCGGGGAGTGTGTCAGTATTTACAACGGTGTCCCCGGGGAGTGTGTCAGTATTTACAGGGGGTCTCGGTTGTGTGTGTCAGTATTTACAGGGGAGTCCTCGGGGAGTGTGTCAGTATTTACAGGGGTCCCCGGGGAGTGTGTCAGTTTTTACAGGGGTCCCCAGGGAGTGTGTCAGTATATACAGGGGGTCCCCGGGGAGTGTGTCAGTATTTACAGGGGTCTCCGGGGAGTGTGTCAGTGTTTACATGGGGTCTCGGTTGCGTGTGTCAGTATTTACAGGGGGTCCCCGGGGAGTGTCAGTATTTACAGGGGGTCCCCGGGGAGTGTCAGTATTTACAGGGCGTCCCCGGGGAGTGTGTCAGTATTTACAGGGGTGTCCCCGGGGAGTGTGTCAGTATTTACAGGGGGTCCCCGTGGAGTGTGTCAGTATTTACAGGGGGATCCCGGGGAGTGTGTCAGTATTTACAGGGTCCCCGGGGAGTGTGTCAGTATTTACAGGGCGTCCCCGGGGAGTGTGTCAGTATTTACAGGGAGGTCCCGGGGAGTGTGTCAGTATTTACAGGGTGTCCCCGGGGAGTGTGTCAGTGTTTACAGGGGGTTTGTGGAGTGTGTCAGTATTTACAGGAGGGGTCCCCGGGGAGTGTGTCAGTATTTACAGGGGTGTCCCCGGGGAGTGTGTCAGTATTTACAGGGGGTCCCCGGGGAGGGTGTCAGTATTTACAGGGTGTCCCCGGGGAGTGTGTCAGTATTTACAGGGAGTCCCCGGGGAGTGTGTCAGTATTTACAGGGGTGTCCCCGGGGAGTGTGTCAGTATTTACAGGGGATCCCCGGGGAGTGTGTCGGTATTTACAGGGTGGTCCCCGGGGAGTGTGTCAGTATTTACAGGGGGGTCCCCGGGGAGTGTGTCAGTATATACAGGGGGTCCCCGGGGAGTGTGTCAGTATTTACAGGGGTCTCCGGGGAGTGTGTCAGTGTTTACATGGGGTCTCGGTTGCGTGTGTCAGTATTTACAGGGGGTCCCCGGGGAGTGTCAGTATTTACAGGGGGTCCCCGGGGAGTGTCAGTATTTACAGGGCGTCCCCGGGGAGTGTGTCAGTATTTACAGGGGTGTCCCCGGGGAGTGTGTCAGTATTTACAGGGGATCCCGGGGAGTGTGTCAGTATTTACAGGGTCCCCGGGGAGTGTGTCAGTATTTAAGGGGCGTCCCCGGGGAGTGTGTCAGTATTTACAGGGGGGCCCCGGGGAGTGAGACAGTATTTACAGGGTGTCCCCGGGGAGTGAGACAGTATTTACAGGGTGTCCCCGGGGAGTGCGTCAGTATTTACAGGGTGTCCCCGGGAAGTGTGTCAGTATTTACAGGGGTGTCCCCGGGGAGTGTGTCATATTTACAGGGGGGTCCCAGTGAGTGTGTCAGTATTTACAGGGAGCCCCCGGGGAGTGTGTCAGTATTTACAGGAGGTCCCCGGGGGAGTGTGTCTGTATTTACAGGGAGCCCCCGGGGAGTGTGTCAGTATTTACAGGGGGTCCCGGGGAGTGTGTCAGTATTTACAGGGTGTCTCCGGGGAGTGTGTCAGTATTTACAGGGAGTCCCCGTGGAGTGTGTCAGTATTTACAGGGGGTCCACGGGTAGTGTGTCAGTATTTACAGGCTGGTCCCCGGGGAGTGTGTTGGTATTTACAGGGGGTCCCCTGGGAGTGTGTCAGTATTTACAGGGAGTCCCCGTGGAGTGTGTCAGTATTTACAGGGGGTCCACGCGTAGTGTGTCAGTATTTACAGGGGGGTGCCCGGGGAGTGTGTCGGTATTTACAGGGGGTCCCCGGGTAGTGTGTCAGTATTTACAAGGGTGTCCCCGGGGAGTGTGTCAGTATTTACAGGGAGTCCCCGGGAGTGTGTCAGTATTTACAAGGGTGTCCCCGGGGAGTGTGTCAGTATTTACAGGGGGTCTCGGTTGAGTGTGTCAGTATTTACAGGGGAGTCCTCGGGGAGTGTGTCAGTATTTACAGGGGTCCCCGGGGAGTGTGTCAGTATTTACAGTAGTCCCCGGGGAGTGTGTCAGTATATACAGGGGGTCCCCGGGGAGTGTGTCAGTATTTACAGGGGTCCCCGGGGAGTGTGTCAGTGTTTACAGGGGGTCTCGGTTGCGTGTGTCAGTATTTACAGGGGGTCCCCGGGGAGTGTCAGTATTTACAGGGTGTCCCCGGGGAGTGAGTCAGTATTTACAGGGAGTCCCCAGGGAGTGTGTCAGTATATAAAGGGGGTCCCCGGGGAGTGTCAGTATTTACAGGGCGTCCCCGGGGAGTGTGTCAGTATTTACAGGGGTGTCCCCGGGGAGTGTGTCAGTATTTACAGGGGGTCCCGGGGAGTGTATCAGTATTTACAGGGGTTCCCCGGGGAGTGTATCAGTCTTTTCAGGGGGTTCCCCGGGGAGTGTGTCAGTATTTACAGGGTGTCCCCAGGGAGTGTGTCAGTATTTACAGGGGGTCCCCCGGGAGTGTGTCAGTATTTACAGGGGGTCCCCGGGGAGTGTGTCAGTATTTACAGGGAGACTCCAGGGGAGTGTGTCAGTATATACAGGGGGTCCTCGGGGAGTGTGTCAGTATTTACAGGTTGTCCCCGTGGAGTGTGTCAGTATTTACAGGGAGACTCCAGGGGAGTGTGTCAGTATTTACAGGAGGTCCCCGGCGAGTGTGTCAGTATTTACAGGGGGTCCCTGGAGAGTGTATCAGTATTTACAGGGAGTCCCCGGGGAGTGTGTCAGTATTTACACTGGGTCCCCGGGGAATGTGTCAGTATTTACAGGATGTCCCCGGGGAGTTTGTCAGTATTTACAGAGGGTTCCCCGGGGAGTGTGTCAGTATTTACATGGGGTCCCCGGGGAGAGTGTCAGTATTTACTGGGGGTCCCCGGGGAGTGTGTCAGTATTTACAGGGGATCCCCGGGGGAGTGTGTCAGTATTTACAGGGGTGACCCCGGGGAGTGTGTCAGTATTTACAGGGAGTCCCCGGGGAGTGTGTCAGCATTTACAGGGGTGTCCCCGGGGAGTGTGTCAGTATTTACAGGGGGTCTCGGGGAGTGTGTCAGTATTTACAGGGCGTCCCCGGGGTGTGTGTCAGTATTTACAGGAGGGTCCCGGGGAGTGTGTCAGTATTTACAGGGGGTCCCGGGGAGTGTGTCAGTATTTACAGGGGGTCCCCGGGGTGTGTGTCAGTATTTACAGGGGGTCCCGGGGAGTGTGTCAGTATTTACAGGGAGCCCCCGGGGAGTGTGTCAGTATTTACAGGGGGTCCCGGGGAGTGTGTCAGTATTTACAGGGGGTCCCCGGGGAGTGTGTCAGTATTTACAGGGGGTCCCTGGGGAGTGTGTCAGTATTTACAGGGGTCCCCGGGGAGTGTGTCAGTATTTACAGGGGGTCCCCGGGGAGTGTGTCAGTATTTACAGGGGGTCCCCGGGGAGTGTGTCAGTATTTACAGCAGGGGGGGGGGGGGGGGTCGGGGGAGTGTGTCAATATTTACAGGGGATCCCGGGGGAGTGTGTCAATATTTACAGGGGGTCCCTGGGGAGTGTGTCAGTATTTACAGGGGTCCCTGGGGAGTTTGTCAGTATTTACAGGGGTCCCCGGGGATTGTGTCAGTATTTACAGGGGGTCACCGGGGACAGTGTCAGTATATACATGGGATCCCCGGGGAGTGTGTCAGTATTTACCGTGGGTCCCCGGGGAGTGTGTCAGTAAATACATGGGGACCCCGGGGAGTGTGTCAGTATTTACAGGGGGTCCCCGGGGAGAGTTTCAGTATTTACAGGAGGTCCCCGGGGAGTGTGTCAGTAATTACAGGGGGTCACCGGGGAGTGTGTCAGTATTTACAACGGTGTCCCCGGGGAGTGTGTCAGTATTTACAGGGAGTCCCCGGGAGTGTGTCAGTATTTACATGGGTGTCCCCGGGGAGTGTGTCAGTATTTACAGGGGGTCTCGGTTGTGTGTGTCAGTATTTACAGGGGAGTCCTCGGGGAGTGTGTCAGTATTTACAGGGGTCCCCGGGGAGTGTGTCAGTATTTACAGGGGTCCCCAGGGAGTGTGTCAGTATATACAGGGGGTCCCCGGGGAGTGTGTCAGTATTTACAGGGGTCTCCGGGGAGTGTGTCAGTGTTTACATGGGGTCTCGGTTGCGTGTGTCAGTATTTACAGGGGGTCCCCGGGGAGTGTCAGTATTTACAGGGGGTCCCCGGGGAGTGTCAGTATTTACAGGGCGTCCCCGGGGAGTGTGTCAGTATTTACAGGGGTGTCCCCGGGGAGTGTGTCAGTATTTACAGGGGGTCCCCGTGGAGTGTGTCAGTATTTACAGGGGGATCCCGGGGAGTGTGTCAGTATTTACAGGGTCCCCGGGGAGTGTGTCAGTATTTACAGGGCGTCCCCGGGGAGTGTGTCAGTATTTACAGGGAGGTCCCGGGGAGTGTGTCAGTATTTACAGGGTGTCCCCGGGGAGTGTGTCAGTGTTTACAGGGGGTTTGTGGAGTGTGTCAGTATTTACAGGAGGAGTCCCCGGGGAGTGTGTCAGTATTTACAGGGGTGTCCCCGGGGAGTGTGTCAGTATTTACAGGGGGTCCCCGGGGAGGGTGTCAGTATTTACAGGGTGTCCCCGGGGAGTGTGTCAGTATTTACAGGGGATCCCCGGGGAGTGTGTCGGTATTTACAGGGTGGTCCCCGGGGAGTGTGTCAGTATTTACAGGGGGGTCCCCGGGGAGTGTGTCAGTATATACAGGGGGTCCCCGGGGAGTGTGTCAGTATTTACAGGGGTCTCCGGGGAGTGTGTCAGTGTTTACATGGGGTCTCGGTTGCGTGTGTCAGTATTTACAGGGGGTCCCCGGGGAGTGTCAGTATTTACAGGGGGTCCCCGGGGAGTGTCAGTATTTACAGGGCGTCCCCGGGGAGTGTGTCAGTATTTACAGGGGTGTCCCCGGGGAGTGTGTCAGTATTTACAGGGGATCCCGGGGAGTGTGTCAGTATTTACAGGGTCCCCGGGGAGTGTGTCAGTATTTAAGGGGCGTCCCCGGGGAGTGTGTCAGTATTTACAGGGGGGCCCCGGGGAGTGAGACAGTATTTACAGGGTGTCCCCGGGGAGTGAGACAGTATTTACAGGGTGTCCCCGGGGAGTGCGTCAGTATTTACAGGGTGTCCCCGGGAAGTGTGTCAGTATTTACAGGGGTGTCCCCGGGGAGTGTGTCATATTTACAGGGGGGTCCCAGTGAGTGTGTCAGTATTTACAGGGAGCCCCCGGGGAGTGTGTCAGTATTTACAGGAGGTCCCCGGGGGAGTGTGTCTGTATTTACAGGGAGCCCCCGGGGAGTGTGTCAGTATTTACAGGGGGTCCCGGGGAGTGTGTCAGTATTTACAGGGGTCCCCGGGGAGTGTGACAGTATTTACAGGGAGTCCCCGGGGAGTATGTCAATATTTACAGGGGGGGGGTCGGGGGAGTGTGTCAGTATTTACAGGGGATCCCCAGGGAGTGTGTCAATATTTACAGGGGGTCCCTGGGGAGTGTGTCAGTATTTACAGGGGTCCCCGGGGAGTGTGTCACTATTTACAGGGGTCCCCGGTGAGTGTGTCAGTATTTACATGGGATCCCCGGGGAGTGTGTCAGTATTTACAGGGCGTCCCCGGGGAGTGTGTCAGTAAATACATGGGGACCCCGGGGAGTGTGTCAGTATTTACAGGGGTTCGCCGGGGAGAGCTTCAGTATTTACAGGAGGTCCCCGGGGAGTGTGTCAGTATTTACAGGGGGTCGCCGGGGAGAGTTTCAGTATTTACAGGGGGTCTCCGGGGAGTGTGTCAGCATTTACAGGGAGTCCCCGGGGAGTGTGTCAGTATTTACAGGGTGTCTCCGGGGAGTGTGTCAGTATTTACAGGGAGTCCCCGTGGAGTGTGTCAGTATTTACAGGGGGTCCACGGGTAGTGTGTCAGTATTTACAGGCTGGTCCCCGGGGAGTGTGTTGGTATTTACAGGGGGTCCCCGGGGAGTGTGTCAGTATTTACAGGGAGTCCCCGTGGAGTGTGTCAGTATTTACAGGGGGTCCACGCGTAGTGTGTCAGTATTTACAGGGGGGTGCCCGGGGAGTGTGTCGGTATTTACAGGGGGTCCCCGGGTAGTGTGTCAGTATTTACAAGGGTGTCCCCGGGGAGTGTGTCAGTATTTACAGGGAGTCCCCGGGAGTGTGTCAGTATTTACAAGGGTGTCCCCGGGGAGTGTGTCAGTATTTACAGGGGGTCTCGGTTGAGTGTGTCAGTATTTACAGGGGAGTCCTCGGGGAGTGTGTCAGTATTTACAGGGGTCCCCGGGGAGTGTGTCAGTATTTACAGGGGTCCCCGGGGAGTGTGTCAGTATATACAGGGGGTCCCCGGGGAGTGTGTCAGTATTTACAGGGGTCCCCGGGGAGTGTGTCAGTGTTTACAGGGGGTCTCGGTTGCGTGTGTCAGTATTTACAGGGGTTCCCCGGGGAGTGTCAGTATTTACAGGGTGTCCCCGGGGAGTGAGTCAGTATTTACAGGGAGTCCCCAGGGAGTGTGTCAGTATTTAAAGGGGGTCCCCGGGGAGTGTCAGTATTTACAGGGCGTCCCCGGGGAGTGTGTCAGTATTTACAGGGGTGTCCCCGGGGAGTGTGTCAGTATTTACAGGGGGTCCCGGGGAGTGTATCAGTATTTACAGGGGTTCCCCGGGGAGTGTATCAGTCTTTTCAGGGGGTTCCCCGGGGAGTGTGTCAGTATTTACAGGGTGTCCCCATGGAGTGTGTCAGTATTTACAGGGGGTCCCCCGGGAGTGTGTCAGTATTTACAGGGGGTCCCCGGGGAGTGTGTCAGTATTTACAGGGAGACTCCAGGGGAGTGTGTCAGTATATACAGGGGGTCCTCGGGGAGTGTGTCAGTATTTACAGTTTGTCCCCGTGGAGTGTGTCAGTATTTACAGGGAGACTCCAGGGGAGTGTGTCAGTATTTACAGGAGGTCCCCGGGGAGTGTGTCAGTATTTACAGGGGGTCCCTGGAGAGTGTATCAGTATTTACAGGGAGTCCCCGGGGAGTGTGTCAGTATTTACACTGGGTCCCCGGGGAATGTGTCAGTATTTACAGGATGTCCCCGGGGAGTTTGTCAGTATTTACAGAGGGTTCCCCGGGGAGTGTGTCAGTATTTACATGGGCTCCCCGGGGAGAGTGTCAGTATTTACTGGGGGTCCCCGGGGAGTGTGTCAGAATTTACAGGGGATCCCCGGGGGAGTGTGTCAGTATTTACAGGGGTGACCCCGGGGAGTGTGTCAGTATTTACAGGGAGTCCCCGGGGAGTGTGTCAGCATTTACAGGGGTGTCCCCGGGGAGTGTGTCAGTATTTACAGGGGGTCTCGGGGAGTGTGTCAGTATTTACAGGGCGTCCCCGGGGTGTGTGTCAGTATTTACAGGAGGGTCCCGGGGAGTGTGTCAGTATTTACAGGGGGTCCCGGGGAGTGTGTCAGTATTTACAGGGGGTCCCCGGGGTGTGTGTCAGTATTTACAGGGGGTCCCGGGGAGTGTGTCAGTATTTACAGGGAGCCCCCGGGGAGTGTGTCAGTATTTACAGGGGGTCCCGGGGAGTGTGTCAGTATTTACAGGGGGTCCCCGGGGAGTGTGTCAGTATTTACAGGGGGTCCCTGGGGAGTGTGTCAGTATTTACAGGGGTCCCCGGGGAGTGTGTCAGTATTTACAGGGGGTCCCCGGGGAGTGTGTCAGTATTTACAGGGGGTCCCCGGGGAGTGTGTCAGTATTTACAGCAGGGGGGGGGGGGGGGTCGGGGGAGTGTGTCAATATTTACAGGGGATCCCGGGGGAGTGTGTCAATATTTACAGGGGGTCCCTGGGG
The DNA here is from genome assembly GCF_047496885.1 of Scyliorhinus torazame. NCBI lineage: Eukaryota > Metazoa > Chordata > Chondrichthyes > Carcharhiniformes > Scyliorhinidae > Scyliorhinus > Scyliorhinus torazame. The sequence continues at coordinate 23,369,775 of NC_092737.1, forward strand.
AGTGTGTCAGTATTTACAGGGGTCCCTGGGGAGTTTGTCAGTATTTACAGGGGTCCCCGGGGATTGTGTCAGTATTTACAGGGGGTCACCGGGGACTGTGTCAGTATATATATGGGATCCCCGGGGAGTGTGTCAGTATTTACCGTGGGTCCCCGGGGAGTGTGTCAGTAAATACATGGGGACCCCGGGGAGTGTGTCAGTATTTACAGGGGGTCCCCGGGGAGAGTTTCAGTATTTACAGGAGGTCCCCGGGGAGTGTGTCAGTAATTACAGGGGGTCCCCGGGGAGTGTGTCAGTATTTACAACGGTGTCCCCGGGGAGTGTGTCAGTATTTACAGGGAGTCCCCGGGAGTGTGTCAGTATTTACATGGGTGTCCCCGGGGAGTGTGTCAGTATTTACAGGGGGTCTCGGTTGTGTGTGTCAGTATTTACAGGGGAGTCCTCGGGGAGTGTGTCAGTATTTACAGGGGGTCCCTGGGGAGTGTGTCAGTATTTACAGGGAGTCCCCGGGTAGTGTGTCAGTATTTACAGGGGGTCTCCGGGGGAGTGTGTCAGTATTTACAGGGGGTCCCCGGGGAGTGTGTCAGTATTTACAGGGAGTCCCCGGGTAGTGTGTCAGTATTTACAGGGGGTCTCCGGGGGAGTGTGTCAGTATTTACAGGGGGTCCCTGGGGAGTGTGTCAGTATTTACAGGGGGTCCCCGGGGAGTGTGTCAGTATTTACAGGGTGTCCCCGGGGAGTGTGTCAGTATTTACAGGGTGTCCCCGGGGAGTGTGTCAGTATTTACAGTGTGTCCCCGGGGAGTGCGTCAGTATTTACAGTGTGTCCCCGGGAAGTGTGTCAGTATTTACAGGGGTGTCCCCGGGGAGTGTGTCATATTTACAGGGGGGTCCCAGTGAGTGTGTCAGTGTTTACAGGGGGTCCCCGTGGAGTGTGTCAGTATTTACAGGAGGGGTCCCCGGGGAGTGTGTCAGTATTTACAGGGGTGTCCCCGGGGAGTGTGTCAGTATTTACAGGGGATCCCCGGGGAGGGTGTCAGTATTTACAGGGTGTCCCCGGGGAGTGTGTCAGTATTTACAGGGGGGTCCCCGGGGAGTGTGTGAGTATTTACTGGGAGTCCCCGGGAAGTGTGTCAGTATTTACAGGATCCCCGGGAAGTGTGTCAGTATTTACAGGGGGTCCCCGGGGAGTGTGTCAGTATTTGCAGGGTCCCCGGGGAGTGTGTCAGTATTTACAGGGAGCTCCCGGGGAGTGTGTCAGTACTTACAGGGTCCCCGGGGAGTGTGTCAGTGTTTACAGGGAGTCCCCGGGGAGTGTGTCAGTATTTACAGGGAGGTCCCGGGGAGTGTGTCAGTATTTACAGGGGGTCCCCGGGTAGTGTGTCAGTATTTACAGGGGGTCCCCGAGGAGTGTGTCAGTATTTACAGGCGGTCCCCGAGGAGTGTGTCAGTATTTACAGGGGGTCCCGGGGAGTGTGTCAGTATTTACAAGGGGTCCCCGGGGAATGTGTCAGTATTTACAGGGGGGTCCCCGGGGAGTGTGTCAGTATTTACAGGGAGTCCCCGGGGAGTGTGTCAGTATTTACAGGGGGTCCCTGGGGAGTGTGTCAGTATTTACAGGGAGTCCCCGGGTAGTGTGTCAGTATTTACAGGGGGTCTCCGATGGAGTGTGTCAGTATTTACAGGGGGTCCCCGGGGAGTGTGTCAGTATTTACAGGGAGTCCCCGGGTAGTGTGTCAGTATTTACAGGGGGTCTCCGGGGGAGTGTGTCAGTATTTACAGGGGGTCCCTGGGGAGTGTGTCAGTATTTACAGGGGGTCCCCGGGGAGTGTGTCAGTATTTACAGGGTGTCCCCGGGGAGTGTGTCAGTATTTACAGGGTGTCCCCGGGGAGTGTGTCAGTATTTACAGTGTGTCCCCGGGGAGTGCGTCAGTATTTACAGGGTGTCCCTGGGAAGTGTGTCAGTATTTACAGGGGGTCCCCGGGGAGTGTCAGTATTTACAGGGGTCTCCGGGGAGTGTGTCAGTGTTTACATGGGGTCTCGGTTGCGTGTGTCAGTATTTACAGGGCCTCCCCGGGGACTGTGTCAGTATTTACAGGGGTGTCCCCGGGGAGTGTGTCAGTATTTACAGGGGATCCCGGGGAGTGTGTCAGTGTTTACAGGGTCCCCGGGGAGTGTGTCAGTATTTACGGGGTGTCCCCGGGGAGTGTGTCAGTGTTTATAGGGGGTCCCCGTGGAGTGTGTCAGTATTTACAGGAGGGGTCCCCGGGGAGTGTGTCAGTATTTAACGGGGGTGTCCCCGGGGAGTGTGTCAGTATTTACAGGGGATCCCCGGGGAGGGTGTCAGTATTTACAGGGTGTCCCCGGGGAGTGTGTCAGTATTTACAGGGGGTCCCCGGGGAGTGTGTCAGTATTTGCAGGGTCCCCGGGGAGTGTGTCAGTATTTACAGGGAGCTCCCGGGGAGTGTGTCAGTATTTACAGGGTCCCCGGGGAGTGTGTCAGTATTTACAGGGAGTCCCCGGGGAGTGTGTCAGTATTTACAGGGAGGTCCCGGGGAGTGTGTCAGTATTTACAGGGGGTCCCCGGGTAGTGTGTCAGTATTTACAGGGGGTCCCCGAGGAGTGTGTCAGTATTTACAGGCGGTCCCCGAGGAGTGTGTCAGTATTTACAGGGGGTCCCGGGGAGTGTGTCAGTATTTACAAGTGGTCCCCGGGGAATGTGTCAGTATTTACAGGGGGGTCCCCGGGGAGTGTGTCAGTATTTACAGGGAGTCCCCGGGGAGTGTGTCAGTATTTACAGGGGGTCCCTGGGGAGTGTGTCAGTATTTACAGGGAGTCCCCGGGAAGTGTGTCAGTATTTACAGGGGGTCTCCGGGGGAGTGTGTCAGTATTTACAGGGGGTCCCCGGGGAGTGTGTCAGTATTTACAGGGAGTACCCGGGTAGTGTGTCAGTATTTACAGGGGGTCTCCGGGGGAGTGTGTCAGTATTTACAGGGGGTCCCTGGGGAGTGTGTCAGTATTTACAGGGGGTCCCCGGGGAGTGTGTCAGTATTTACAGGGTGTCCCCGGGGAGTGTGTCAGTATTTACAGGGTGTCCCCGGGGAGTGTGTCAGTATTTACAGTGTGTCCCCGGGGAGTGCGTCAGTATTTACAGTGTGTCCCCGGGAAGTGTGTCAGTATTTACAGGGGTGTCCCCGGGGAGTGTGTCATATTTACAGGGGGGTCCCAGTGAGTGTGTCAGTGTTTACAGGGGGTCCCCGTGGAGTGTGTCAGTATTTACAGGAGGGGTCCCCGGGGAGTGTGTCAGTATTTACAGGGGTGTCCCCGGGGAGTGTGTCAGTATTTACAGGGGATCCCCGGGGAGGGTGTCAGTATTTACAGGGTGTCCCCGGGGAGTGTGTCAGTATTTACAGGGGGGTCCCCGGGGAGTGTGTGAGTATTTACTGGGAGTCCCCGGGAAGTGTGTCAGTATTTACAGGATCCCCGGGGAGTGTGTCAGTATTTACAGGGGGTCCCCGGGGAGTGTGTCAGTATTTGCAGGGTCCCCGGGGAGTGTGTCAGCATTTACAGGGAGCTCCCGGGGAGTGTGTCAGTACTTACAGGGTCCCCGGGGAGTGTGTCAGTGTTTACAGGGAGTCCCCGGGGAGTGTGTCAGTATTTACAGGGAGGTCCCGGGGAGTGTGTCAGTATTTACAGGGGGTCCCCGGGTAGTGTGTCAGTATTTACAGGGGGTCCCCGAGGAGTGTGTCAGTATTTACAGGCGGTCCCCGAGGAGTGTGTCAGTATTTACAGGGGGTCCCGGGGAGTGTGTCAGTATTTACAAGGGGTCCCCGGGGAATGTGTCAGTATTTACAGGGGGGTCCCCGGGGAGTGTGTCAGTATTTACAGGGAGTCCCCGGGGAGTGTGTCAGTATTTACAGGGGGTCCCTGGGGAGTGTGTCAGTATTTACAGGGAGTCCCCGGGTCGTGTGTCAGTATTTACACGGGGTCTCCGATGGAGTGTGTCAGTATTTACAGCGGGTCCCCGGGGAGTGTGTCAGTATTTACAGGGAGTCCCCCGGGTAGTGTGTCAGTATTTACAGGGGGTCTCCGGGGGAGTGTGTCAGTATTTACAGGGGGTCCCTGGGGAGTGTGTCAGTATTTACAGGGGGTCCCCGGGGAGTGTGTCAGTATTTACAGGGTGTCCCCGGGGAGTGTGTCAGTATTTACAGGGTGTCCCCGGGGAGTGTGTCAGTATTTACAGTGTGTCCCCGGGGAGTGCGTCAGTATTTACAGGGTGTCCCTGGGAAGTGTGTCAGTATTTACAGGGGTGTCCCCGGGGAGTGTGTCATATTTACAGGGGGGTCCCAGTGAGTGTGTCAGTATTTACAGGGGGTCCCCGGGGAGTGTGTCATTATTTACAGGGGGTTTTCTGGGGAGTGTGTCAGTATTTACAGGGGGGTCCCAGTGAGTGTTTCAGTATTTACAGGGAGCCCCCGGGGAGTGTGTCAGTATTTACAGGAGGTCCCCGGGGGAGTGTGCCTGTATTTACAGGGAGTCCCCGGGGAGCGGGTCAGTATTTACAGGGTGTCCCCGGGGAGAGTGTCAGTATTTACAGGAGGTTCCCGGGGAGTGTGTCAGTATTTACAGGGTGTCCCCGGGGAGAGTGTCAGTATTTACAGGAGGTTCCTGGGGAGTGTGTCAGTATTTACAGGGTGTCCCCGGGGAGTGTGTCAGTATTTACAGGGGGTCCCCGGGGAGTGAGACAGTATTTACAGGGTGTCCCCGGGGAGTGAGACAGTATTTACAGGGTGTCCCCGGGGAGTGCGTCAGTATTTACAGGGTGTCCCCGGGAAGTGTGTCAGTATTTACAGCAGGGGGGGGGGGGGGGGGGGGTCGGGGGAGTGTGTCAGTATTTACAGGGGATCCCGGGGGAGTGTGTCAATATTTACAGGGGGTCCCTCGGGAGTGTGTCAGTATTTACAGGGGTCCCTGGGGAGTTTGTCAGTATTTACAGGGGTCCCCGGGGATTGTGTCAGTATTTACAGGGGATCCCGGGGAGTGTGTCAGTGTTTACAGGGTCCCCGGGGAGTGTGTCAGTATTTACGGGGTGTCCCCGGGGAGTGTGTCAGTGTTTACAGGGGGTCCCCGTGGAGTGTGTCAGTATTTACAGGAGGGGTCCCCGGGGAGTGTGTCAGTATTTAACGGGGGTGTCCCCGGGGAGTGTGTCAGTATTTACAGGGGATCCCCGGGGAGGGTGTCAGTATTTACAGGGTGTCCCCGGGGAGTGTGTCAGTATTTACAGGGGGTCCCCGGGGAGTGTGTCAGTATTTGCAGGGTCCCCGGGGAGTGTGTCAGTATTTACAGGGAGCTCCCGGGGAGTGTGTCAGTATTTACAGGGTCCCCGGGGAGTGTGTCAGTATTTACAGGGAGTCCCCGGGGAGTGTGTCAGTATTTACAGGGAGGTCCCGGGGAGTGTGTCAGTATTTACAGGGGGTCCCCGGGTAGTGTGTCAGTATTTACAGGGGGTCCCCGAGGAGTGTGTCAGTATTTACAGGCGGTCCCCGAGGAGTGTGTCAGTATTTACAGGGGGTCCCGGGGAGTGTGTCAGTATTTACAAGGGGTCCCCGGGGAATGTGTCAGTATTTACAGGGGGGTCCCCGGGGAGTGTGTCAGTATTTACAGGGAGTCCCCGGGGAGTGTGTCAGTATTTACAGGGGGTCCCTGGGGAGTGTGTCAGTATTTACAGGGAGTCCCCGGGTAGTGTGTCAGTATTTACAGGGGGTCTCCGGGGGAGTGTGTCAGTATTTACAGGGGGTCCCCGGGGAGTGTGTCAGTATTTACAGGGAGTCCCCGGGTAGTGTGTCAGTATTTACAGGGGGTCTCCGGGGGAGTGTGTCAGTATTTACAGGGGGTCCCTGGGGAGTGTGTCAGTATTTACAGGTGGTCCCCGGGGAGTGTGTCAGTATTTACAGGGTGTCCCCGGGGAGTGTGTCAGTATTTACAGGGTGTCCCCGGGGAGTGTGTCAGTATTTACAGTGTGTCCCCGGGGAGTGCGTCAGTATTTACAGTGTGTCCCCGGGAAGTGTGTCAGTATTTACAGGGGTGTCCCCGGGGAGTGTGTCATATTTACAGGGGGGTCCCAGTGAGTGTGTGAGTGTTTACAGGGGGTCCCCGTGGAGTGTGTCAGTATTGACAGGAGGGGTCCCCGGGGAGTGTGTCAGTATTTACAGGGGTGTCCCCGGGGAGTGTGTCAGTATTTACAGGGGATCCCCGGGGAGGGTGTCAGTATTTACAGGGTGTCCCCGGGGAGTGTGTCAGTATTTACAGGGGGGTCCCCGGGGAGTGTGTGAGTATTTACTGGGAGTCCCCGGGAAGTGTGTCAGTATTTACAGGATCCCCGGGGAGTGTGTCAGTATTTACAGGGGGTCCCCGGGGAGTGTGTCAGTATTTGCAGGGTCCCCGGGGAGTGTGTCAGTATTTACAGGGAGCTCCCGGGGAGTGTGTCAGTACTTACAGGGTCCCCGGGGAGTGTGTCAGTGTTTACAGGGAGTCCCCGGGGAGTGTGTCAGTATTTACAGGGAGGTCCCGGGGAGTGTGTCAGTATTTACAGGGGGTCCCCGGGTAGTGTGTCAGTATTTACAGGGGGTCCCCGAGGAGTGTGTCAGTATTTACAGGCGGTCCCCGAGGAGTGTGTCAGTATTTACAGGGGGTCCCGGGGAGTGTGTCAGTATTTACAAGGGGTCCCCGGGGAATGTGTCAGTATTTACAGGGGGGTCCCCGGGGAGTGTGTTAGTATTTACAGGGAGTCCCCGGGGAGTGTGTCAGTATTTACAGGGGGTCCCTGGGGAGTGTGTCAGTATTTACAGGGAGTCCAGGGGTAGTGTGTCAGTATTTACAGGGGGTCTCCGATGGAGTGTGTCAGTATTTACAGGGGGTCCCCGGGGAGTGTGTCAGTATTTACAGGGAGTCCCCGGGTAGTGTGTCAGTATTTACAGGGGGTCTCCGGGGGAGTGTGTCAGTATTTACAGGGGGTCCCTGGGGAGTGTGTCAGTATTTACAGGGGGTCCCCGGGGAGTGTGTCAGTATTTACAGGGTGTCCCCGGGGAGTGTGTCAGTATTTACAGGGTGTCCCCGGGGAGTGTGTCAGTATTTACAGTGTGTCCCCGGGGAGTGCGTCAGTATTTACAGGGTGTCCCTGGGAAGTGTGTCAGTATTTACAGGGGTGTCCCCGGGGAGTGTGTCATATTTACAGGGGGGTCCCAGTGAGTGTGTCAGTATTTACAGGGGGTCCCCGGGGAGTGTGTCATTATTTACAGGGGGTTTTCCGGGGAGTGTGTCAGTATTTACAGGGGGGTCCCAGTGAGTGTTTCAGTATTTACAGGGAGCCCCCGGGGAGTGTGTCAGTATTTACAGGAGGTCCCCGGGGGAGTGTGCCTGTATTTACAGGGAGTCCCCGGGGAGCGGGTCAGTATTTACAGGGTGTCCCCGGGGAGAGTGTCAGTATTTACAGGAGGTTCCCGGGGAGTGTGTCAGTATTTACAGGGTGTCCCCGGGGAGAGTGTCAGTATTTACAGGAGGTTCCTGGGGAGTGTGTCAGTATTTACAGGGTGTCCCCGGGGAGTGTGTCAGTATTTACAGGGGGTCCCCGGGGAGTGAGACAGTATTTACAGGGTGTCCCCGGGGAGTGAGACAGTATTTACAGGGTGTCCCCGGGGAGTGCGTCAGTATTTACAGGGTGTCCCCGGGAAGTGTGTCAGTATTTACAGCAGGGGGGGGGGGGGGGTCGGGGGAGTGTGTCAGTATTTACAGGGGATCCCGGGGGAGTGTGTCAATATTTACAGGGGGTCCCTGGGGAGTGTGTCAGTATTTACAGGGGTCCCTGGGGAGTTTGTCAGTATTTACAGGGGTCCCCGGGGATTGTGTCAGTATTTACAGGGGGGCCCCCGGGGACTGTGTCAGTATTTACAGGGGGTTCCCCGGGGAGTGTGTCAGTATTTACAGGGTGTCCCCGGGAAGTGTGTCAGTATTTACAGTGGGTTCCCGGGGAGTGTGTCAGTATTTACAGGGGGTTCCCCGGGGAGTGTGTCAGTATTTACAGGGTGTCCCCGGGAAGTGTGTCAGTATTTACAGGGGGTCCCCGGGGAGTGTGTCAGTATTTACATGGGATCCCCGGGGAGTGTGTCAGTATTTACAGTGGGTCCCCGGGGAGTGTGTCAGTAAATACATGGGGACCCCGGGGAGTGTGTCAGTATTTACAGGGGGTCCCCGGGGAGAGTTTCAGTATTTACAGGAGGTCCCCGGGGAGTGTGTCAGTATTTACAGGGGGGCACCGGGGAGTGTGTCAGTATTTACAAGGGTGTCCCCGGGGAGTGTGTCAGTATTTACAGGGAGTCCCCGGGAGTGTGTCAGTATTTACATGGGTGTCCCCGGGGAGTGTGTCAGTATTTACAGGGGGTCTCGGTTGTGTGTGTCAGTATTTACAGGGGAGTCCTCGGGGAGTGTGTCAGTATTTACAGGGGTCCCCGGGGAGTGTGTCAGTATTTACAGGGGTCCCCAGGGAGTGTGGCAGTATATACAGGGGGTCCCCGGGGAGTGTGTCAGTATTTACAGGGGTCTCCGGGGAGTGTGTCAGTGTTTACATGGGGTCTCGGTTGCGTGTGTCAGTATTTACAGGGGGTCCCCGGGGAGGGTCAGTATTTACAGGGGGTCCCCGGGGAGTGTCAGTATTTACAGGGCGTCCCCGGGGAGTGTGTCAGTATTTACAGGGGTGTCCCCGGGGAGTGTGTCAGTATTTACAGGGGATCCCGGGGAGTGTGTCAGTATTTACAGGGTCCCCGGGGAGTGTGTCAGTATTTACAGGGCGTCCCCGGGGAGTGTGTCAGTATTTACAGGGTGTCCCCGGGGAGTGAGACAGTATTTACAGGGGGTCCACGGGTAGTGTGTCAGTATTTACAGGGTGGTCCCCGGGGAGTGTGTTGGTATTTACAGGGGGTCCCCGGGGAGTGTGTCAGTATTTACAGGGAGTCCACGTGGAGTGTGTCAGTATTTACAGGGGGTCCACGCGTAGTGTGTCAGTATTTACAGGGGGGTGCCCGGGGAGTGTGTCGGTATTTACAGGGGGTCCCCGGGTAGTGTGTCAGTATTTACAAGGGTGTCCCCGGGGAGTGTGTCTGTATTTACAGGGAGTCCCCGGGAGTGTGTCAGTATTTACAAGGGTGTCCCCGGGGAGTGTGTCAGTATTTACAGGGGGTCTCGGTTGAGTGTGTCAGTATTTACAGGGGAGTCCTTGGGGAGTGTGTCAGTATTTACAGGGGTCCCCGGGGAGTGTGTCAGTATTTACAGGGGTCCCCGGGGAGTGTGTCAGTATATACAGCAGGTCCCCGGGGAGTGTGTCAGTATTTACAGGGGTCCCCGGGGAGTGTGTCAGTGTTTACAGGGGGTCTCGGTTGCGTGTGTCAGTATTTACAGGGGGTCCCCGGGGAGTGTCAGTATTTACAGGGTGTCCCCGGGGAGTGAGTCAGTATTTACAGGGAGTCCCCAGGGAGTGTGTCAGTATTTACAGGGGGTCCCCGGGGAGTGTCAGTATTTACAGGGTGTCCCCGGGGAGTGTGTCAGTATTTACAGGGGTGTCCCCGGGGAGTGTGTCAGTATTTACAGGGGGTCCCGGGGAGTGTATCAGTATTTACAGGGGGTCCCCGGGGAGTGTATCAGTCTTTTCAGGGGGTTCCCCGGGGAGTGTGTCAGTATTTACAGGGTGTCCCCAGGGAGTGTGTCAGTATTTACAGGGGGTCCCCCGGGAGTGTGTCAGTATTTACAGGGGGTCCCCGGGGAGTGTGTCAGTATTTACAGGGAGACTCCAGGGGAGTGTGTCAGTATTTACAGGGGGTCCTCGGGGAGTGTGTCAGTATTTACAGGTTGTCCCCGTGGAGTGTGTCAGTATTTACAGGGAGACTCCAGGGGAGTGTGTCAGTATTTACAGGAGGTCCCCGGGGAGTGTGTCAGTATTTACAGGGGGTCCCTGGAGAGTGTATCAGTATTTACAGGGAGTCCCCGGGGAGTGTGTCAGTATTTACACTGGGTCCCCGGGGAATGTGTCAGTATTTACAGGATGTCCCCGGGGAGTTTGTCAGTATTTACAGAGGGTTCCCCGGGGAGTGTGTCAGTATTTACATGGGGTCCCCGGGGAGAGTGTCAGTATTTACTGGGGGTCCCCGGGGAGTGTGTCAGTATTTACAGGGGATCCCCGGGGGAGTGTGTCAGTATTTACAGGGGAGACCCCGGGGAGTGTGTCAGTATTTACAGGGAGTCCCCGGGGAGTGTGTCAGCATTTACAGGGGTGTCCCCGGGGAGAGTGTCAGTATTTACAGGGGGTCTCGGGGAGTGTGTCAGTATTTACAGGGCGTCCCCGGGGTGTGTGTCAGTATTTACAGGGGGTCCCCGGGGAGTGTGTCAGTATTTACAGGGGGTCCCTGGGGAGTGTGTCAGTATTTACAGGGGTCCCCGGGGAGTGTGTCAGTATTTACAGGGGGTCCCCGGGGAGTGTGTCAGTATTTACAGGGGGTCCCCGGGGAGTGTGTCAGTATTTACAGCAGGGGGGGGGGGGGGGGGTCGGGGGAGTGTGTCAGTATTTACAGGGGATCCCGGGGGAGTGTGTCAATATTTACAGGGGGTCCCTGGGGAGTGTGTCAGTATTTACAGGGGTCCCTGGGGAGTTTGTCAGTATTTACAGGGGTCCCCGGGGATTGTGTCAGTATTTACAGGGGGTCACCGGGGACTGTGTCAGTATATACATGGGATCCCCGGGGAGCGTGTCAGTATTTACAGTGGGTCCCCGGGGAGTGTGTCAGTAAATACATGGGGACCCCGGGGAGTGTGTCAGTATTTACAGGGGGTCCCCGGTGAGAGTTTCAGTATTTACAGGAGGTCCCGGGGAGTGTGTCAGTATTTACAGGGGGTCCCCGGGGAGTGTGTCAGTATTTACAGGGGGTCCCTGGGGAGTGTGTCAGTATTTACAGGGGTCCCCGGGGAGTGTGTCAGTATTTACAGGGGGTCCCCGGGGAGTGTGTCAGTATTTACAGGGGGTCCCCGGGGAGTGTGTCAGTATTTACAGCAGGGGGGGGGGGGGGGGTCGGGGGAGTGTGTCAGTATTTACCGGGGATCCCGGGGGAGTGTGTCAATATTTACAGGGGGTCCCTGGGGAGTGTGTCAGTATTTACAGTGTGTCCCCGGGGAGTGCGTCAGTATTTACAGTGTGTCCCCGGGAAGTGTGTCAGTATTTACAGGGGTGTCCCCGGGGAGTGTGTCATATTTACAGGGGGGTCCCAGTGAGTGTGTGAGTGTTTACAGGGGGTCCCCGTGGAGTGTGTCAGTATTGACAGGAGGGGTCCCCGGGGAGTGTGTCAGTATTTACAGGGGTGTCCCCGGGGAGTGTGTCAGTATTTACAGGGGATCCCCGGGGAGGGTGTCAGTATTTACAGGGTGTCCCCGGGGAGTGTGTCAGTATTTACAGGGGGGTCCCCGGGGAGTGTGTGAGTATTTACTGGGAGTCCCCGGGAAGTGTGTCAGTATTTACAGGATCCCCGGGGAGTGTGTCAGTATTTACAGGGGGTCCCCGGGGAGTGTGTCAGTATTTGCAGGGTCCCCGGGGAGTGTGTCAGTATTTACAGGGAGCTCCCGGGGAGTGTGTCAGTACTTACAGGGTCCCCGGGGAGTGTGTCAGTGTTTACAGGGAGTCCCCGGGGAGTGTGTCAGTATTTACAGGGAGGTCCCGGGGAGTGTGTCAGTATTTACAGGGGGTCCCCGGGTAGTGTGTCAGTATTTACAGGGGGTCCCCGAGGAGTGTGTCAGTATTTACAGGCGGTCCCCGAGGAGTGTGTCAGTATTTACAGGGGGTCCCGGGGAGTGTGTCAGTATTTACAAGGGGTCCCCGGGGAATGTGTCAGTATTTACAGGGGGGTCCCCGGGGAGTGTGTTAGTATTTACAGGGAGTCCCCGGGGAGTGTGTCAGTATTTACAGGGGGTCCCTGGGGAGTGTGTCAGTATTTACAGGGAGTCCCCGGGTAGTGTGTCAGTATTTACAGGGGGTCTCCGATGGAGTGTGTCAGTATTTACAGGGGGTCCCCGGGGAGTGTGTCAGTATTTACAGGGAGTCCCCGGGTAGTGTGTCAGTATTTACAGGGGGTCTCCGGGGGAGTGTGTCAGTATTTACAGGGGGTCCCTGGGGAGTGTGTCAGTATTTACAGGGGGTCCCCGGGGAGTGTGTCAGTATTTACAGGGTGTCCCCGGGGAGTGTGTCAGTATTTACAGGGTGTCCCCGGGGAGTGTGTCAGTATTTACAGTGTGTCCCCGGGGAGTGCGTCAGTATTTACAGGGTGTCCCTGGGAAGTGTGTCAGTATTTACAGGGGTGTCCCCGGGGAGTGTGTCATATTTACAGGGGGGTCCCAGTGAGTGTGTCAGTATTTACAGGGGGTCCCCGGGGAGTGTGTCATTATTTACAGGGGGTTTTCCGGGGAGTGTGTCAGTATTTACAGGGGGGTCCCAGTGAGTGTTTCAGTATTTACAGGGAGCCCCCGGGGAGTGTGTCAGTATTTACAGGAGGTCCCCGGGGGAGTGTGCCTGTATTTACAGGGAGTCCCCGGGGAGCGGGTCAGTATTTACAGGGTGTCCCCGGGGAGAGTGTCAGTATTTACAGGAGGTTCCCGGGGAGTGTGTCAGTATTTACAGGGTGTCCCCGGGGAGAGTGTCAGTATTTACAGGAGGTTCCTGGGGAGTGTGTCAGTATTTACAGGGTGTCCCCGGGGAGTGTGTCAGTATTTACAGGGGGTCCCCGGGGAGTGAGACAGTATTTACAGGGTGTCCCCGGGGAGTGAGACAGTATTTACAGGGTGTCCCCGGGGAGTGCGTCAGTATTTACAGGGTGTCCCCGGGAAGTGTGTCAGTATTTACAGCAGGGGGGGGGGGGGGGGTCGGGGGAGTGTGTCAGTATTTACAGGGGATCCCGGGGGAGTGTGTCAATATTTACAGGGGGTCCCTGGGGAGTGTGTCAGTATTTACAGGGGTCCCTGGGGAGTTTGTCAGTATTTACAGGGGTCCCCGGGGATTGTGTCAGTATTTACAGGGGGGCCCCCGGGGACTGTGTCAGTATTTACAGGGGGTTCCCCGGGGAGTGTGTCAGTATTTACAGGGTGTCCCCGGGAAGTGTGTCAGTATTTACAGTGGGTTCCCGGGGAGTGTGTCAGTATTTACAGGGGGTTCCCCGGGGAGTGTGTCAGTATTTACAGGGTGTCCCCGGGAAGTGTGTCAGTATTTACAGGGGGTCCCCGGGGAGTGTGTCAGTATTTACATGGGATCCCCGGGGAGTGTGTCAGTATTTACAGTGGGTCCCCGGGGAGTGTGTCAGTAAATACATGGGGACCCCGGGGAGTGTGTCAGTATTTACAGGGGGTCCCCGGGGAGAGTTTCAGTATTTACAGGAGGTCCCCGGGGAGTGTGTCAGTATTTACAGGGGGGCACCGGGGAGTGTGTCAGTATTTACAAGGGTGTCCCCGGGGAGTGTGTCAGTATTTACAGGGAGTCCCCGGGAGTGTGTCAGTATTTACATGGGTGTCCCCGGGGAGTGTGTCAGTATTTACAGGGGGTCTCGGTTGTGTGTGTCAGTATTTACAGGGGAGTCCTCGGGGAGTGTGTCAGTATTTACAGGGGTCCCCGGGGAGTGTGTCAGTATTTACAGGGGTCCCCAGGGAGTGTGGCAGTATATACAGGGGGTCCCCGGGGAGTGTGTCAGTATTTACAGGGGTCTCCGGGGAGTGTGTCAGTGTTTACATGGGGTCTCGGTTGCGTGTGTCAGTATTTACAGGGGGTCCCCGGGGAGGGTCAGTATTTACAGGGGGTCCCCGGGGAGTGTCAGTATTTACAGGGCGTCCCCGGGGAGTGTGTCAGTATTTACAGGGGTGTCCCCGGGGAGTGTGTCAGTATTTACAGGGGATCCCGGGGAGTGTGTCAGTATTTACAGGGTCCCCGGGGAGTGTGTCAGTATTTACAGGGCGTCCCCGGGGAGTGTGTCAGTATTTACAGGGTGTCCCCGGGGAGTGAGACAGTATTTACAGGGGGTCCACGGGTAGTGTGTCAGTATTTACAGGGTGGTCCCCGGGGAGTGTGTTGGTATTTACAGGGGGTCCCCGGGGAGTGTGTCAGTATTTACAGGGAGTCCACGTGGAGTGTGTCAGTATTTACAGGGGGTCCCCGGGGAGTGTGTCAGTATTTACAGGGGGGTGCCCGGGGAGTGTGTCGGTATTTACAGGGGGTCCCCGGGTAGTGTGTCAGTATTTACAAGGGTGTCCCCGGGGAGTGTGTCTGTATTTACAGGGAGTCCCCGGGAGTGTGTCAGTATTTACAAGGGTGTCCCCGGGGAGTGTGTCAGTATTTACAGGGGGTCTCGGTTGAGTGTGTCAGTATTTACAGGGGAGTCCTTGGGGAGTGTGTCAGTATTTACAGGGGTCCCCGGGGAGTGTGTCAGTATTTACAGGGGTCCCCGGGGAGTGTGTCAGTATATACAGCAGGTCCCCGGGGAGTGTGTCAGTATTTACAGGGGTCCCCGGGGAGTGTGTCAGTGTTTACAGGGGGTCTCGGTTGCGTGTGTCAGTATTTACAAGGGGTCCCCGGGGAGTGTCAGTATTTACAGGGTGTCCCCGGGGAGTGAGTCAGTATTTACAGGGAGTCCCCAGGGAGTGTGTCAGTATTTACAGGGGGTCCCCGGGGAGTGTCAGTATTTACAGGGCGTCCCCGGGGAGTGTGTCAGTATTTACAGGGGTGTCCCCGGGGAGTGTGTCAGTATTTACAGGGGGTCCCGGGGAGTGTATCAGTATTTACAGGGGGTCCCCGGGGAGTGTATCAGTCTTTTCAGGGGGTTCCCCGGGGAGTGTGTCAGTATTTACAGGGTGTCCCCAGGGAGTGTGTCAGTATTTACAGGGGGTCCCCCGGGAGTGTGTCAGTATTTACAGGGGGTCCCCGGGGAGTGTGTCAGTATTTACAGGGAGACTCCAGGGGAGTGTGTCAGTATTTACAGGGGGTCCTCGGGGAGTGTGTCAGTATTTACAGGTTGTCCCCGTGGAGTGTGTCAGTATTTACAGGGAGACTCCAGGGGAGTGTGTCAGTATTTACAGGAGGTCCCCGGGGAGTGTGTCAGTATTTACAGGGGGTCCCTGGAGAGTGTATCAGTATTTACAGGGAGTCCCCGGGGAGTGTGTCAGTATTTACACTGGGTCCCCGGGGAATGTGTCAGTATTTACAGGATGTCCCCGGGGAGTTTGTCAGTATTTACAGAGGGTTCCCCGGGGAGTGTGTCAGTATTTACATGGGGTCCCCGGGGAGAGTGTCAGTATTTACTGGGGGTCCCCGGGGAGTGTGTCAGTATTTACAGGGGATCCCCGGGGGAGTGTGTCAGTATTTACAGGGGAGACCCCGGGGAGTGTGTCAGTATTTACAGGGAGTCCCCGGGGAGTGTGTCAGCATTTACAGGGGTGTCCCCGGGGAGAGTGTCAGTATTTACAGGGGGTCTCGGGGAGTGTGTCAGTATTTACAGGGCGTCCCCGGGGTGTGTGTCAGTATTTACAGGAGGGTCCCGGGGAGTGTGTCAGTATTTACAGGGGGTCCCGGGGAGTGTGTCAGTATTTACAGGGGGTCCCCGGGGTGTGTGTCAGTATTTACAGGGGGTCCCGGGGAGTGTGTCAGTATTTACAGGGAGCCCCCGGGGAGTGTGTCAGTATTTACAGGGGGTCCCGGGGAGTGTGTCAGTATTTACAGGGGGTCCCCGGGGAGTGTGTCAGTATTTACAGGGGGTCCCTGGGGAGTGTGTCAGTATTTACAGGGGTCCCCGGGGAGTGTGTCAGTATTTACAGGGGGTCCCCGGGGAGTGTGTCAGTATTTACAGGGGGTCCCCGGGGAGTGTGTCAGTATTTACAGCAGGGGGGGGGGGGGGGGGGTCGGGGGAGTGTGTCAGTATTTACAGGGGATCCCGGGGGAGTGTGTCAATATTTACAGGGGGTCCCTGGGGAGTGTGTCAGTATTTACAGGGGTCCCTGGGGAGTTTGTCAGTATTTACAGGGGTCCCCGGGGATTGTGTCAGTATTTACAGGGGGTCACCGGGGACTGTGTCAGTATATACATGGGATCCCCGGGGAGCGTGTCAGTATTTACAGTGGGTCCCCGGGGAGTGTGTCAGTAAATACATGGGGACCCCGGGGAGTGTGTCAGTATTTACAGGGGGTCCCCGGTGAGAGTTTCAGTATTTACAGGAGGTCCCGGGGAGTGTGTCAGTATTTACAGGGGGTCCCCGGGGAGTGTGTCAGTATTTACAGGGGGTCCCTGGGGAGTGTGTCAGTATTTACAGGGGTCCCCGGGGAGTGTGTCAGTATTTACAGGGGGTCCCCGGGGAGTGTGTCAGTATTTACAGGGGGTCCCCGGGGAGTGTGTCAGTATTTACAGCAGGGGGGGGGGGGGGGTCGGGGGAGTGTGTCAGTATTTACCGGGGATCCCGGGGGAGTGTGTCAATATTTACAGGGGGTCCCTGGGGAGTGTGTCAGTATTTACAGGGGTCCCTGGGGAGTTTGTCAGTATTTACAGGGGTCCCCGGGGATTGTGTCAGTATTTACAGGGGGTCACCGGGGACTGTGTCAGTATATACATGGGATCCCCGGGGAGTGTGTCAGTATTTACAGTGGGTCCCCGGGGAGTGTGTCAGTAAATACATGGGGACCCCGGGGAGTGTGTCAGTATTTACAGGGGGTCCCCGGGGAGAGTTTCAGTATTTACAGGAGGTCCCCGGGGAGTGTGTCAGTATTTACAGGGGGTCCCCGGGGAGTGTGTCAGTATTTACAAGGGTGTCCCCGGGGAGTGTGTCAGTATTTACAGGGAGTCCCGGGAGTGTGTCAGTATTTACATGGGTGTCCCCGGGGAGTGTGTCAGTATTTACAGGGGGCCTCGGTTGTGTGTGTCAGTATTTACAGGGGAGTCCTCGGGGAGTGTGTCAGTATTTACAGGGGTCCCCGGGGAGTGTGTCAGTATTTACAGGGGTCCCCAGGGAGTGTGTCAGTATATACAGGGGGTCCCCGGGGAGTGTGTCAGTATTTACAGGGGTCTCCGGGGAGTGTGTCAGTGTTTACATGGGGTCTCGGTTGCGTGTGTCAGTATTTACAGGGGGTCCCCGGGGAGTGTCAGTATTTACAGGGGGTCCCCGGGGAGTGTCAGTATTTACAGGGCGTCCCCGGGGAGTGTGTCAGTATTTACAGGAGTGTCCCCGGGGAGTGTGTCAGTATTTACAGGGGATCCCGGGGAGTGTGTCAGTATTTACAGGGTCCCCGGGGAGTGTGTCAGTATTTACAGGGCGTCCCCGGGGAGTGTGTCAGTATTTACAGGGGGTCCCCGGGGAGTGAGACAGTATTTACAGGGTGTCCCCGGGGAGTGAGACAGTATTTACAGGGTGTCCCCGGGGAGTGCGTCAGTATTTACAGGGTGTCCCCGGGAAGTGTGTCAGTATTTACAGGGGTGTCCCCGGGGAGTGTGTCATATTTACAGGGGGGTCCCAGTGAGTGTGTCAGTATTTACAGGGGGTCCCCGGGAAGTGTGTCATTATTTACAGGGGGTTCCCCGGGGAGTGTGTCAGTATTTACAGGGGGGTCCCAGTGAGTGTGTCAGTATTTACAGGGAGCCCCCGGGGAGTGTGTCAGTATTTACAGGAGGTCCCCGGGGGAGTGTGTCTGTATTTACAGGGAGCCCCCGGGGAGTGTGTCAGTATTTACAGGGGGTCCCGGGGAGTGTGTCAGTATTTACAGGGGTCCCCGGGGAGTGTGACAGTATTTACAGGGAGTCCCCGGGGAGTATGTCAATATTTACAGGGGGGGGGTCGCGGGAGTGTGTCAGTATTTACAGGGGATCCCCAGGGAGTGTGTCAATATTTACAGGGGGTCCCTGGGGAGTGTGTCAGTATTTACAGGGGTCCCCGGAGAGTGTGTCATTATTTACAGGGGTCCCCGGTGAGTGTGTCAGTATTTACATGGGATCCCCGGGGAGTGTGTCAGTATTTACAGAGCGTCCCCGGGGAGTGTGTCAGTATTTACAGGGGTTCGCCGGGGAGAGTTTCAGTATTTACAGGGGGTCTCCGGGGAGTGTGTCAGCATTTACAGGGAGTCCCCGGGGAGTGTGTCAGTATTTACAGGGTGTCTCCGGGGAGTGTGTCAGTATTTACAGGGAGTCCCCGTGGAGTGTGTCAGTATTTACAGGGGGTCCACGGGTAGTGTGTCAGTATTTACAGGCTGGTCCCCGGGGAGTGTGTTGGTATTTACAGGGGGTCCCCGGGGAGTGTGTCAGTATTTACAGGGAGTCCCCGTGGAGTGTGTCAGTATTTACAGGGGGTCCACGCGTAGTGTGTCATTATTTACATGGGGGTGCCCGGGGAGTGTGTCGGTATTTACAGGGGGTCCCCGGGTAGTGTGTCAATATTTACAAGGGTGTCCCCGGGGAGTGTGTCAGTATTTACAGGGAGTCCCCGGGAGTGTGTCAGTATTTACAAGGGTGTCCCCGGGGAGTGTGTCAGTATTTACAGGGGGTCTCGGTTGAGTGTGTCAGTATTTACAGGGGAGTCCTCGGGGAGTGTGTCAGTATTTACAGGGGTCCCCGGGGAGTGTGTCAGTATTTACAGGGGTCCCCGGGGAGTGTGTCAGTATATACAGGGGGTCCCCGGGGAGTGTGTCAGTATTTACAGGGGTCCCCGGGGAGTGTGTCAGTGTTTACAGGGGGTCTCGGTTGCGTGTGTCAGTATTTACAGGGGGTCCCCGGGGAGTGTCAGTATTTACAGGGTGTCCCCGGGGAGTGAGTCAGTATTTACAGGGAGTCCCCAGGGAGTGTGTCAGTATTTACAGGGGGTCCCCGGGGAGTGTCAGTATTTACAGGGCGTCCCCGGGGAGTGTGTCAGTATTTACAGGGGTGTCCCCGGGGAGTGTGTCAGTATTTACAGGGGGTCCCGGGGAGTGTATCAGTATTTACAGGGGGTCCCCGGGGAGTGTATCAGTCTTTTCAGGGGGTTCCCCGGGGAGTGTGTCAGTATTTACAGGGTGTCCCCAGGGAGTGTGTCAGTATTTACAGGGGGTCCCCCGGGAGTGTGTCAGTATTTACAGGGGGTCCCCGGGGAGTGTGTCAGTATTTACAGAGAGACTCCAGGGGAGTGTGTCAGTATTTACAGGGGGTCCTCGGGGAGTGTGTCAGTATTTACAGGTTGTCACCGTGGAGTGTGTCAGTATTTACAGGGAGACTCCAGGGGAGTGTGTCAGTATTTACAGGAGGTCCCCGGGGAGTGTGTCAGTATTTACAGGGGGTCCCTGGAGAGTGTATCAGTATTTACAGGGAGTCCCCGGGGAGTGTGTCAGTATTTACACTGGGTCCTCGGGGAATGTGTCAGTATTTACAGGATGTCCCCGGGGAGTTTGTCAGTATTTACAGAGGGTTCCCCGGGGAGTGTGTCAGTATTTACATGGGGTCCCCGGGGAGAGTGTCAGTATTTACTGGGTGTCCCCGGGGAGTGTGTCAGTATTTACAGGGGATCCCCGGGGGAGTGTGTCAGTATTTACAGGGGTGACCCCGGGGTGTGTGTCAGTATTTACAGGGAGTCCCCGGGGAGTGTGTCAGCATTTACAGGGGTGTCCCCGGGGAGTGTGTCAGTATTTACAGGGGGTCCCGGGGAGTGTGTCAGTATTTACAGGGGGTCCCGGGGAGTGTGTCAGTATTTACAGGGGGTCCCCGGGGTGTGTGTCAGTATTTACAGGGGGTCCCGGGGAGTGTGTCAGTATTTACAGGGAGCCCCCGGGGAGTGTGTCAGTATTTACAGGGGGTCCCGGGGAGTGTGTCAGTATTTACAGGGGGTCCCCGGGGAGTGTGTCAGTATTTACAGGGGGTCCCTGGGGAGTGTGTCAGTATTTACAGGGGTCCCCGGGGAGTGTGTCAGTATTTACAGGGGGTCCCCGGGGAGTGTGTCAGTATTTACAGGGGGTCTCGGTTGTGTGTGTCAGTATTTACAGGGGAGTCCTCGGGGAGTGTGTCAGTATTTTCAGGGGTCCCCGGGGAGTGTGTCAGTATTTACAGGGGTCCCCAGGGAGTGTGTCAGTATATACAGGGGGTCCCCGGGGAGTGTGTCAGTATTTACAGGGGTCTCCGGGGAGTGTGTCAGTGTTTACATGGGGTCTCGGTTGCGTGTGTCAGTATTTACAGGGGGTCCCCGGGGAGTGTCAGTATTTACAGGGGGTCCCCGGGGAGTGACAGTATTTACAGGGCGTCCCCGGGGAGTGTGTCAGTATTTACAGGGGTGTCCCCGGGGAGTGTGTCAGTATTTACAGGGGGTCCCCGTGGAGTGTGTCAGTATTTACAGGGGGATCCCGGGGAGTGTGTCAGTATTTACAGGGTCCCCGGGGAGTGTGTCAGTATTTACAGGGCGTCCCCGGGGAGTGTGTCAGTATTTACAGGGAGGTCCCGGGGAGTGTGTCAGTATTTACAGGGTGTCCCCGGGGAGTGTGTCAGTGTTTACAGGGGGTCCCCTTGGAGTGTGTCAGTATTTACAGGAGGGGTCCCCGGGGAGTGTGTCAGTATTTACAGGGGTGTCCCCGGGGAGTGTGTCAGTATTTACAGGGGGTCCCCGGGGAGGGTGTCAGTATTTACAGGGTGTCCCCGGGGAGTGTGTCAGTATTTACAGGGAGTCCCCGGGGAGTGTGTCAGTATTTACAGGGGTATCCCCGGGGAGTGTGTCAGTATTTACAGGGGATCCCCGGGGAGTGTGTCGGTATTTACAGGGTGGTCCCCGGGGAGTGTGTCAGTATTTACAGGGGGGTCCCCGGGGAGTGTGTCAGTATTTACAGGGGTCTCCGGGGAGTGTGTCAGTGTTTACATGGGGTCTCGGTTGCGTGTGTCAGTATTTACAGGGGGTCCCCGGGGAGTGTCAGTATTTACAGGGGGTCCCCGGGGAGTGTCAGTATTTACAGGGGTCTCCGGGGAGTGTGTCAGTGTTTACATGGGGTCTCGGTTGCGTGTGTCAATATTTACAGGGCCTCCCCGGGGAGTGTGTCAGTATTTACAGGGGTGTCCCCGGGGAGTGTGTCAGTATTTACAGGGGATCCCGGGGAGTGTGTCAGTATTTACAGGGTCCCCGGGGAGTGTGTCAGTATTTACAGGGAGGTCCCGGGGAGTGTGTCAGTATTTACAGGGTGTCCCCGGGGAGTGTGTCAGTGTTTACAGGGTGTCCCCGTGGAGTGTGTCAGTATTTACAGGAGGGGTCCCCGGGGAGTGCGTCAGTATTTACAGGGGTGTCCCCGGGGAGTGTGTCAGTATTTACAGGGGATCCCCGGGGAGGGTGTCAGTATTTACAGGGTGTCCCCGGGGAGTGTGTCAGTATTTACAGGGGGGTCCCCGGGGAGTGTGTGAGTATTTACTGGGAGTCCCCGGGAAGTGTGTCAGTATTTACAGGATCCCCGGGGAGTGTGTCAGTATTTACAGGGGGTCCCCGGGGAGTGTGTCAGTATTTGCAGGGTCCCCGGGGAGTGTGTCAGTATTTACAGGGAGGTCCCGGGGAGTGTGTCAGTATTTACAGGGTCCCCGGGGAGTGTGTCATTATTTACAGGGAGTCCCCGGGGAGTGTGTCAGTATTTACAGGGAGGTCCCGGGGAGTGTGTCAGTATTTACAGGGGGTCCCCGGGTAGTGTGTCAGTATTTACAGGGGGTCCCCGAGGAGTGTGTCAGTATTTACAGGCGGTCCCCGAGGAGTGTGTCAGTATTTACAGGGGGTCCCGGGGAGTGTGTCAGTATTTACAAGGGGTCCCCAGGGAATGTGTCAGTATTTACAGGGGGGTCCCCGGGGAGTGTGTCAGTATTTACAGGGAGTCCCCGGGGAGTGTGTCAGTATTTACAGGGGGTCCCTGGGGAGTGTGTCAGTATTTACAGGGAGTCCCCGGGTAGTGTGTCAGTATTTACAGGGGGTCTCCGGGGGAGTGTGTCAGTATTTACAGGGGGTCCCCGGGGAGTGTGTCAGTATTTACAGGGAGTCCCCGGGTAGTGTGTCAGTATTTACAGGGGGTCTCCGGGGGAGTGTGTCAGTATTTACAGGGGGTCCCTGGGGAGTGTGTCAGTATTTACAGGGGGTCTCCGGGGAGTGTGTCAGTATTTACAGGGTGTCCCCGGGGAGTGTGTCAGTATTTACAGGGTGTCCCCGGGGAGTGTGTCAGTATTTACAGTGTGTCCCCGGGGAGTGCGTCAGTATTTACAGGGTGTCCCCGGGAAGTGTGTCAGTATTTACAGGGGTGTCCCCGGGGAGTGTGTCATATTTACAGGGGGGTCCCAGTGAGTGTGTCAGTATTTACAGGGGGTCCCCGGGGAGTGTGTCATTATTTACAGGGGGTTCCCCGGGGAGTGTGTCAGTATTTACAGGGGGGTCCCAGTGAGTGTTTCAGTATTTACAGGGAGCCCCCGGGGAGTGTGTCAGTATTTACAGGAGGTCCCCGGGGGAGTGTGCCTGTATTTACAGGGAGTCCCCGGGGAGCGGGTCAGCATTTACAGGGTGTCCCCGGGGAGAGTGTCAGGATTTACAGGAGGTTCCCGGGGAGTGTGTCAGTATTTACAGGGTGTCCCCGGGGAGAGTGTCAGTATTTACAGGAGGTTCCCGGGGAGTGTGTCAGTATTTACAGGGTGTCCCCGGGGAGTGTGTCAGTATTTACAGGGGGTCCCCGGGGAGTGAGACAGTATTTACAGGGTGTCCCCGGGGAGTGAGACAGTATTTACATGGTGTCCCCGGGGAGTGCGTCAGTATTTACAGGGTGTCCCCGGGAAGTGTGTCAGTATTTACAGGGGTGTCCCCAGGGAGTGTGTCATATTTACAGGGGGGTCCCAGTGAGTGTGTCAGTATTTACAGGGGGTCCCCGGGGAGTGTGTCATTATTTACAGGGGGTTCACCGGGGAGTGTGTCAGTAGTTACAGGGGGGTCCCAGTGAGTGTGTCAGTATTTACAGGGAGCCCCCGGGGAGTGTGTCAGTATTTACAGGGGGTCCCAGTGAGTGTGTCAGTATTTACAGGGGGTCCCCGGGGAGTGTGTCGGTATTTACAGGAGGTCCCCGGGGAGTGTGTCTGTATTTACAGGGAGTCCCCGGGGAGCGGGTCAGTATTTACAGGGTGTCCCCAGGGAGAGTGTCAGTATTTACAGGGGGTCCCCGGGGAGTGTGTCAGTATTTACAGGGTGTCCCCGGGGAGTGTGTCAGTATTTACAGGGGGTCCCCGGGGAGTGAGACAGTATTTACAGGGGGTCCCCGGGGAGTGTGTCAGTATTTACAGGGTGTCCCCGGGGAGTGAGACAGTATTTACAGGGTGTCCCCGGGGAGTGAGACAGTATTTACAGGGGGTTCCTGCCGAGTCTGTTAGAAGAGTTCCACAGATTCGCCACCCTCTGGCTGAAGAAATTCCTCCTCATCTCTGTTTTAAAGGATCGTCCCTTCAGTCTGAGATGGTGTCCTCTTGTTCTAGTTTTTCCTACAAGTAGAAACATCCTCTCCACGTCCACTCTCTATCCAGGCGTCGCATTATCCTGTAAGTTTCAATAAGTTCCCCCCTCATCCTTCTGAACTCCAACGAGTACAGACCCAAAATCCTCAACCGTTCCTCATTCGACGAGCTCTTCATTCCAGGGATCGTCCTTGTGAACCTCCTCTGGACCCTTTCCAAGGCCCCAGCACATCCTTCCTTAGGTACGGGGCCCAAAACTGCTCACAGTACTCCAAAAGAAATTCCCCCGCCCCGCACCCCGCCACCCCGGGGGAGTGAGACAGAGCGAGGGGTTGGACCCAGGGAGCGAGGGAGGAAAGCATTGCCTGCGGGTGCCCGGAGCGAACTCGCAATCCGGGAAAGTTGGGGAGATGTTGGTCGAACTGACAGACGGGAATCTACCTCCAAGCGAGGCCCGACTCCTGCGTGACTGGTTTTACTTGGTCTTGCATGCATGATCCAAAATTGTCAAAACCAAAAAAAAAAGAAAGAAAGAAAGAGATAAATAAAGAGAGAAAAAGCACTAAGGGTCCAAATCAGATGTTTCTGAAAATTGAGAACATGTTTGACCGATGTTGTTTGAAGGTAATGTGCGTTGTGCGGGGTTGAAATTGTTTCCTCGCTGGTGTATGCTAACCCTCTTTCCATTTCAGCGCCGATGTCCTTCTCGCCTTCCCGCTCTCCTCCCACCCCGGGAATCACTGACCGGCAAACTCCCAAAATGTGTCAACTACGCCATTGCGGCATTGCCAACCCTCTCGGAAAGACCCGGGGCCTCCAGGGTTTACGGGGTTCATGCCCCTTGGCACAGGGGAACCCTCCGGCCTCCCCACTCCCCGAAATCCAAACCCCACCCCCGGCGAAAGACGCCGGGAGATATTTGTACCCGTTAATCTTGTCACGAAGGATCAAGGGTGGGGGGGTGGGGGGGGGGGGGGCGCTTTTTTGACCGTGAGGTGAGGTAAGGCTGTTGACTCCTTCCAGGAACGCGCCCCGTCAGAGTTGGCAACCCCTGGAGGGCAGCACGGGGGGGGCGCAGTGATTAGCACGGCGGCGAGGACCCGGGTTCAATCCCGTCCCCGGGTCACTGTCCGTGTGGAGTTTCCACGTTCTCCCCGTGCCTGCGTGGGCCTCCCCGCCCCCCCCCCCCCCCCCACCCCCCACCCCCGACCCAAAAAGATGTGCAGGGTAGGTGGATTGGCCGCGCTGAATGGACCCTTAATTTTGGGGGGGACAAAATGAATCGGATACTCTAAATTATGAAGGAAAAGAGTTGACAACCCCAGACTCTTCCATTGGGAGATTAAGGATGATCGCCAGAGGGCTCTGTTTGGGGTTTGAACTCTCCTCACTCGGTTGGGATGTCTGCAAGGGGTGGGGAGGAGGCTCTGAGGGAAGGAACTGTTACCGAGAGAGAGAGAGAGGACTTTTTATCGTCAATGTTTTGTCAACAGCATAGTCCGCCATTGAGGTTATAAGGAACGGCCGATAGGTTTTAATCGTCCTTGACTGGCGTATAGTGGGGGGGAGGAGGACCTCTTTGTAAGACTGCTCCCGAATTGGCCAAATTAGTCATTGACAAGACCAGGAAGCGTGCAGTCTGTACAAGCCCCAGAATCTCGACCGCGCAGAAGGAGGCCATTCAGCCCATTGAGTCTGCACCGACCCTCCGAAAGAGCACCCCACCTAGGCCCACTCCCACTCCCCCCTCCAGCCCCACCCCCCGCCCCCACTCTCCCGCCCGCCCTATCCTCGTAACCCCACCCAACCTGTACATCCCTGGACACTAAGGGGAAATTCAGACGGCCGAGCCACCTGACACGCACGTCTTTCGGGACTTGTGGGAGGAAGCCGGAGCCCCCGGAGGAAACGCACGCAGACACGGGGAGAACGCGCAGACTCCGCACGGACAGTGACCCGAGTCGGGATCTCGCCCGATGTGGTCACCTCAAGGGGCGGAGGCGGCGAGACTCCTGGGGCGGGATTCACCCCTACCCGGCGGGGGGGATTCCCGGCGGGATGGAGTTGCGGGAAGCACTCCCGCATCAGGCCGCCCCAAAGGTGCGGATTTCTCCGCACTTTTAGGGGCCAAGCCCTCACCTTGAGGGGCTAGGCCCTCGTCGGAGTGGTTTCCGCTCCGCCGGCTGGCGCCGGAAGGTCTTTGCCGGGCGACGCATGCGCGGGAGCATCAGCGGCCGCTCACGGCAGCCCCGCGCAGGCGCAGGGGAGGGGATCTCTTCCGACCCCACCACAGTAAAGACGGTGGCGAAGGCAGAAGAAAAAGGGTGCCCCCACGGCACAGGCCCGCCCGCGGATCGGTGGGCCCCGATCGCGGGCCAGGCCACCGTGGGGGCACGCCCCGAGGCCAGATCGCCCCGCGGCCCCCCCCCCAGGACCCCGGAGCCCGCCCGCGCCGCCTTGTCCCGCCTTTCAAAAGGAGGTTTAATCCACGCCGGCGGGCGAGGGTTGACAGCGGCGGGACTTCGGCCCATCGCGGGCCGGAGAATCGCCGGGGGTGGGCCCGCTGACCGCCGCGATTTCCGACCCCGCCCAATCTCTGGTGGTGGAGAATTCGGGACACGGCGGGGGCGGGATTCACGCCAGCCCCCGCCGATTCTCCGACCCGGTGGGGGGGGGGGGTCGGAGAATCGCGCCCCTGATCCATGAGGAGGGTCCGTCGGGGAAGGCCCTTATCGTCGACCGACAGGTCACGCCTCGACGCTTGTTTTGCGAGCGTTCTGGTGATTTGCTTGTGCCTTTCCGACAGTCCGCCCTGTGGACGAACCGCCCAACTGGACCCTCCACCTCCATTTCCCGCAGGATCCCCAGGGCGTGGACACGGCGTACTGTGGCCAGATCTGCGGAGGATATAAACGCGGGAGAGAAGATAGGCTGTGAGGAGGATACAAATAGTTTACAGAGTGATATTGAGAGGATAAGCGAGTGGGCAGAAAATTGGCAAATGGAATTAATTGCGGGAAAATGTGAGATCGTTCATTTAGGAAGGAAGAGTGAGAAGGGGGAGTGTTATTTATATGGAGAGAGACAGCAGAAAGCCGGAGCTTTCAGGAAACCTGGGAAGCTAACGTTAACTGGTAAGGGAAATGAAATTCCGGCTTTTATTTTAAGGGAGTTGGAGTACAAAAAGTGAAGAGGTTTTGCTCCAACTGCACAAGGTACTTAGTGAGACCACATGTAGAATATTGGGTACGGACCTGGTCCCCTTGTTTGAGGAAAGATATACAGGGTCGGATCTTCCGGCTGTTCAGGCAAGTGGGATTTTCCAGTCCCGTCGATGATGCGCGCGCACCGGAGGATTCCCAGTGTCGAGGCAAGCATTCAATGGGAAACTCCATCGACGGCGGAAGGACCAGTCGGTCACGCCGGTGGCAATATTGTTTCGACAGCATCCACGGGGAGTGGGCGGGGCGGGGGGGGGGGCAGTATTTACAGGGGGTCCCTGGGGAGTGTGTCAGTATTTACAGGGGGTCCCTGGGGAGTGTGTCAGTATTTACAGGGGGTCCCCGGGGAGTGTGTCAGTATTTACAGGGTGTCCCTGGGGAGTGTGTCAGTATTTACAGGGGGTCCCGGGGAGTGTATCAGTATTTACAGGGGTTCCCGGGGAGTGTGTCTGTATTTACAGGGGGTCCCCGGGGAGTGAGTCAGTATTTACAGGGGGGTCCCCGGGGAGTGTGTCTGTATTTACAGGGGAGTCCCGGGGAGTGTGTCAGTATTTACAGGGGGCTCCCCGGGGAGTGTGTCTGTATTTACAGGGGGTCCCCGGGGAGCGTGTCAGCATTTACAGGGGGTCCCCGGGGTGTGTGTCAGTATTTACAGGGAGTCCCCGGGGAGTGTGTCAGTATTTACAGGGGGGTCCCCGGGGAGTGTGTCAGTATTTAGAGGGGGTCTCCGGGGTGTGTGTCAGTATTTACAGGGAGTCCCCGGGGCGTGTGTCAGTATTTACAGGGGGTCCCCGGGGAGTGTGTCAGTATTTACAGGGAGTCCCCGGGGAGTGTGTCAGTATTTACAGGGGGTCCCGGGGAGTGTGTCAGTATTTACAGGGGGTCCCCGGGGAGTGTGTCAGTATTTACAGGGGGACCCCGGGGAGTGTGTCTGTATTTACAGGGGGTCCCCGGGGAGCGTGTCAGCATTTACAGGGGGTCCCCGGGGTGTGTGTCAGTATTTACAGGGAGTCCCCGGGGAGTGTGTCAGTATTTACAGGGGGGTCCCCGGGGAGTGTGTCAGTATTTAGAGGGGGTCTCCGGGGTGTGTGTCAGTATTTACAGGGAGTCCCCGGGGCGTGTGTCAGTATTTACAGGGGGTCCCCGGGGAGTGTGTCAGTATTTACAGGGAGTCCCCGGGGAGTGTGTCAGTATTTACAGGGGGTCCCGGGGAGTGTGTCAGTATTTACAGGGGGTTCCCCGGGGGAGTGTGTCAGTATTTACAGGGGGGTGCCCGGGGAGTGTGTCAGTATTTACAGGGGGTCCCCGGGGAGTGTGTCAGTATTTACAGGGGGACCCCGGGGAGTGTGTCAGTATTTACAGGGGGTCCCCGGGGAGTCTGTCAGTATTTACAGGGGGTCCCCGGGGAGTGTGTCAGTATTTACAGGAGGTCCCCGGGGAGTGTGTCAGTATTTACAGGGGGTCCCCGTGGGTGTGTGTCAGTATTTACATGGGTGTCCCCGGGAAGTGTGTCAGTATTTACAGGGGTGTCCCCGGGGAGTGTGTCAGTATTTACAGGGAGTCCCCGGGGAGTGTGTCAGTATTTACAGGGGGTACCCGGGGGAGTGTGTCAGTATATACAGGGGGGTCCCGGGGAGTGAGTCAGTATTTACAGGGGGTCCTCGGGGAGTGTGTCAGTATTTACAGGGGGTCCCCGGGGAGTCTGTCAGTATTTACAGGGGCGACCCGGGGAGTGCGTCAGTATTTACAGGAGGTCCCCGGGGAGTGTGTCAGTATTTACACGGGGGTCCCCGGGGAGTGTGTCAGTATTTATAGGGGTGTCCCGGGGAGTTTGTCTGTATTTATAGGGGGGCCCCGGGGAGTGTGTCAGTATTTATAGGGGGGTGCTCTGTAGTGAGTAGGCAGTCCACCTCAGGAGTGTGAAGGAGCGAGAATCGATCGGTTGATGCCTTCATTGGGGAGTAAATCACTCACGATGAACAGGAACTGACTTTTTTGTCCTGCTGATAAATCCAATCCCATTTTTCAATCGGTGATCAAACTGGAGACAGAAAGTTCAATTCGGCAACTGAAACTTTCATTCAGGAACAAAGGGACGTTTTGGGGGATAGATTCACCGCAACGTAATTCGGTACTGAGGGGCGGGATTCTCCCCTGCCCGGCGGGGCGGGGGGGGTCGAAGAATCCCGCCCAGGTCTTAACTGAGTCTCGATCTAGTGAAAGGGAACTAAGGAGGTTGGCATTGGAGACCAGGAGCCCCCGCTCCTGCTGGAGAGCAGTGAATGAAAATGTTGTCTTTGTTGTCCCTGGAGAAGGGGAAGGCCGACCTCGTCATTTCGGACACCAGTCAGGATCAGTGATGAGGTCCCAGCACACAGAAAGGGAAGTTCGCCGTTCCCCAGGGACCCAGGGACTGGATTCTGGGTCACTGTAGGCAGCCACACGGACTATCGCCTCTCTTACGACTCTCCAGAAAATATGGCAGCCAGTCCGGTTGATTGGAGGTGTCCAACACACGATTTTATTGCTAATATTCACTTAATACACTTGCGCAAGAACTGAATCAAAACTTAGATCAAAATAATACATGAATCTGTCAAGACAGAGCGAAAAATCATTAAAACAGTGAGAAAAATGTAAACAAAATACTTCAAAAATAAAAGTAATTTCAATCGATGCTTCAAGAATTATGGAAGGCTAGAATTCTTCTCCCAAATCAATCATACGATCATAAGGCAATCCTTATCTATAGTTTAGTCCTTTAGTTATTTTTCATTGGTTCTGACTCTCTGCTGAGACCCACCCCCCCCTCCTGATTCGTTCAGAAAGGTGTCAATCACTCAACGGGCGATTAGTTCATTAAACGTTAATCACTTACTGAGGACTCACTAATATTTCCCTGACACAATACAGTTTCCCGCGTGCTTTCTCACAGTTTATAGCCTTTACGTGATGCCCTGTCTCTAGTTTTACTATGTGTTGCCAATTGGCACTGGAGTCGCCAATAATGTTGCCAATTTGTAATGATGCTCTTTAGAGTCGCCAGGTATCAAACGATACCACCACAAGGCTTTACCGGATATCGATCAAAGGACCACACAACCAGTCAGTCAGTTCAAGTTCAAAGATGGTTGAAAATGAAATGAAATGAAAACCGCTTATTGTCACAAGTAGGCTTCAAATGAAGTTACTGTGAAAAGCCCCTAGTCACCACATTCCGGCGCCTGTTCGGGGAGGCTGGTACACACAATTTACACACAAGGATTACTTCGACATGCAACACAAAACACTACAAGTTAAACTACACCTAACAACTACAATAACCTGTACTTAACTTCAGGGCAACTGGCTCTATGCAGATGGACGTGGCATGATAGGGCGGGTGCTTTGAGGGCTGGGCGTGTCCTTGGCTGTCATTGACCTTGGCTGTTTGGGCTCCCTGAGTAAAGGGAGTGGCGCCGGTTAGTCCGTATCTGTATCGGTTACCTGAGTGCAGTTCTTTTGTTCTGGGGAAATGGGCCATTAGAATGCAAACGAGCGGGGGTTTCGATCGCGTCCCGCTATCTGGGTTGCAAATACACACACAAGCTCGGAGTCAGTCTGAGTCCTGGATTGGCCATAATTCCCATGGTCCTTTGAAGGTGGCCATCTGAGATGGCGACTTATGTTACTGGATTGTGGCAATTTACCAAATGTGTCTTCAGTGCAAGGGTATATATTCAGTATATATCCATATATATTGTTTCTTTAGGTAGACCTATCATGGAGCATCCTTGGAAGCATTGTCAATTTCTGCAAACATTAAGGGCTCACTCATTTTTTCTAACATTAATTATACTTTTTGCAGACTAAATATTTCTAAAAATCATTTTGTTTCCCAGTCTATATTTAGTTGATTTCTTAAAGGACCCCAAACATTAATAAGTCCAACGTGGAGGAGGCGGACGTCCCGATCCACCATTGTGACTGGGGAGGTGCCGGAGGGTAAATTATTGTTCTCCCTGAGAGTGTCCAAACCCGCTACCCGAAGGCCCCCCCCCCCTTTTCCTCAGTGCCCTGTCCTTCCCCTTCCCCACCCTCCCCTGTCACCGAGCGCGTTTTGTGAATAGGAGATTGGGCCGCGCGGGAGGTTTCCCGCCCTCGCCAGCGGGGGTGGGCGGGGGGGGGGGGGGTTGGGGGGGGGGGGGGGCTCGTAACGACGCACCCCAGCCCTTGTCGCCTGCGACACTTTGATGGAATCACAGACACAGAGTTGATCAGGGTGACAGCGGCTGATGTGCGCGCGTCGGACTGGCAAAAGGCATTGGCTCAAGTGCCACACGATAGACTTCTTAGCGGCAAGGAGGCCGGTGGAATTGGTACCGTTTTCAGAGAGTGGCGATGGACAATACTGGGTTGGGGGGAGGGGGTAGTCTAGAGAGGGCGTTTCCCGGGGTGGGGGGGGGGTCACCCCTATTGACCTCTATTCAAGACCTGAACTTGGGCAGACGTGGCAGGTTTTGAAAATGGAATGTTGCTGTTTATTATGAGAGGAACAGAGCATAAATGTTGGGATGGGTTTGCTCCAATAGCGCGGGGCTCTTGGTGAGCACTTGGTGTACCGCGTACAGTTTCTGTCTCCACAAGTAGGGGATCAGATACGAACGCGTTAGAAGCAGTTCCGAGATGGTTCACCTGATCGATTGCTGGGATGAAGGGGTTATTTTACCAGGGAATGCTGGACAAGCTGGGTCCCTATCCATCGGAACAGGAGCAGAATGTTTTGGAGGTGCCCCGGCGGTCCGGGCATGCCTGTGGAGGGAGGAAACGGATTTAGAGTTCGAGTCCACCCGGCTCTTCCTCAGAGCTGAAGAGAGGGGGGGGGGAAATGTAATGGATTTTACACTGTTGACTTTGTGGGGGGGTGGGGGCGAAATGAAATGCGGGGGGTCAGGGAGAGATAGGAGCTCAGGGGAGACTTGACAAAGATGTCATGGACACAAGAAAAAGAGAGCGATAATGGTCATGTTGAAGACTAAAGGAGGTGTTAATAGTTGCAGAATTGGAGCTGAAGACTGTATTCAACAGAGTTCAGAAGATTGAGAAGTGATCGTATTTCCATTGGTTGGGGATTCCAGAACTAGAGGGGCGTGGGATGTTCACAGTGCAGAAGGAGGCCATTCGGCCCATTGCACCTGCACCGACCCTCCGAAATCACACCCTGTCTAGGCCCACTGCCCCACTCCATCCCCATAACCCCACCTAACCTGCACATCTTTGGACACAAAGGGCAATTGATCATGGCCAATCCACCTAACCTGCACATCTTTGGACTGTGGGAGGAAACCGGAGCACCCGGAGGAAACCCACGCACACACGGGGAGGACGTGCAGACTCCGCACAGACAGTGACCCAGCGGGGAATTGAACCTGGGTCCCTGGCGCTGTGAAGCAATTGTGCAAACACATAAGAACCTGATGGGACTTGCCAAGGTGTAGAAGTACTGGCAGAAGTAGACAGATTCTTGACTTAAAAAGGTGGGGTTGGGGGGGGGGGGTCAAAGCTTATCGTGGGTAGGTAGAAATTTGGAGTCGATGCCAAGATCTTACTGAACTGTGGAGCCGGATTGAGGGGCCGAATGGCCTACTCCTGCTCCTAGCCCGTACATTCATAAGTAATGCCAAAGTCTGCCGGTAACAAAACTGCGAAATGGAGTGGCGATGGAGGAGGATGGCGACAGATTTCAGGAGGACGTACACAGCCTGTTGACGTGGGCAGGCCCGCGGCGGATACAGTTTGACGCAGAGAAGTCAGGTGAGGGGGGGAGGGGGGGGAGAGGAAGAAGGAGGAGCGACAAGGGGCGCGTTTGAGCCACCCCGTTGCGGATCCGGGAAAATCGCCCGCGAGCCCCAAATCGAGCTCTGCGCCGGGCACGGGACCTCGCAGGAGCCGGCCAACTCCCTTCCGCCCGGCACGATCTGGATCGCGCCCTCGCTCTTTTGTTATGCTCTTGACGCAGCATACGCTTCTTCCTTGATGTGCACTCTGACAAAGCAAGGTTCAGACTTGGAGATAGCTTTGACACGTTTATTAAACTATTAACAATTCTCCTACTTGGATTCGACGCGACTGTTAATCCTGCTATAGCTACTCAGACTGACGAACCAGTCTGCTACAATCCACGTGGTGGGAGTGATGTTCAATCAACCCTGTGTCTGTACTCACTGAGAGTCTCCACTGGAAAGAGACTGAGCATGTGTGCTGTGTCCTTTTATATGGGTTAGTTTAATGCCCCCCTGTGGTCGTGTCACCTCTGTGTGTATCGTGAATGCCCATTGGTCGTGTCCTATCTTACTGACCTATTGGTTGACTCTCTGTGTGTCATGTCGCTGGTGCTCCCTCTAGTGTCTAGCTAGGTGTAGTGGATGTACATTAACCCTTTGTGTACTTACAGTGATGTATATCACCACACTCGCTGGGGGTGGGAGGGGGGTGGGGCTGGTGGGTGTACACTAATGATTGAATGAGGCAGGACCAGCAGCAACGATTGTAAGAAAGCTCCTGGCATCCCTGGCTTTCTCCCAAGGTGATGCCCAAAGGGACCTTATCTTAACACGCGAAGGCGGGACAGTTCGAAGGAAATAAAACTTGGGAGTGGGGGCTGGGGGGGGGGTGGAGGTGAGTTTGTCCTCGTTACGAGCTCCGGGGGGGGGGGGGGGGGGGGCGGGATCTGGGGGGGAAGCACAATGCTCCCCATAGCCCACCACAAGTGCTGAGGGGGAACAAACACACTCAAATCATAGAATGTCTCGAGCATCGATGAGGCCATTCAGTCCACTAACTGAGAAATGTGAAGTGATTCATTTTGGAAGGTGGAATTCGAATGCTGAATACAGGGTTAAAGGCAGGATTCTTGGAAGTGTGGAGGAACAGAGGGATCTTGGGGTCCACGTACATAGATCCCTCAAAGTTGCCACCCAGGTTGATAGGGTTGTTTAGAAGGCGTATGGTGCGTTGGCTTTCATTAACAGGGGGATTAAGTTTAAGAGCCGCGAGGTTTTGCTGCAGCTTTCTAAAACCCTGGTTAGAGCACACTTGGAATAGTGTGTCCAGTTCTGGTTGCCTCATAGTAAGGATGTGGACGCTTTGGAGAGGGTGCAGAGGAAATTTACCAGGATGCTGCCTGGACTGGAGGGCATGCCTTCTGAAGAGAGGTTGAGGGGGCTCGGGCTTTTCGCACTGGGTGAAGAAGGCAGAGAGGTGACTTGATAGAGGTGTACAAGGTGATGAGAAGATTGGATAGAGTGGATAGCCAGAGACCTTTCCCCAGGGTGGAAATGGCTGTCACGAGGGGACATAATTTTAAGGTGATTGGAGGAAGGTATAGGGGAGATGTCAGAGGTTCTTTACACAGAGAGTGGTGGGTGTGTGGAATGCACTGCCAGCGGGGGTGGTGGAGTCAGAGTCATTGGGACATTTAAGCGACTCTTGGACAGGCACATGGACAACAGTAAATTGAAGGGGTGGAGGTTAAGTTGATCTTAGATTAGGATAAGTGGTCGGCACAAGATCGTGGGCCGAAGGGCCTGTACTGTGCTGTACTGTTCTATATTCTATGTTCTAGCTCCCTGCCAGCTGATCCTAGCCCCCTGTCCTACCCTCGTAGACCTGCAATTATCTTTCCCCTTAAGATTGTTATCCAATTCTGTTTGAAGGCCTTTAGTGAAACTGCCTCCACCACGCCCTGAGGCGGTGCACTCCAGACCCTAACCCCAACGCCACGGGAAAAATATCTTCCCCAGTTCCTCCGTCGTCAATCACTATTAACCTGTGTCCAATCTCGGCCGGGAGTCTCCCCTACCCGGAGGGGCGGGGGAATCCGGCGGGATGGGGTGGCGGGAACCACTCCGGCATCGGGCCGCCCCGAAGGTGCAGAATGCGACGCATGCGCGGGAGCGTCAGCGGCCGCTCACGGCATCCCCGCGCATGCGCAGTGGAGGGGGTCTCTTCCGACCCCGCCACAGTGGAGACCGTGGCGAAGGCGGAAGGAAAAGAGTGCCCCCACGGCACAGGCCCGCCCCCCGATCGGTGGGCCCCACATCGCGGGCCAGGCCACCGTGGGGGCACCCCCCCCCCCCCCCGGGGCCAGGACGCCCCGCGCCCCACCCCCCCCCCCAGGACCCCGGAGCCCGCCCGCGCCGTCTGCGATTCCCGCCCCCGCCGATTCTCTGGTAGCGGAGAATTCGGGACACGGCGGGGGCGAGATTCGCGCCAGCCCCCGGTGATTCTCCGACCCGGCGGGGGGGGGGGGGTCGGAGAATCGCGCCCCTCATTCTCGTTCCTTCTGCCAACAGGAAGAGTCTCTCTGTCCAACTGTTAAATACGTTAAGAGCCCATGGTGTGCAGGGTAAGATCCTGGCGTGGATAGAGGATTGGCTGACTGGCCGAAGGCAGAGAGTGGGCAGCCGGTGACTAGTGGTGTGCCTCGGGGGTCGGTGCTGGGACCACAACCTTTCACAATGGACATCAATAATCTGGAAGAAGGAACTGAAGGCGCTGTTGCTAAGTTTGCAGATGATGCAAAGATCTGCAGAGGGACAGGTAGTATTGAGGAAGCAGGGGGGTTGCAGAAGGACTTGGACAGGCTAGGAGAGTGGGCAATGAAGTGGCAGATGGAATACAATGTGGAAAAGTGTGAGGTTATGCACTTTGGAAGAAGGAGCGATTGAATAAACTCGGTTTGTTCTCACTGGAACGAAGGAGGTTGAGGGGCGACCTGATAGAGGTATACAAAATTATGAGGGGCATAGACAGAGTGGATAGTCAGAGGCTTTTCCCCAGGGTAGAGGGGTCAATTACTAGGGGGCATAGGTTTAAGGTGAGAGGGGCAAAGTTTAGAGTAGATGTACGAGGCAAGTTTTTTACGCAGAGGGTAGTGGGTGCCTGGAACTCACTACCGGAGGAGGTAGTGGAGGCAGGGACGATAGGGACATTTAAGGGGCATCTTGACAAATATATGAATAGGATGGGAATAGAAGGATACGGACCCAGGAAGTGTAGAAGATTGTAGTTTAGTCGGGCAGTATGGTCGGCACGGGCTTGGAGGGCCGAAGGGCCTGTTCCTGTGCTGTACATTTCTTTGTTCTTTGTTTGTTTGAATGGAGGCATGGACTATTTTGTAAATGGGGAGATGCTTCGGATATCAGAAGCACAAAGGGACTTGGGAGACCTTGTTCACGATTCTCTTCAGGTTAACGTGCAGGTTCAGTCGGCAGTTAGGAAGGCAAATGTTAGCATTCATGTCGAGAGGGCTAGAATACAAGACCAGGGATGTACTTCTGGGTCTGTATAAGGCTCTGGTCAGACCCCATTTGGAGTATCGTGAGCAGTTTTGGGCCCCGTATCTAAGGAAGGATGTGCTGGCCTTGGAAAGGGTCCAGAGGAGGTTCACAAGAACGATCCCTGGAATGAAGAGCTTGTCGTACGAGGAACGGTTGAGGACTCTGGGTCTGTACCCGTTGGAGTTTAGAAGGATGAGGGGGGGATCTTATTGAAACTTACAGGATACTGCGAGGCCTGGATAGAGTGGACGTGGAGAGGATGTTTCCACTTGTAGGAAAAACTAGAACCAGAGGACACAATCTCAGACTGAAGGGACGATCCTTTAAAACAGAGATGAGGAGGAATTTCTTCAGCCAGAGGGTGGTGAATCTGTGGAACTCTTTGCCGCAGAAGGCTGTGGAGGCCAAATCACTGAGTGTCTTTAAGACAGAGATAGATAGGTTCTGGATTAATAAGGGGATCGGGGGTTATGGGGCGAAGGCAGGAGAATGGGGATGAGAAAATATCAGCCATGATTGAATGGCGGAGCAGATTCGATGGGCCGAGTGGCCTAATTCTGCTCCTGTGTCTTTTGGTCTTATGGTCCCGACCCTCCACCCCCACCTTCATGATTTCGGACACGTCGATCGAATCTCCTCTCAACCTTCTCTTCTTCGAGGGAAACAGCCCAAACCTCTCCAATCTGTCCAGGTCAGTGGAGTGCCTCAACCCGGAACCGTTCTCACGAATCTTTTCTGCGCTCTCCCAGAAACCTTCACTCAATCTCTAAAGTGGTGGTGGCCAGAGGGGGGCACACACACGCCCCCCCCCCCCCCCCCCCCCCCCCCCACATGAGAGATTTTCAGAAACTATTGTTCAACCACAGCAGGTCTGACAACGTCTGTGGAGTGAGAAGGGAGTTAATGTTTCCAGCCTGGATGACTCTTTGTCGAAAACTTTTGTTGAAAGAGGGGGAATTAATGAGCCCCGCTTGTAATGTTCTTGTCGGATGGCCTTATTTATTACAAGAACACTTGTAGTTAAAGCTATAAACGATTTATTAACATTAACTATATACAAGAGAACTGATGATAAAAAACAGTAAGATCATTCACAAGCAACCTCTCTCTTTGACTTCCTCCGGCCAGTCTGAGGTCAGCTGACTTGAGCATTCACTTATATACTAGTGAGACTCCCTGTGGTCAGTCAGTGAATTACAGCACAACCATGCCATCATTACATACCCTTTCCTTTGAAAGAATAAATTAGTACATTATCACCATCATAGTAATAATATACGGGCAGCACGGTAGCACAGTGGTTAGCACAATTGCTTCACAGTTCCAGGGTCCCACGTTCGATTCCCGGCTTGGGTCACTGTCTGTGCGGAGTCTGCACGTTCTCCCCCGTGTGTGCGTGGGTTTCCTCCGGGTGCTCCGGTTTCCTCCCACAGCCCAAAGATGTGCAGGTTAGGTGGATTGGCCATGTTAAATTGCCATTAGTGTCCAAAATTGCCCTTAGTGTTGGGTGGGGTTACTGGGTTATGGGGATAGGCGCGATGCCGGACTGATTTGCGCCATTTTTGGCGCTGGTCGGCGGACATCGCGCCGATTGTGGAGAATCCCGCCCCATGAGTCTAACAGTCGAAATTCTTTTAATTTTTTTTTAAGTTTAGCAACTATAAATATATTCTATATATTCGTCCAAATCTACAAGTTGAGTCGATCAGGCTTTCTTCCAATTCCGGTTGCTCGTCCCAAAGTTGAACCTTGCTGCTTAGAACTTGTCGATTCAATGTTCTCCATGACATTCCCGTGCTCAGGGACTGCTGAACTATCTGAGGCTGCAGCTGACGTTGATCCTGACATAGATTCGTCATCCAACCCGCTGGTATGAAATTCTTCTCTGAAAACGTGATGTAAACACATGGCGTTCGCAAGTTGCATTCTTTCTGGGGCTGCGATGGCCAACAAATCTTCGAATTGCTTCGTTAAAGTTTTTACTGTCTACATTGTTTGCAAATTTCAACGTATTAGACACAGCAACTGCTTCGGGCCCTGCCGCTGTTAGGAAAGGCTCTACCTTAGGCAAATCTGATTGATCTCCTAGATTTACTGCTGTAAGAAACATATTAAATTGTTGTTTAAACACACGCCAGTTGCTGTCCACATTTCCATGAAAGCTGAGACTATTTGGTGGCTTCAACAACTCCATGTTGCTAAATTCTTGCAGACTGTTAAATCTTCAAATCTCTGTGACAGGCTGATAGTTTTTTCTCTCTGTGTTTAATCCCTTCCAACCCTGGTACCATGTAACGGTCTTGTCAGATGGCCTTATTTATTACAAGAACACTTGCAGTTAAAGCTATAAATGATTTATTAACATTGACTGTGGGTAAACTATATAAAAAAACAATAAAATCATTCACAAGCAGCCTCTCTCTTTGACCTCCTCCAGCCAGTCTGAGGGGTCAGCTGACTTTAACATTCACTTCTATACTAGTGAGACTCCTAGTGGTCAGTCGGTGAATTACAACACATGATATCACTGGACCGTTGTTGGGCCTCCGCCCATTAGCAGGGGAGCTGGTACTACACGGGTCCCATGGGGACATCAATTAGACCGTCCCTGTGTGTCATGTGAGGGTTATAACACTTTGGCACACTGTGCCTCTGTTTAGAACATAGTACAGTACAGCACAGAACAGGCCCTTCGGCCCTCGATGTTGTGCTGAGCTTTGTCCGAAACCAAGATCAAGCTATCCCACTCCCTGTCATTCTGGTGTGCCCCATGTGCCTATCCAATAACCGCTTGAAAGTTCCTAAAGTGTCCGACTTCACTATCACAGCAGGCAGTCCATTCCACACCCTAACCACTCTCTGAGTAAAGAACCTACCTCGGACATCCCTCCTATATCTCCCACCCTGAATCTTGTAGTTATGCCCTCTTGTAACAGCTACATCCACCCGAGGGAATAGTCTCTGAATGTCCACTCTATCTATCCCCCTCTTCATCTTGTAAACCTCAATTAAGTCGCCTCTCATCCTCCTCCGCTCCAATGAGAAAAGCCCTAGCTCCCTCAACCTTTCCTCATAAGACCTATCCTGCAAACCAGGCAGCATCCTGGTAAATCTCCTTTGCACCCTTTCCAATGCTTCCACATCCTTCCTATAATGAGGTGACCAGAACTGCTCACAATACTCCAAATGTGGTCTCACCAGGGTCCTGTACAGTTGCAGCATAACCCCACGGCTCTTAAACTCAAGCCCCCTGTTAATAAACGCAGACACACTATAGGCCTTCTTCACGGCTCTATCCACTTGAGTGGCAACCTTCCGAGATCTGTGGACGTGAACCCCAAGATCTCTCTGTTCCTCCACATTCCTCAGAACCCGGCCGTTGGCCCTGTAATCCGCGTTCAAATTTATGCCCGCTTCATTAACCACGCCCTCAGCCTGGCCTGCCGCACTCTCTGCCTCGTGCACAGACACCACCCCCCCCCCACCCCCGCCCCCAAGGTCCCTCTTGCTCCTGCACCACCCCCCCCCCCCCCACACCCTCAATCAGCATTGCATTCTTCGTTTCGCATTGCCTCTCTCTGTTCTGGCTACCAAACTGTATCACGTCTCACTTGCCTGCATTCGATCTCATCTGCCGGGCTCCAGCCCACTCCACCGCCGTCTCTGTCCTCCTCAACTTTACCAGCATGCTCCTCACGCTTCGCAACGCCTCCAGAATCACACGGAGCAGAGGAGTCCCTTCGGCCCACCGAGTCGGCACTGACGCATGAAAAACCCCTGACCTGCCGACCTAACCCCATTCCCCAGCACTCGGCCCCACAGCCTCGAACGTTGCGACGCGCCAAGTGCTCACCCGGGTACTTTTTAAAGGGTGTGAGGCAACCCGCCTCTACCCCCCTCCCAGGCAGCACGTTCCAGACCCTCACCCCCCTCCCAGGCAGCGCGTTCCAGACCCGCCTCTACCCCCCTCCCAGGCAGCGCGTTCCAGACCCTCACCACCCTCCCAGGCAGCACGTTCCAGACCCGCCTCTACCCCCCTCCCGGGCAGCGCGTTCCAGACCCGCCTCTACCCCCCTCCCAGGCAGCGCGTTCCAGACCCGCCTCTACCCCCCTCCCAGGCAGCACGTTCCAGACCCGCCTCTACCCCCCTCCCAGGCAGCACGTTCCAGACCCGCCTCTACCCCCCTCCCAGGCAGCGCATTCCAGACCCGCCTCTACCCCCTCCCAGGCAGCGCGTTCCAGACCCGCCTCTACCCCCCTCCCAGGCAGCGCGTTCCAGACCCGCCTCTACCCCCTCCCAGGCAGCACGTTCCAGACCCGCCTCTACCCCCCTCCTAGGCAGTGCGTTCCAGACCCTCACCACCCTCTGGGGGAAAAGGTTTATCCTCAAATCCTCCCCTAAACCTCCCACCCCTCACCTTGAACTTGTGTCCCCCTCGTAACTGACCCTTCAACTGAGGGGACCAGCTGCTCCCTCTCCACCCTGTCCGCGCCCCTCAGAATCTTGTCCACCTCGATCGGGTCGCCCCTCAGTCTTCTCTTCTCCAGAGAAAACAACCCCAGCCTATCCACCCTCTCTTCATAACTGAAATGTTCCATCCCAGGCACCATCCTGGTGAATCTCCTCTGCCCCCCCTCCAGCGCAATCTCATCCTTCCTATAATGTGGCGACCAGAACTGCACACAGTGCTCCCGCTGTGGCCTCACCAAAGTTCTGTCCAACTCCAACAGGACCTCCCTGCTTTTGTAATCACAGCCTCGATTGATAAAGGCCAGTGTCCCATGTGCCTTTTTCACCTCCTATTAAGCTGCCCTTCTGCCTTCGGAGATCTCTGGACAAACACAAACCTGTGATGTGGCACTCCATCAAACGTCTTTTCGAAAGCCCAAGTTAGACATTCCCGTGGCAAATCCGGGCAAGCTTTCCTGAAAGAATTCAGACTTGCCCAAGAGAACATCCTGCTTTGTTGTTTCTCAAAGCCCATCTCACCATCGAGGTGGACGAGAGTTGCTGGACACGTCCTCCCACTCCTCGGAGCAGAGGTTATAACAATTGCAATTCCTCACACCTCTGTCCTCACCTCCAAATCTTAGGAAGGTCGTAAGGTTTAGCACACTGGGCTAAATCGCTGGCTTTGAAAGCAGACCCAAGGCAGGCCAGCAGCACGGTTCAATTCCCGTACCGGCCTCCCCGAACAGGCGCCGGAATGTGGCGACTAGGGACTTTTCACAGTAACTTCATTTGAAGCCTACTTGTGACATTAAGCGATATTCATTTCAAGATTAGGTCCAGTGCTTCATCAATTCTCACCCTTGTCCCCTCAGTATCTTCGGATACATGCCATCTGGCCCTGGTGATTTACCAACTTTTCAGTGGACACAGCCTCTCCAATACATCCTCCTTCGCAATTTCCAGCTTGCATTCTCCCAGACCCTTCCCCGAGACCTGGAAACTCGGCGGCAGTTAAGCCGACCAAGAAGGTTAACGAG
Organism: Scyliorhinus torazame; assembly: GCF_047496885.1. Taxonomy (NCBI): domain Eukaryota; kingdom Metazoa; phylum Chordata; class Chondrichthyes; order Carcharhiniformes; family Scyliorhinidae; genus Scyliorhinus; species Scyliorhinus torazame. The sequence continues at coordinate 23,411,312 of NC_092737.1, forward strand.
TGCAATTTGTCGACAAGGCTTCCCGCCTCATTAACGTATTTGAAACACCAACCTGCCTCCCAGGAAGAGGTTGGTTCTTCACCGTCACCGTAAAGACCCAGAATTTGTGGATTGGAGCCCAATTCATATAGAACATAGAACATAGAAAATACAGCACAGAACAGGCCCTTCGGCCCACGATGTTGTGCCGAACCTTTGTCCTAGATTAATCATAGATTATCATTGAATTTACAGTGCAGAGAAGGAGGCCATTCGGCCCTTTGAGTCTGCACCGGCTCTTGGAAAGAGCACCCTACCCAAACTCAACACCTCCACCCAACACCAAGGGCAATTTGGACATTAAGGGCAATTTATCATTGGCCAATTCACCTAACCCACACATCTTTGGACTGTGGGAGGAAACCGGAGCACCCGGAGGAAACCCACGCAGACACGGGGAGGACGTGCAGACTCCGCACAGACAGTGACCCAAGCCGGAATCGAACCTGGGACCCTGGAGCTGTGAAGCAATTGTGCTATCCACAATGCTACCGTGCTGCCCTTGAGAACAAATAAATCTACACTATATCATTTTACCGTAATCCATGTACCTATCCAATAGCTGCTTGAAGGTCCCTAATGTTTCCGACTCAACTACTTCCACAGGCAGTGCATTCCATGCCCCCACTACTCTGGGTAAAGAACCTACCTCTGACATCCCCCCTATATCTTCCACCTTTCACCTTAAATTTATGTCCCCTTGTAATGGTTTGTTCCACCCGGGGAAAAAGTCTCTGACTGTCTACTCTATCTATTCCCCTGATCATCTTATAAACCTCTATCAAGTCGCCCCTCATCCTTCTCCGTTCTAATGAGAAAAGGCCTAGCACCCTCAACCTTTCCTCGTAAGACCTACTCTCCATTCCAGGCAACATCCTGGTAAATCTTCTTTGCACCTTTTCCAAAGCTTCCACATCCTTCCTAAAATGAGGCGACCAAAACTGTACACAGTACTCCAAATGTGGCCTTACCAAAGTTTTGTACAGCTGCATCATCACCTCACGGCTCTTAAATTCAATCCCTCTGTTAATGAACGCGAGCACACCATAGGCCTTCTTCACAGCTCTATCCACTTGAGTGGCAACTTTCAAAGATGTATGAACATAGACCCCAAGATCTCTCTGCTCCTCCACATTGCCAAGAACTCTACCGTTAACCGTGTATTCCGCATTCATATTTGTCCTTCCAAAATGGACTACCTCACACTTTTCAGGATTAAACTCCATCTGCCACTTCTCAGCCCAGCTCTGCATCCTATCTATGTCTCTTTGCAGCCGACAACAGCCCCCCTTACTATCCACAACTCCACCAATCTTCGTATCGTCTGCAAATTTACTGACCCACCCTTCAACTCCCTCATCCAAGTCATTAATGAAAATCACAAACAGCAGAGGACCCAGAACTGATCCCTGCGGTACGCCACTGGTAACTGGGATCCAAGCTGAATATTTGCCATCCACCACCACTCTCTGACTTCTATCGGTTAGCCAGTTTGTTATCCAACTGGCCAAATTTCCCACTATCCCATGCCTCCTTACTTTCTTCATAAGCCTACCATGGGGAACTTTATCAAATGCCTTACTAAAATCCATGTACACTACATCCACTGCTTTACCTTCATCCACATGCTTGGTCACCTCCTCAAAGAATTCAATAAGACTTGTAAGGCAAGATCTACCCCTCACAAATCCGTGCTGACTATCCCAAATCAAGCAATGTCTTTCCAGATGCTCAGAAATCCTATCCTTCAGTACCCTTTCCATTACTTTGCCTACCACCAAAGTAAGACTAACTGGCCTGTAATTCCCAGGGTTATCCCTAGTCCCTTTTTTGAACAGGGGCACGACATTCGCCACTCTCCAATCCCCTGGTACCACCCCTGTTGACAGTGAGGACGAAAAGATCATTGCCAACGATTCCTGAGATTCTCGGGGATTTCCCCGTTTAATGCCCCACTGTCACCTAACCCCCCCCCAACCCATGTCAAAATTCACCCTGTTGTGTGTTATGTTACAGGGAAGTAGAGCAAAATATTGTCAGCAAGACAAGCATTGTGAAAACAACACACTTAAAGGCTCTGTGTCTTAATGCACGGAGCATTTGCAATCAAGTGGATGAACTAATCGAGCTGACATATATAAATGGGTATGATATAATTGGGGTTACGGAGACGTGGCTGCAGGGTGACCAGGGATGGGAACTGAATGTCCCAGGGTTCTCAGTATTTAGGAAGGACAGGCATAAAAGAATAGGTGGTGAGGTGGCACTGCTGGTTAAAGATTAAATTAACAAGATAGTGAGAAAGGATATTAGCTCTGCCAATGTGGAATCTGTATGGGTAGAGTTGAGAAATATCAAGGGACAAAAAACATTAATGAGTGTCATATACAGACCCCCTAACTGCAGTGGTGAGGTTGGGAATGGCATCAAACAAGAAATTAGAGATGCGTGCAATAAGGGATTATCTGTGATTTTAATCTTCACATAGATTGGGCAAATCACATTACCCACAATTCCGTAGAGAAGGAATTCCTGGAGTGTAGACAGGATGGTTTTCTTGACCAATATGTGGAGGAACCAACTAGAGAGCAGGCCATCATAGACTGGGTTCTGTGTAATGAGAAGGGAATCGTTGCCAATCTGGCTGTGCGAGACCCCTTGGGGATGAGCGACCATAACGTGGTAGAATTTTTTTATCAAGACGGAGAGTGAAGTAGTTGATTCGGAGTGCTGAATCTTAATAAAGGGAACTATGAGGATATGAGGCGTGAGTTGGCCTTGATAGATTGGGGAGAGTTACTTAAAGGGATGACAGTGGATAGACAATGGCAAACATTCAACCAACGCATGCAGGAATTACAGCAACTGTTCATTCCTGTCTGGCACAAAAGCAAAGGGGGTAAGAGGGCCAATCCATGGCTTCCCAAGGAAATTAGAAATAGTATCCGATACCAGGAAGAAGCATACAGGTTTGCCAAGAATAATAATAGGTCTGAGGATTGGAAGCAGTTTAGAATTCAGCAAAGAAGGACGAAGGGATTGACTAAGTAGGGGAAAGTACAGTACTAAAGGAAGCTTGCAGGGAACATAAAGACTGACACTAAGAGTTTCTACAGATATGTGAAGAGAAAGAGATTGGTAAAGAGAAATGTAGCCCCCCTACAGACAGAAACAGGGGACTGCATAATAAGGGACAAAGAAATTGAATACATACTTTGGATCTGTCTTCACAAATGAGGACACAAATCAGATTCCAGATATGTTGGAGAATGAAAGGTTTATTGAGAGGGAAGAACTGAGGGAGATCAACATTAGTACAGAGACGGTGCTGGGAAAACTGATGGGATTGAAGGCGGATAAATCCCCAGGGTCTGAGAATCTACATCCCAGAGTGCTTCAGGAGGTGGCTCTGGGAATAGTGGATGCATTGGTGGTCATCTTCCGGGATTCTATAGACTCTGGAGCTGTCCCTGCAGATTGGAGGGTAGCTCGCCTCACTCCGATATTCAAAAAGGGAGGTAGAGAGAGAGCAGGGAATTATAGACCAGTAAGCCTAACATCGGTAGTGGGGAAAATGCTTGAATCCATTATCAAGGACTTTATAGTAGAACATTTAGAAAGCAGTGGCAGGATCCGTCAGAGTCAGCATGGATTTATGAAGGGAAAATCATGCTTGACAAATGTGTTGGAATTCTTTGAAGAGGTAACCAGTACAGTCGACAAGGGGGAGCCAGTCGATGTGGTATATTTGGACTTTCAGAAGGCGTTTGACAAAGTCCCGCATAAGAGATTATTGTTCAAAATTAAAGCACATGGGATTGGGGGAAATGTATTGAGGTGGATGGAAAACTGGTTGACAGAGAGGAAACAAAGAGTAGGGATTAATGGGTCCTTTTCAAATTGTCAGGCAGTAACCAGTGGGGTACCACAGGGATCGGTGCTGGGACCCCAGCTATTCACAATATATATTAATGATTTGAATGAGGGAACAAAATGTAACATCTCAAAGTTTGCAGATGATACCAAGTTGGGTGGGAGGGTGAATTGTGACGAGGATGCAGGGATCCTACAGCAAGATCTGGACAGGTTGGGCGAGTGGGCAAACCAATGGCAGATGCAGTATAATTTGGATAAGTGTGAGATTATTCGCTTTGGAAGCAAAAACCGGAAGGCAGATGACTACCTGAATGGTTGTAAATTGGGAGAGGGGAGTGTGCAGCGGGACCTGGGTGTCCTTGTGCACCAGTCGCTGAAGGTAAGCTGCAGGTACAGCAGGCGGTAAAGAAGGCTAATGGTATGTTAGCCTTCATTGAACAAAGAACAAAGAACAAAGAAATGTACAGCACAGGAACAGGCCCTTCGGCCCTCCAAGCCCGTGCCGACCATACTGCCCGACTCAACTACAATCTTCTACACTTCCTGGGTCCGTATCCTTCTATTCCCATCCTATTCATATATTTGTCAAGATGCCCCTTAAATGTCCCTATCGTCGCTGCTTCCACCACCTCCGCCGGTAGCGAGTTCCAGGCACCCACTACCCTCTGCGTAAAAAACTTGCCTCGTACATCTACTCTAAACCTTGCCCCTCTCACCTTAAACCTATGCCCCCTTGCGAGAGGATTCGAGTATAGAAGCAGGGATGTGTTGCTGCAATTGCACAGGGCATTGGTGAGGCCACACCTGGAGTATTGTGGGCAGTTTTGGTCTCCCTCTCTGAGGAAGGATGTTCTTGCTCTCGAGGGAGAGCAGCGAAGGTTTACCAGACTGATTCCAGGGATGGCGGGACTGTCGTATGAGGAGAGATTGACTCGGTTGGGATTGTTCTCGCTGGACTTCAGAAGAATGAGGGGGGATCTCATAGAGATTATAAAATTCTAACAGGACTGGACAGGGTCGATGCAGGAAGGATGTTCCCGATGGTGGGGGGGGGGGGGACTGGACAGGGTCGACGCAAGAAGGATGTTCCCGATGGTGGGGGGGGACTGGACAGGGTCGATGCAGGAAGGATGTTCCCGATGGTGGGTGGGGGGGGACTGGACAGGGTTGATGCAGGAAGGATGTTCCCGATGGTGGGGGGGGGGGGACTGGACAGGGTAGATGCAGGAAGGATGTTCCCGATGGTGGGGGGGGGGACTGGACAGGGTAGATGCAGGAAGGATGTTCCCGATGATGGGTGTGTCCAGAACCAGGGGTCACAGTCTGAGGATTCAGGGTAAACCATTTCGGACACAGATGAGGAGACATTTCTTCACACAAAGAGCGGTGAGCCTGTGGAATTCATTCCCACAGGAAGTAGTTGATGCTAAAACTTTGAATATGTTCAAGAGGCGGCTGGATACAGCCCTTGGGGAGAATGGGATCAAAGGCTATGGGGAGAAAGCAGGATTAGGCTATTGAGTTGGATGATCAGCCATGATGGTGATGAATGTCGGAGCAGGCTCGAGGGGCCAAAAGGCCTCCCTCCTGCTCTTATTTTCTATGTATCTATGTTCTGAGCCTTCCGATACACTTTAAGAAAGGATGCGCAGGGGGGTTTTCCCGGGACGGGATCAGGGATGAAGGACGTCTGTGAATGTGGGGAGACGGGGAGATTCTGGGATCGTTGCCTACAGAGCCGAGACCATTCAGGGGGAGATTAAATCGAGGCGTTCAAAATCACAAAGTGAGAGAGGACACGAGGGGCAAGATATCCCCAGCGGCAGGAGAGTGGGTAACCGGAGGGCAGAGACACAGATTGAGGAGGATCGGGAAAGGAGGAGGATATCTTTTCACCCAGCAGAGTTGTTGTGATCGGGAAGGTGCTGCCCGATAGGGCAACGGAAGCAGATTCAACAGGAACTTTCAAAAGAGGCAATTGGAGACCTAATTGACGGGGAACGATTGGGAGAGATGTGGGGGGCAGGGGGAGAGCGTGGAGGAGGTGGGACTAATTGGGTAGGTCTTTCAAAGAGCTAGCAGCGACACGAGAGACCGAGTGGCCTCCGTGGGTGTTATAGCAACGTAAATGCAAGGTGACCCGGTTGATTAATAAGGCTAAAAACTGTGAGGCTAATTCGAAAGAGATTAGATATAAACTCTGGAGAAATATTGATTATCCAAGCTGAAAATAATCCATCATATTTAACTGTGAGAATGCCCCTGGGGCAGAGGCTCCAACAAAATAACATTGTCAGAAAGAAGGGAAAGGATAGAGAGAGACGGAGGTGGAAGGAGGAATGGGTACTGGGTATGAGTGAGGGAGAGAGAGAGAGAGAGAGGGGGGAAGGCAGAGAGAGAGTGCTGTATCTGTCCTGGGAGTGTGTGATGGGGTCAGTGTAGAGGGAGCTTTACTCTGTATCTAACCCCGTGCTGTATCTGTCCTGGGAGTGTTTGATGGGGACAGTGCAGAGGGAGCTTTACTCTGTATCTAACCCCGTGCTGTACCTGTCCTGGGAGTGTTTGATGGGGACAGTGTAGAGGGAGCTTTACTCTGTATCTAACCCTGTGCTGTACCTGTCCTGGGAGTGTGTGATGGGGACAGTGTAGAGGGAGCTTTACTCTGTATCTAACCCCGTGCTGTACCTGTCCTGGGACTGTTTAATGGGAACAGTGTAGAGGGAGCTTTACCCTGTATCTAACCCCGTGCTGTACCTGTCCTGGGAGTGTTTGATGGGGACAGTGTAGAGGGAGCTTTACTCTGTATCTAACCCCGTGCTGTACCTGTCCTGGGAGTGTTTGATGGGGACAGTGTAGAGGGAGCTTTACTCTGTATCTAACCCCGTGCTGTACCTGTCCTGGGAGTGTTTGATGGGGACAGTGTAGAGGGAGCTTTACCCTGTATCTAACCCCGTGCTGTACCTGTCCTGGGAGTGTTTGATGGGGACAGTGTAGAGGGAGCTTTACTCTGTATCTAACCCCGTGCTGTACCTGTCCTGGGGGTGTTTGATGGGGACAGTGTAGAGGGAGCTTTACTCTGTATCTAACCCCGTGCTGTACCTGTCCTGGGAGTGTTTGATGGGGACAGTGTAGAGGGAGCTTTACCCTGTATCTAACCCCGTGCTGTACCTGTCCTGGGAGTGTTTGATGGGGACAGTGTAGAGGGAGCTTTACTCTGTATCTACCCCGTGCTGTCTCTGTCCTGGGAGTGTTTGACGGGGACAGTGTAGAGGGAGCTTTACTCTGTATCTAACCCCGTGCTGTACCTGTCCTGGGGGTGTTTGATGGGGACAGTGTAGAGGGAGCTTTACTCTGTATCTAACCCCGTGCTGTACCTGTCCTGGGAGTGTTTGATGGGGACAGTGTAGAGGGAGCTTTACTCTGTATCTAACCCCGTGCTGTACCTGTCCTGGGAGTGTTTGACGGGACAGTGTAGAGGGAGCTTTACCCTGTATCTAACCCCGTGCTGTACCTGTCCTGGGAGTGTTTGATGGGGACAGTGTAGAGGGAGCTTTACTCTGTATCTAACCCCGTGCTGTACCTGTCCTGGGAGTGTAAATTGAATTCCCCGCAGGCCTATACTCACACGGCGCCTCACTGAAGAATCGAGGATACGCTCCCTCCTTCCTCGAAGGCCTCTCCCGGGTCACGGTGACGGCAGAATGCGGTTGTCACAAGACTGAGCATGTTGTCGTTCGGTCAACTCACGCCATTGGCAATCGGCGATTGGTGGCTGCCTCTCAACACGCCTCATGCACACACAACCGTCATACGTGTCGTTGACATTCACACCCATGGCCAAACTGCTCCTTGAGGTTGTATCCCATGACCCGTCACCTCAAGTCTCCCCTCCCCCACAATCCCTCCTGCCATTGGCCATCCGGGAGGTCCATTCCCGCGGACTCTTGCATTCCCTCCAACACCGGGAAACCTGATTGGACGATTGTTGTCTATCAGTCAAACAGTCATTTCCCCGCCCCTCGACTCCAACGGACAAGAACACATTGACCGGAACTTTCTTTGCAAATATCCTGGGCGGCTCCCTTTGCGTTTTTGATCTTAGCAGCGTGAGGGAGGTCGTTCCTCGCTTCCTGGAGAATTCAGGCCCAATCCTGGAGGATTAGCAACCCCTAAACCCAATGCCGAGAGGAGCTGAGTGAAGAGATAGCCTGGGAGAAGAGTGGGGGCGAGAGGGATTGAGAGAGAGGGAGTGATAGAGTGAGGGGGGGGGGGGGGGAGGGGGGGAGAGTGAGAGGGTGAGAGCGAGTGAGAGGAAGTGAGGAAGAGTAAGAGGGAATGAGAGAAGGAGATGGAGGGAGTGAGGGGGAATGAGCGGGTGCAAGGGAGAGACAAGGAGAGAGAGAGAGGAGATAGAGAGGCAGAGGAAGAGAGAAATGCCGAAATGGGGAGATAGTGAGGCTGAGAGAGTGAGAGTAAGACACAGAGAGTGACAATGAGAGAGTGAGAGTGGGAGAGGGCTGGAGAAGTGGACAGGCCTTGTGCCAACCTGCCTCCAGAGGTGGACACAAGCTGAGTGGCTCGATGTCCTTCCCAGCATTGAGCCTGGTGAAGTAGGCCGAGTCTGGCCATGGTTACCGATTGCTGTGAGATATCTCAGCTGGGGAGGCAGCGAGAGAGAGAGAGAGAGAGAGAGAGAGGGAGGGAGAGAGAGATAGGGAGAGAGAGAGAGAGACAGAGGGAGACAGAGAGAGAGATGGAGAGACAGAGAGAGAGGGAAAGGGAGAAAGAGAGAGATAGGGTGAGAGAGAGAGGGAGACAGAGAGAGAGAGGGAGTGAGAGAGAGACAGAGGGAGAGAGAGAAAGAGACAGAGGGAGAGAGAGAGAGAGACAGAGGGAGAGAGAAAGAGAGACAGAGGGAGAGGGAGAGACAGAGGGAGAGGGAGAGGGAGAATGAGAGAGATAGGGAGAGAGAGAGAGGGAGAAAAAAAGAGAGAGGGAGAGAGAGGGAGAGATGCCCTGACATGACCTCTGCCACTGCCATCAAGGCCCTGCACAGTCTCTTCACCCTGCTCGGGTTCCCCGCCTCCATCCACAGCGATCGGGGTTCCTCCTTCATGAGCGACGAGTTGCGTCAGTCCCTGCTCAGCAAGGGCATCGCGTCCAGCAGGATGACCAGCTACAACCCCCGGGGAATCGGACAGGTGGAGAGGGAGAACGGGACGGTCTGGAAGGCCGTCCTCCTGGCCCGACGGTCTAGAAGTCTCCCAGTCTCCCGCTGGCAGAAGGTCCTCCCCGACGCGCTCCACTCCATCCGGTCGCTCCTGTGCACCAACGAGACCCCTGACGAACGTATGTTTGCCTTCCCCAGGAAGTCCACCTCCGGGGTCTCGCTCCCAACATGGCTGGCAGCCCCAGGGCCCGTCCTCCTCCGGAAGCACACGAGGAGCCATACATCTGACCCCCTCGTCGAGAAGGTCCTGCCCCTCCTGTCAATCCACAATATGCCTACGCGGCACATCAGGACGAGCGACAGGACACAGTCTCCCTTTGGGGTTTGGCACTTGCAGGTTCCCCAGCGACCATCACCACCACCCCCGACCCTACACCGCCTCCCCCCACCTCTACCCACCGACCTCACGAACTGGCACCCGCAGGCCCACCGGCCACCATCACCACCACCCCCGCCCATACACCGCCCCCCCCTCCACCGACTCAACAACTGGGTGAAGAAGAGGACGACACGGTCCCGGACGGCCAAGGCTCGACACCGGTGCCCACACCACAGCCGGGACTGAGGCGATCACGGCGGAAGGTCAAAGCCCCCGACAGACTTGACCTTTAAGCCCACTTCACCCCCGCGGGACTTTTTTTTTTAACAGGGGGTGAATGTGGTAAACTACTGTATTGTATTGTTACAGCCTGGGCTTGTTGCGGCTGGCTCAGCCTGCGCCTCCTCCCCTTGGGATAACGCATAAAGGGGTCTGGTCTCCGCCTCCGACCCAGTTCGGGATCTGAGGCCAGGAGGCTTTCTGTTTGGTGTATTAAAGCCTCAGCTACGTTCACCACTCGTCGTGTGTTCAGGAAAGGGGAAAACAGAATGGGATGGCAACTTCCTGCGAGAGAGTGGTGAGGGGGGGGTCAAGGGTACTTATTCGGAGTGGGGGAAGGTGGGAAGTGATTGTCAGTGGGGGTGGGGGGGGGCCCTGCCAACGGAACGGCTCCCCCCCCCGCAGCCGCCATGCCAAAATAGGACACGTGCCCCGCGACTTCGGGCCCATCCGATTTCGGAGACCGGAGAATTCCGCCCAGGATCTTTATCTGACTGGGCGTGGACTACAAGTATCCTCATTAAAGTGACGTCCCACAGGGATCGGGGGCTGGGATCTCTCCCACTCGCAGTTTACATGAACCATTTGGACTTTTGAATGCGGAAACTGATTTCTTCCCGACCACCACCCCCCCCCCCCCCCCCCCCGCCCCCATCTCTCTCTCGCTCCTTCTCTCTCGGAAGGAACAAAAGGATTGCGGAATGAAAATACATCGACTTAAAGCTGTTCGCAAGGCCTTTTATAAAAAAAAAAAACAAGTCCTGGATTTGACGAGGAGTTATCCAGGCTGGAACCGGAAGCTCCCTCCTCTCTCCGCGGATGCCGTCCGACCTGCTGAGATTGTCCGGCATTTTCTGTCTTTTGAATTCCAGAGGGATGGAATTGAAAAGCGGGGAAGCGATGCGGAGCCAGTACTGAACCTCGCTGAGAGAGAGGACCTCGCGCAGTTCCCGTCCCCACGATACAGAGGGAGAGGGCGCAGAGGGGGTTCGACATGGATTATCCGGGAAATGTGTGGGTTTACATGTGTTATGGGCCCAGGGTTTAGAGAACCCCAAAGTGTATCATGGAGGTCACCTGACCCACAACTTTTACTAGATTGTGGTATGGGGAGCACACGGCCCACTCTCCATGTGTGATGCAACAGAGATCTAAAATACTTTTGAAACAAAACAATGTTTATTCTATGAATCCAGTTAACACTTTATAAACCCACAATAAACATCTTAACAACTATCAACACCAATAATCCCCACAGATACAGTGGGCGGGGTTCTGCCGCAACTCCGGGCGGGATGGAGTGGCCAGATCGCGGGCCAGGCCACCGTGGGGGCACCTCCCGGGGCCAGATCCCCCCCCCCCCCCACCCCCCCGCGTCCCCCCAAGAACCCCGGAGGCCGCCCGCGCCGCCTGGTCCCGCCGGTAAGGACCTACTCCAATTTACGCGGGCGGGACTGGCAAAAAAACGGGCGGGACTTCGGCCCATCGCGGGCCGGAGAATTCGGGTGGCCCCGGTCCCATTGCGTCGCGCCGGTCCCTGCCATTCTCCGAGGCGGGCGGTGCAACTCACGCCGGGCCGATTTTTGGAGGACGGCAGGGGCGGGATTCATGCCTGGCAGGGGGTCGGAGAATCCTGCCCAGTATTCGATAAGTAACCCTTCATAACTTTCCGAACAACATCCATAAGTTCTAAAGACCCTTTTTACAGGTTTAAATTCTCTCCAGAAACAGGTATTACTTGGAAATCCTCAAATGAGCTGAAGACAGCCTGTAGCTTGTAGAGAGAGATCCTTATACAGCTGCTTGCTTTGCCTGCAACTAGCCAGCCCTCAAAACGAAACTAAAACCCACACTGTAGCTGCCTGCTCAAAAACGAAAGTAAAGCAGACAGACAGCCCAGCTCCACCCGCACTCTGACATCACTGCAGCTATTTGATAAACACCCATTTCTTAAAGGTACTCGCACATGACACACGTCAGGGAAGGATTGACCAGCTGACCCCCCCCCCCCCCCTTACCTCTGGAAAAGAGCAGGCCGAGGGGTGGGGCCTCGTAGATGTTTTTAAAATTCTGAAAGCTTTCGAGAGAGCGGATAAGAGCACTTCCCATTCCGTGACGAGTGGGGTCGCTGCCGGGGCCACAGCTATTCACGACATCCATCTGGAAGAAGGAACTGAAGGCCCTGTTGCTAAGTTTGCAGATGATGCAAAGATCTGCAGAGGGGCAGATAGTATTGAGGAAGCAGGGGGCTGCAGAAGGACTTGGATGGGCTAGGAGAGCGGGCAATGAAGTAGCAGATGGAATACAATGTGGAAAAGTGTGAGGTTATGCACTTTGGAAGGAGGAATGGAGGCATGGACTATTTCCTAAATGGGGAGATGCTTCGGAAATCAGAAGCAGAAAGGGACTTGGGAGACCTTGTTCACGATTCTCTTACGGTTAACGTGCAGGTTCAGTCGGCAGTGAGGAAGGCAAATGTTAGCATTCATGTCGAGAGGGCTAGAATACAAGACCAGGGATGTACTTCTGAGGCTGAATAAGGCTCTGGTCAGACCCCATTTGGAGTACTGTGAGCGGTTTTGGGCCCCGTATCTAAGGACGGATGTGCTGGGGCCTTGGAAAGGGTCCAGAGGAGGTTCACAAGAAAGATCCCTGGAATGACGAGCTTGTCGTGCGAGGAGCAATTGAGGACTCTGGGTCTGTACCCATTGGA